>NW_027185698.1:51401088-51457181 GCF_028583685.1 Petaurus breviceps papuanus
TTTTTTTTGCATTTTCTTTGTATCTCTAGTATTTAGCATGAAGCCTGTCACATCATCAGTACTTAATAAATGGTTGCTGACTGACAGGCTAAGTCCTAAATCCTGTGATCCTATGATCTGCTCACTATGCTCATCACTTCTGAATGTCCCCTTAGCCAGTCAACCAAAAGAAGGTATGGTTCCTCCTGCCACACTTTAGCTCCTGCTCATGCTCATCCGGCTCAGCTTCTCCAATAATGGTGGCAAACTGCTTTGTTTAAATGAATTTTTAAAGATCCCTAGCCCATAGTCTAACCACAGCCTAAACCCTAAGTCTTGCTCTTGTAAGTTGTAACAAGTAAGCAGGCTGCCCACTGTCTTCAGATCAATACTCTCTGAAATAGCCTTGCTTCAAAGTTAATAGACTTTTGATTTTCTTTCTGTGCTTATTGATTAATTAAGCAGACTTTTGAATAATAAGATAAATTAAGAAGTAATGAAACCAGGTTCTACAGGGAAATGGGCTGGAAATAGGAATCCTAGTCAAATGTTTAAACATTATTTCTTGTGCCAATGTGGAAGGAATTCAATGCAATGGAATACACCATGGATAATCTTCACTGATAGGAGGATGCCCATTAGACCTTTCAACTAACTAAAGGGGCTACTGTGGGCTTTGGTGCAAATTCACACAATTTGGAGGCATTTAAAAGGGCTCTTAGAGGTCATCTACTCTGACCTGTACCTGAATAAGAACCCTCTTGACAACATTTCTGTTCTCCGCTTTACAACTGATCCCCAGCAAAGAGGAATCCACTACTTTTTGACACAACCCATTTTGCTCTTTAGAGAGCTCTAATTCTGTTAGAAAGATTTTACTTCTATTGCACCAAAATCTGCCTCTCTGAAACTCCTACCCACTGCTCTCAGTTCTGTCTGGGAGGCAAAGTAGAGCAAATCTAATTGGTCTCTCACATGATAGCCCTTCAAATATCTGGACAGCTTTCATGTTCCTTTAACTGATCCTTCTATAGCATGGTCTTCAGTCTCAGTATCCTAGAGGCTCATCTATGAACCCCCTCCAGTTTGTTAATATCCTTCCCAAACTGTGGTCCCTAGAATCAAACACAATATTTTAGATGTGTCTGACAAAAGTATAATCTCCCTCTTTATGGGTACGAGTACCATTAATACAGTTTTCTTTCTTTCTCTCTCTCTCTCTCTCTTTCTTTCTTTTCTTTCTTTGTCTTCCTTCCTTCCTTTCTTCCTTCCTTCCCTCTCTCCCCTTCCCTTCTTTCCTCCCTCTCTGATTTCTCTCATTCTTTCTTTTTATTCTCTTTTTCTTTTGCTCTTTTTCTTTCTTATCTTTCTTTTTCTTACTTTCTTATTACATTGATGACATATTAAACTTACAGTCTACTAAAATACTCAGATAATTTTTTTATTCACAAAACCATTTGTCTAGTGATGCCAACCCAATATGTACTTATGCAAATTATTTTGGCCCAAATATTAGAACTTTACAGTTCTAATACTGATATTGATAATTGTTTAATAATAATAACCATATACAATAATAATACTTGTATAATAATAATATTGATATTATCTTTTATTTTATTCAGAACTCTGCTGTATTCCATCAATGTCTTTTTGAATTTCTTTCACCATTAATGTTACCCGCAGCACTTAACTTTGCAACTCATTGAATGCCCATGTCCAAAGACATTTTAGTCAATTTTACATAATTAGTCAATTAATGTTAGTCTGAAGGAAAGACTTCAGTGGTATCCCCTAGGTGACTTTGTTTTCACTGGTTCTTGAAACCAATGACTCGCACACTGTAGGCATTTAATATTTATTGAAATAAATTAGCTATCCCTTATGTCTTTGTGTCATCTGAAAATTTGATAAGTGTTGTCTGCTGACAAGTCATTATTAAAAGTGATTTTAAAAAAGAACCAGTCTTGATACTGAGTGAAGTGAGCAGAGCCAGGAGAACATTGTACATAGTAACAGCCATATTGGGCAATGACTGACTTTGATGGACTTAGCTCTTCTCAGCAATGCAAGGACCCAAAACAACTCCAAGAGACTCATGATAGAAAATGCCATCCACATCCAGACAAAGAAATATAGAGTCTGAATGAAGATCAAAGAATACTATTTGCTCTCTTTTTTTAGTTGGTTTTGTTTTTTCTTCCTCATGGTTCTTCCCATATGTTCTAATTCTTCTACACAGCATGACTAATGTGAAAATGTTTAATAAGAACATTTACATAAAGCCTATATCAGATTAAATGCTGTCTTGGGGAGATGGGAGAGAAGGGAGGGAGAGAAAATTTAAAACTTATGGAAGCAAAAGTTGAAAGCTAACTAAAAAATAAATTAATTAATTTGATAAAAAGAACCAGTTTAACCTAGGAAATACCACTTAAGACTTCTCTCCAGAGAGATATCAGTCAATTACTCTTTGGGTTCAGGCATTTGATGAGTTAAAAATTCACTTAACAGCACAATTTTGCAGTTCACATCTCTCAGTCTAAACCCTTAGGGTATTATGAAAGACTGTGTCAAATGTACACTAAAACCAGGTGTGCTATGCCTATGGCATTTCCTTAAACTATCAACCTAGTAACCTTATCAAAAATGGAAATGAGATTAGTGTGGCATGACCTATTCTTGATGAAGTCATGCTGGTTCTTAGCAATCACTGCTTTTCTTTTGGTCATAAACCATCACTTAAAATAAGTTCCAGAAAATTAACCAAAGGCAAACTCACTGACCTATCCTTAAAATAACTTATCCATTTTCCTTTGCTGAAAATCAAACCATTTGCTTATCTCTAGTCCACTAGCACCTTTCCTATTTATCCAACATGATTTTCTGACTTATACTCACTGAATTAAGCTAGGTCTTCTCATTTATGTTGGATTCATATTGATATTATCTGTTATTGCCACAGGAATCCTATGTACTTTTAAAAAAATCTCTAAAATTCATTGTCTCTAAATCTAAAATATACACATTATGTCTGGGTTTAACCACTCTATCTCTCGTGACCATTCAAATGGAAAGATCACTTGATCTCAAGGTTCTCACCATTTCTTTTTTGTTGTTGCTTTTTGAAGCGCAATTGGGGTTAAGTGACTTGTCCAAGGTCACACGGCTAGCTTTTGTGTTAAGTGTCTGAGGCCGGATTTGAACTCAGGTCCTCCTGACTCCAGAGCTGGTGCTCTATTTACTGTGCCACCTAGCCACCCTGGTAACAATTTTCTCCTTATTGGTCAGCATCAGGTCCAGAAGAGCAATTCCTCTTGTTGTTGATTCCTTCTTTGTAGAATGAAATTATCATTACAAAAAGGTATATATTCATCAGATTTTCTGCCTTCCAGATGATAAGAGTTACTGTCGTTCTCTAGGGAGTTGAGAACTTCCATCAATACACATCTCTGTGCCATATCTCTAATCTGTTTCATCTATATCCTCTTTCTGACTAGGCAGTCTGTTGACTACTCTTGAGTTGGAGACAGGAAGTCCTGCATTCAGTTCTAGCCTTAGATACTTTCTAGGTGTGTTACCCATGGCAAATCCCTTAACTTTTCCAAGCCAGTGTGTTTTCATCTGTAAAATAGAAAATTTTTCTATTTTTCTAAAATAGAAAAAATAGCATATAAACTTCCAGGTTTGTTTTGAAGACAAAATGAGATAATGAGGGTAAAGTACTTGGCCAACCTTCAGGTGTTATGTAATGCTAGCTATTCTCATTTAGAGCTTGGTGGTACAGTAGATACAGTGCTGGGCATTGTGTCAGGGAGTTCAAATCTGGTTTCAAAAACCTACTATGTGTAGAATCCTGAGCAAGTCATTTAACTACTTCATCCCTCAGTTTCCTCAACTATATAATAGGGATTAATAATAAGAGCTAGCTCAAAGAACTGTTGTGAGAATCAACAGAGATAATGTTTGTAAAGTCCTTAGCACAGCACATGACACGCAGCAGATGCTTAATATATACTTCTTTTCTTCCCTCTCCCCCTTAAAACAATATAACTGCTGTTTCTCATTCTGATGATCTTCACCAAATACTCACCATTACTAGATGGGAAAATGCTTTCCCATTTAATTTTTGGGTTAATTTCCAAGAACATAAGTACATATTCCTGATAGACTCTCCTCACCTTTTAGCCTCCATAACCACATTCCAGAAAAGAACTCCATCCTCAGAGGTGTCCATTGGCTCCAATTTACCTTAAATGCATATCACTGATATTTTCCCATAAAAATGTTTCCAGGTAAATTGACCTCTTTATTAAAAACAAACGATATGTCATGACAGGTTAATGGAGTTTGGAAGAATACTCCATTTCCAAACACTAGGCATATCTGCTACAGCTACTACTTTGAGAATGTTCTGAGATGCTAGAAGAAATGTGGTTCCCTTATGACTTATACTACCACAAACCTATGCCTCATTTATTAAATGCAAGAAAAAATATTTGTGAATTAAAAATGAATATGGCATTATGGAGTAAAAGAAGTATAGCCACAAATATTGTCTCACTGAATATCAGCCTTGAATGAACACTGAATGCTCATCAGTTGAGAACCCTGAAGCCTAGTTCCTTCATTCTCAAAGAAGACCATGACATCAGAAAACTCCTGCCATGACTTGCAAGTAAATTGGATTTAAGTGGGGGAAGGATGTGCAAAGTCACCAGCCTCACTTTTTCCTCTAGAGCCACCTGGGTCCAGTGGCCAGATACTGATCAGGACAAGTGGAGATGGTCCTGAAGTCTGGCTCTGCTTCATACATCAAGGTGTAGTAGCCCAGAAAAGCTTTGAGTTTTCTAGTCTCTGTCATTTCTGTAACAGGCTGTTTCTGCTTTAGACCAGCCCCCTCTACTTTCCTGGTCCTTCTACCATTACCCTTCTCAGTCATCTTGCTACTCTCTGAAAAATGCCTGATCTTCTTCTATATTACATAGTATGTAATGCTGGTAAGGGGGGACAACCCAGGATTAGAGAAAGCCTGGCATAATATGGATGCTGGATCCCAAAAGAACCTCTCAAACCTTTCTTCTCCTGACAAGTCCTCAAATTCATCTTACCCAAGGTCTAGCATCACCCCTGTCAAATAATTATCCTTATCCTCCTGAGTTCAAATCCTGACTCTACTCTAAAGTAATGGCCCTAAAGCCCTAGGATATGTATCTTTGAGGTACTTATAATTCTTTCTTGACCCCTTCCCTTTTTCCTCTCTTCTATTTCTTCCATCTGTGTGCTCCAACTAGTATTTCAAGTTAAACTCCTTCCCTTGTGTGAGGTAAAATACAACCAAAATAAAGGGTAATTGCTTTTAGCATTATTGGCTTATTTGCTTCTGTGTGAAATTCTCTGTGGAATTTACTAAGTTGCCCTCCCCCATAAAGTTGTTGTCATGACCTGGGACATATGGTAAAATAAAGAGTATTTACAGTTTATAGCTTCAGAACAGGTAAAGCGGTCTCAGAGTACCCAAGTGAATTAATGGCAGACCAAATAGAAGCGTAGGAGATATTGATATTCATGAAGCCTTAATTTAAAACTGAAAATAGAAATGGCAGATAAGTACTTAACTGTTTTTTTTTTTTTTACAATTCCTCAGTTTTCTCTGGGTGTCTGAATTGTGATTGAAAAGGCTAGAAATAGCATGGACTGCTGCTGAGAAGACAGAACTCTTCATTATATATCATATCACAGGGAATCATAGATGGTCTCCTTCTCCCCTTAATAGTTTTACTCTAAAGGTAGAGGGAAGAAATACTCATGTGAACCTCTGGGTCCTGCATCAACATGACTTTTGACAGATTTCATTAGTGAGCAGGTAGATAGAAGAAGAGAAAAGGAGGTGGGAGGAAGCAGCTCCTCCACATTAGAACAGCCCCCTAAGCAAGCAAATTCAACTGACCTGGTGCAATATGTCTGTAGCTGGTTTCCAATTAGTTCTAACTTAAATGAGTTCCCACTCTCTATCTGACCTCTGGGCTCTGGGCTCTTGGTAATACTTCTCAGATCTTTCTTGTCAGAAACCCTACACTCAGCTTCCAAGATTTTCCTCTAGCTTCACAGAATTAGGAGTTGAATTGGGAATCTCAGAGTTGAAAATCATCCTCAGAGGGCATCTAATCTCAAACAAACATGAACAAAGGGCCCCTCTACACCAGACACCAGGGTGCCTCATTCAGTCTTTGCTTGAACCCCTCCAGTGACAAGTTTATTACGTCCCAAAGTGGTCAATGCCTCTTCTCAATACCTCTAGTTATTAGGAAGGTCTTCCTTATGACAAGCCCAAAATGGCTTTTTTGCAATGTTTCCTTGGCCTTTGGGCAAAGATGAATAAGCAAGTCCTTCTTGCCCATGATAGCCTTTCACACATTTGAAGAGAGCTCTTGTGTTCCTCCAGTAAATCTTCCCTTCTCCAGACTAAACTCTCCCATGTTCTATAAGCAATCCTCTCCAGTTTGTCAGTGTCCTTGTCTAAAACAAATAGACTCAGGGCAGCTAGGTGGCACAGTGAATAGAGCACCAGCTCTGGAGTCAGGAGGACCTGAGTTCAAATCTGACCTCAGACACTTAACCCAAAAAACCAGCCATGTGATCTTGGGCAAGTCACTTAACCCCAATTGCCCTACCTTCCCCCTCCAAAAAGGCAAAAAAAAAAAAAAACCCACAAAAAAACCCCCAAAACAAATAGACCAACTCAACTGTGCCCACAAGGCTCCAGATGTGATTTGAGCAGGGTGGAGTACAACAATGCTCTTGACTCCCTCACCCTAGAGACTACCCATCTCTTCAGGAAGCCTAAGATTTGATTAATCTTCTATGGTTCCCATGGAAGACTACTGATTCACATTGAATTTATAGCCCACTAAAATTCCTATGCAAGGGTTCATTCTGGACCTGCAGTCCCTGAATTTGCTCTCAAATATGTGAGTATATGTGTTCCTACATAGTTGTATACATATATACATACACACATGTATATACAAACATATATATGCATGATAAAAATTCTGTGTATTTTATTCAGAATTTCATTCTTGAGAGCTTCCAATACCTCCAGGTGAACAGAGCTCAATTTTAACATAAAGTTCAAAGTCAAGATATAGGCTAGAAAAATGACCAAAGAACAACAATAACAGAAAAAAAGAATTTGACCATAAAACACTACTATAGTGGCAGGGAATACCAAAACATAAACCCAGAAGAAGACAATGTTGTGAAAACAATATAAACAAAGCCTCAAAGAAAAATGCTAATTGGACCCAAACCCAACAAGAATTCCTGGAAGAGTTAAAGAGATAAGAGTAGTAGAAGGAAATTTGGGGAAAGAATTCATAGTGATGCAAGAAAAGTATTAAAAGAGAATTAACAGCTTAGTAAAAGATGCACAAAAATACTAAAGGATCTTTTGTCAAATGGTAAAGGAGGCACAAAAATTCACTGAAGAAATGAACTCCTTAAAAAACAGAATTGGCCAAATGGAAAAAGATGCTCAAAATCTCACTGAAGAAAATAATTCTTTAAAAAATAGAATTGGACAAGTGGAGATCAATGAGACTTCTAGAAAAAAAATTTTAAAGAAGAAAATGTAAAATATCTTGTAAAATAACTGACCTGGAAAATAGATGGAAGAGAGATAATTTAAGAATTATTGAGCTACCTGAAAGCCATGATCAAAGAAGAAAAATGCCTAGAGACTATATTTTAAGAAATTATCACAAAAACTAATATCTTAGATCTAGAAAGAAAATAGGAATTGAAAGAGGTGCCAAAATGAAAATTTCTAGTAATGTCATAGCCAGATTCCAGAACTCCCAGGTCAAAGACAAAACATTTCAAACAGCCAAAAAGAAACAATTCAAATATCATGGAGTCACAGTCAGGATCACACAAGATTTAGTGGCTTCCACATTAATGGAGAGGAGGGCTTAGAATATGATATTCCAGAAGTCACAGGAGCTATGATTACAACCAAGAATCACCTATCCAGCAAAACTGAGTGTAATCCTTTGGCAGGGTGAGGGAATGAATATTTAATGAAATAGAGGACTTTCAAGCATTCTTGATAAGATCAGAGCTGAAAAGAAAATTTGACATTCAAACACAAGACTCAAGAGAAGCATAAAAAGATAACATTAAAAAATTATCATTTTTATATGGAACTTTATCATTAAAAGGCAAATAAAAGTAGTTTACATAGACAGAGAACACAAGTGTGAGTTAATTATGCTAGAATGGTCTCCAAAAACATGAAAGGGTGAGAAAGGGAGATGAGGAAAGGGAGAGGAACATTTTATCATGTTAAAATAATGCCCAAAGAAAAGCTTTTACAATGGAGTGGAAAATAGTAGTGGGTAAGGAACATTATCTATATTACAAAAATACATATAGCAGCTTTTTGTGTAGTGGCAAATAATTGGAAATTAGGGGGCACTGATCAATCAGAGAATGGCTGAAAAAGTACTATTGTGCTATGAGAACGGATGAGGGTGGTGTAGTTTCAGGAAAACACAGCAAGACCTATATGAACTGATGCAAAATAAAGTGAAAACCAGGAGATCATTGTGTACAGTAACAGCAATGTTGTAATGATGATCAACTGCAAAAGACTTGGCTACTCTGATCTAAGCAATGATTCAAAATCATTCCAAAGGATTGATGATGAAAAAGTGCTATCCACCTCTAGAGAGAAAATTGATCAACTCTGAGTACAAACTGAAGTATAATTTTCACACTTTATTTTTGTTGCTTTTTTTGGAAATACGGATGACATGGAAATGTTTTTGTGTGATTTCACATGTATAATTGATATCATATTGCTTGGCTTCTCTGGGGGTGGGTGAGGGAGTGGGAAGAAGGAAGAGAATTTGGAACTCAAAATTTAAAAGGAAAAGAATGTTTAAAGTAAATAATACATTTTAATTAAAAAAATTGAGTTTCTAATTTTCTCTTTTTCTCCCATGCCTCAGCCCTCCTTAAGAAGGCAATCAGTTTTATACTGCTTATACATGGGAAGTCATGAAAAACACATTTCTATACCAGTCATGTAACAAAATAAAACACAGACCAAAATACATCCCAAGAAAAATAAAGTTTAAAAAATATTCTTGAATCTGCATTCAGAATTCATCAGTTCTTTTCTCTATGGAGGTAGAGAGCATTTTTCATTACAAGTCCTTTGGAACTAACTTGGCTTATTGTCTTGATCAGACTAGCTCAGTCTTTCACAGTTGATCATTGTTACAATATTGCTGTTATTGTGTGCAATGTTTTCCTGGTTCTGCTCACTTCACTTTGTATGAGCTCATATATGTCTTCCCATGTTTTTCTGAAACCATCCTGACCATCCTTTCTTATAGCACAATAAAATTCCATGTTCATCCATTCTCCAAATGATGGGGATCACCTCAATTTCCAGTTCTTTGTTACCATAAAAAGAGCTGCTATAAATACTTTTTTGTACAAATACATCTTTTCCCCCCTTCTTCTCTCTCTTTGACATACAAACCTAGTAGTGGTATTTCTGGGTCAGAGAGTATGTGGAGTTTTGTAGAACGTTGGGCATAGTTCCAAACTGTTCTCTGGAATGGTCGGACTAGCTCACAACTCCACCCACAATGCATTACTGTCCCAGAAATTAAAATTTGGGGGCATGTCTGCTGCTAATCTTTCTACCCTATAGCAATCCTCTGTGATACCTAGGTTCCTGGAGAGATATGTGTGTACATATGACTATACACATGTGTATTATACATATGAGTGTACATGTATTGTTAACCTATGTGTATATGTATGTCTATGTGTATATATGCATACATGTGTGTATACATATCTCCAAATACATTCCTATCAGCCTTTCTAAGGTATACTTTCCAAACAATCATGAGGCCTCATGATCATATCCTAAACTGAGGGCTAGAAAACTAAATGCCATACTTAGAACCCATCAGCTTAATTAGCTGTTCACTTCCCAAATCTGTCTTTGCCCTAAATGTTCAGAAGTGATATAAGCATTACCTATGCCCTTCTGGTATTCAGTTTCTTGCTCAGAACTTCGTAATCCCTAGGGCTGCTTTCTAGGTTCTTTATAGCAGTATCTTCTGAGCCTTTGTGAATCACCAAAAGTCAATAGCTGTTATTAAGTCTGACAGATTTGGGGAGGTTTGCTGTCACAATTTGGGTATATGTCCTGATAAGAAAGAAGACCTCTGTCTTACTGTTATTGAGTCAGCAAATAAGGCGTTAGTGACTCTTCAGCAGAGTCACGAAGCATTGCTACTTGTCACTTTTTCCTCTAATCCTTCCTTACTGGATGATCTCCCAGCAGACAGACCCTATAAATCCACATGATTGTTTCTTGAAGCTACTTTTCCTTTAGAAAATCCAGCTCCATTCCTTTTAGAGAAGAGACGCATAACTTGTTTCTTACCTCCGAGTATTCAGTGGCCATTTTTCTTCCCTCATGGCTTTGTGTGTTATCCTTCACTCTCTAATCTCTGGACACAGATCAGGATTCCTATCAGCTATTTCCCAATTGTCCTTCTTACCCCACCCCATCCTTTAGCACTTCATTCCCACCAATAACTTCAAGATTACAGCACCATTCCTTGATCCCCTTTACCTTCTCTTTCAGAAGGGGGACCAACCTGCACTTTAGGCTTAGAAAGTAGCCATTTGGCTATGGCACAATTTTTTTAATGCATGTGTGTGTGTATTCAGTTGTTTCTTCAGTCATGTCCAACACTTTGTGACCTCATTTGGTTTTCTTGGTAGAGATACTGGAGTGGCTTGCCATTTCTTTTGGCAGCTCAATTTACAGGTGAGGAAACTAAGGCCAAGAGGGTTAAGTGACTTTCCCAGGGTCACATAGCTAGTAAGTGTCTGAGGCCAGATTTGAAGTAAGGAAGTTGAGTCTTTCTGACTCTAGGCCAAGCACTGTGCCATCTTCCCACAAAATTCTTATTGCTGTCCAGATTTGCTAGAAATAAGATTCTAGGTCCTTTTTCATTTTTCTGTTAATCCTTCCCCTATAAAGCTGCATCCAAAGAGATGTTCTTTATATTATTCATTCTTCTATGAGACCCTTACCTTAGCATAAGATGTCAAAAGACCCCAGTCTTACCTGTGATAGTACATTTCAATTAACTGTTTAGAACCTCACTTCCATTTCCTAAGAATGTTAAAAACATTGATGGGGCGGGGGGGGGATTAATCAGAAAAACTAATTCTTCTAAAATATTTCTTAAAGTAAGTCTTTATGTTCTTGAGACGTGCCGCTTGGCACATGATGGTGGAAGATAACCAGGCCACACATGAGTGTCTGTGAGAAGGGCAGGAGAAGGGAAGACAAGGTTTCAGCATGACAGATGGTTTACAGCTTATGGACTTTTTCTTCTTCCTTTATTTATACTCATTCATCTTTGATCCAGGGGAAGAAAGGCAAGGTGAAATTTCCCTACCTTGGGAAAGTTCCCAAGTTCGGAGGTATAGCAACAGCCCGAGGCAGGTCAGAAGACAAAGACAAGGAGGGAAGGACCAGAAAGGCAACTTCAAAGTCACTAAAGAGTAAAGAGTTGACTAGTTATCCCATGCCAATCCACAGGGCAGTGGCAAGCAGCAACCTGCTGCTTAAATTTTACTTCTGGCAGTCTTAGAGAGGGCTAACCCTTTCTACCATTCTCCTTAATGTCAAAGTTGTTTTTGCAAAGTGTTTTGTAGGGACATGAATAGGGGGTAGAGTGATGCAGGAGAAATGATTGGAGGGGAATATTTTTTTTTATTTTCTTCTCAAAAAATCTGTCTGTATGTGCACCCAAGTGTGTAGAAAATAAGAGTGCATTTCCACACTGTATTAAGAGAACAGCACAGTATCAGTGATTAGGTAGTATCAGATTCAATAACTACCATTTGGGGGTAGTCCTGCAGAGCTAGAGACAAAATGAGTTCTTGGTGAAGAAATCTATTTATTTCCAACCCTCCTTTTTAACTGGCTTAACTCTTTACTGGGAGTTCTTTTTTTTTAGGCCTCACTTTCTCATGATCTATTCTCCTCAGCTTATTACATAAAGGTAAATTTAGGGATTCCCCCCTCTAAAAATAGATTCTTTCACCTTGAAAATATTTACTTTATTCTCAGATGGATTTCACTCAATGTTTTCATCCATCCACCCACTCACCCATTCATTTGAGAAATGGCCATTGAGCACTTGAGTACAAGGCCCCTTTGTCTTCACAACCGTTGATCCAAATTTATAGTAGAATGCACTAAGTGCTATCTAGATAAATGCTCAGGTCCCTCTATTTCTCCAATGGAATGTCATAACTATGGGGCTTTTGATGTGAATCCAACAGGAAGCAGACATGAGGAGCTGGCCAATAATAGATCATAATAATGAACCTTTATATTAAAAGAACACTTTCAACTCACATATATTAATCTCTTTTTATGTCCTTAATCAATGTTTGGGAACAGAATGTTTCTCAATTAAGGATAAAAAATCTCATAGCATTAGAAGTAGAGCTTTAAAGTTATGAAAGCTAGTCTGTAGCAGGGTTTGTTAAGGGGGGGGCATAGAATTTGTTTAAAGAACTGGCTGAGACTAAAGAAAAAAATCAAACAAAGGAGACCTTTCCATTCTTTATAAAATTAAAGTCCCAATCACAGGTAGAAGAGTGATGGTGGGCAAAGAGGATAGAATGAGGAAGGGGATGGGACAGAATGGGGTGAGGGAGGCTGTTGAGGTGACTAAGATGCCAAGTCTTAGAGGAAGAATTTAGAGGAAGAGGGCAGTGTGGGCTGTTCTGAATGATCAATTTTTAAAATCACATTTTATGACTTTCAAGGCACATATTCAACATGCTGTTAACACAGTCTTCCAAGCATAGGTCTTGGCAGGCCTGCTTTCAGGAAGAGATAGAACTCCATTGTAATTAGCAGCAACTGTAAGCATTCAGACAATTTATATGCTCAAGTACAAACCCTTTGTTCTCCTAAGAGAGATGATCAGCCCCTCCTATGATCTTATTTTACACTTCATTTGCTTTATAAATTCTTTCCTCAGCCCAGCCCAAGCTGAATGATCCCATCTTCCCAATGACTAACTGCAAATGATGGAAGTTTTATTTGATTTACAAAGATAGACTTTCCAGTCCAAAGAATTAAAGTATATCCAATGCTATACTCGTTGGAGGGACAGGAAGGAAGAGGAAAGATTATGTGCAAATAGGGAAAAGCCTCTCTTATTTCTAGAGAGGTCTTCTTTCATTCATAACCCCAAATAGAATCCTTTGCCATGATGGGCTCATTTCTTTAGAAGGTCGAGGTTCTTTTCAGATGGGGCCATAAATAACTATAGCTGTATCTCTGTTGCAGTGGGATGAAGAAAAATTTTAACAGAGTCTCCAATTGTTCCAGATTGCACTGTCAGACTCCAGGCTTCTATGACAGAATATTTTAACTAAATGCATCTTCCTTAAAAATGAAGGGGAGGCTAAGAACAAAAGAGGCAAAGTAAAGCTACGGAAGCTGGTAGGAGAGGAAAGAGGTTGCCTTTTTAATAGCAATATGTCCTCCATCTTTACTGATGAACTGTTAAGAAAACCCATTATCAACTTATCAACATCAAATATAGATAAAATAGGTACATGGTATTTCTGACCTTTTTACAGCATGGCATACTAGAGAGAATATTGAATTTGGAGTCAGAGAACCTGGATTTGAATCTAGGCTCTCTGAACAACCTTTGGTAAATCATCTTATCTCTTTGGATCTCAATTTTCTCTTTTATGAAAGGAAGGTATTGGATCAGATGATTGCCAAGATCCCTTCTAACTCAAAATCCTACACCCTGATAAACATCCAATGAATGTAATGTGACTTTGGGGGTAGAAGCAGCCAATGAATAGGAAGCAATATCCACCATCAGTTCCTAAAACACTCCTCTGTAAAACAGAGGGGTTGGACTAGACAAATCTTTGTGGTTTAGAGCCTTTCAGCTTGAAATCTATGACCCTATGAACATGTCACTGACTAGCATGCCATTTTGTGGAGCCAAACTTGTTTCCAAGAAGCCCAGGAAAACTTTGCACACAATGCTTCCTAAAGACAGAAGGATTAGTTTTCAACTGCAGGTACCCATTTTGACTTTGCAGAGAAAATGTGGAAAAGATGATTTCACTTGACATCTAAAACCATGGGAAGGGGTCCCAGATACCATCACTCTTTTTATTTTAACTTTTGAAGCTGGGCCTCTGGTTGCCAAATGCTCTGTCTTTTGACTCACTGAATTCTCAATCTTGAGGAAGGGTTACTTTTATTGTTTAAGTATTTCCTGACTAGCCATTCAACTACCATTCAACTAGTCAATGGATGTTTCCTGAGCACCGATTATGAGTCATGGTTGTGTGCACCCCAAAACTGTGTGCAACAGACATCCTTACCCAAATAATACTCAGAGGCTTCTCATGGTAGGAAGCAGAAAAGAATGGTTTATTACGATCTCAAGAAAGGGTCACCCTCCTGACAAATGGTCAGGGAGGAGAAGCAATTTACAAAAGGAAATGGCAAAGTTATAAAGCCCTAACATGGAATTCTCCCCCACCCCTCTCCTGACCCTTTTCTTCCATTGACTAGAAGTCAGGTACACAATCTAAGCACAGCAATCTGCCTCAAGTACCAGAATAAGGAAACAGTAGACCACCCAATGTACATTTGATAAAGCATTTATGTCCTTATTTGGCGTATCTTGTGCTGAGGTAGCACTGGGGAGAGGGGTGACTCCCTACTGCTCTGAGTTTTGAGTCCTTGTAAATCATGTGATTTCCAGTGAAGGGGAACTTTGGCCTGTTTCCCACAAAAAGCCTTACTAGATTTTAGAGTATAGTCTGAGAAGTTTTCACTTCTTTCACTCAATGTCCCCTCAGGAGACAAAGAGTTCTAAGACTATTCCTCACCCTATAAGAACCATTTTAGAAGACAGGGTATGGATACAAATAATTACAATATGAATCAGTCTTGGGATATGTGACTCATGAATGACATAGGAGAATAGAGGCAGATAGGAAAACTCACTTAACTCACTTCTAGATAAGTGACTGGGGCAGGCTTCAGGGCTAGATGAGATGTGACCCGGGGTTTGATAAGCCATGTAAGATTCAAGAGGCTGAGGTGGGAAATGTCATGGTCTAGCTTATCAGTGTCTAGGTTTGAGAAAATGCGGTATCACTCAGAAACTCATGAAAGATAGGTGTTTTAATGATAGCAAACACAAAAGGATGTAGAGGTATACACACCATATCCACTATGCAGCCACCTTCTAGGCATCAGGATGCTTGAATTTGGATTTTATCCAATTAATAAACTCAACAGCATTTTCGAGCCCAAGATCAGGATCAAGATAGGCCACGTGACCCTTCCCACTAGAGACCTATGAAAGAAGTCCTAGGACACCTAGACTGTACAGTAGATACAGCACCAGCCCTGGAGTCAGGAGGACTAGAGTTCAAATCCAACCTTGGAAACTTACTAGCTGTGTGACCCTGGGCATTTTAACCCCCATTGCCTCCAAAACCAACACTCTACCAAAAAAAAAAAAAAAAGAAGAGGTCTCTATAGGTCAGTATCAGCAATGATTGGCTAGTAATTAAAGGCTACTGCCAACCTCTAGTAGCATACCCTCCTAATAACTCATAATAGTAATTTAATCTACTTATCTCTAATTCAACAAGAGAAATGGTCAGAAAAGAAAGAAAGAACAAATACTATAACAATCATCCCAAACAAAATCTATTGATCTCTTCTTGATAAGGCATGGATATGAATACCTATATTGCCTTCTAAACTTTGAGGCTTAATATAAAGATCATGTCAGAGGAGAAGGGCCAAGGAAATGTATGTGCAAAGGCACAGATAATATAAACAACACAAGGAGTAGTGAGAGTGAGTGTAACTTTCAACCTAAGCACTGGATCCATGCAGATCCATGCAGTAGGAAAAGCTTTGTGCTCTGTGCTAAGAGATTTTGATTTTTAACTCTGTTGCTTAGTTACTATGTGACCCTGTGCAAGTCACTTAATTTTTCTGTGCCTTGTTTTACTGATCTTTAACATGGAGATAATAATATGGTGTGTAGGCACTGGGCTATAGGGAGGAAGGCTTTTCTTTAAAAGTGAAAGTGTTATATAAATGTGAGTTGTGACATGATGTAATGATAATAATTGATAATGATGGAGAGAATAATGAAAGAGGTTACCAATAAACTGGAGAGATGTTAGGGTCAAGGTATAGGTGGCCATGAATACCGAGGTTCAATCATAATAAAGACATTCATTTAATCTAAATTCAAATGGGCCAGATGCAATGAAATTCAGTTGACTTAGGTTCCACACTATAACATGCTCTCCATTTTGTACCTCCCTATGGATTCTCTCTTCTAAACCTCAGTTTAGAAGTATGGAAGCCATTGCAGCTTAGTTAAAGGAGTAGAGAAACCTGTTTTGAACTCAGCTCTGCCACTTACCAACTCTTTGACCTTAAGTAAATCACTAACATTTTCTGGGCCTCAGTTTCTCCATCTGAACAAAAGAGGATATTATAGTAGATGAGTTCCATGATCCCCTCCCACTCTGATGGTCCATTACTTCACAATGAAAAGAAACTAAAGTTCTCTCTGGGATATAGAACAGGAATTCTTAACCCTGAGAGACATAGGAAAGGGGTTTCTTAACCAAGGGTCTGTGAATTTAAAAAATATATATTTTCAACCATATTTCAATATGGTTTGATTTCCTTTGTAATCCTAAGTATTTTATATTATGCATTTAAATATATCATTCTGAGAAGAGATCTGCAATCTTCACCAGACTGCCAGAGGAACCCGACACACAAAAAGGTTAAGAGCCACTGGTCTAAGAAGACTTAAACTCCCATCCTTATATATGGAAAAGCTATTTTATATTTAAAGTTTAAAGATTGGCAAAAATGAGTTACTGAGGTGATGTAAAGGTTGACTTTAGTCATAAGGGTGATTTTTTTCTTAGCATTTCCAAAGCTTCCTCCTCACCCAGCTCCTTTAATAACACAAAGCTGACAGTTGTATTGAACATTTTCTTCAGTTAAGTGGCCTTTACAATGCTTATGTAGATAACCTGTTTTCCTGTTTTAATGCATAGGATCAGATTGGGCAAAAGTCAAATTTTCTATTCTAATTTAGCTGCAATAATAACAGAGGCAGCACAGGGATAACAGGAACAACTCAATTCACATTTGTTATGTGCCAATGTTACCTATGAGGCACTAAGAGGTAAAGCATAAGGCACAGAAAGAAAAACAGAAGAAAAGAGAAAGGGAGGTAGAGAGAGAGAGAGATCATTGCTGTAGCTCAATGACTGAGATACAGACTGAATGAGACAGACAGAAAGATAGAGACAGATAAAGAGAGAGACAGAGACAGAGAGAAACAGACACAAGAGACAGAGACAGGTAAGTGGTTTTTCTTGCTGAAGCATAAATTGGATTCAATGACCTCTGACATTCCTTCCACCTCATATTCTGGGATTCACTCTTTCTTTTTCTTCATTTTGGTTGTACTGTGTTCAGCTAAAGACTGTTGTAAAACTTAGAGAGCATTGAGTAAAATGTGACCCTCAGAATAAATTACTTCATTAGGGTAAGTTTATAAGCAAGAAAATATATAACATTTCTGAAATAATTCAATAAAAGAATTTGTACCAATATGCTTCCATTCTCATTGAGTGTTAGTGTTGAGAAAGCTTTCAAATCTGATTTCAATGCAGTCAAGGGCAAAGAGAGAGACTCTGAAAGTTTGGTGCATGTATTTGTGACAAAAAGTCAGTCAACTTCTTTTTCTGGGATTGACCTTGATTGAATGCTAATTAGAATTGTCCTGATACAACTCTCACATAGATCCAGATACATATGACAGAAGAAGAAATAATGTGACATATTTTCCAGATCAAGGACAGTACAAACACATAAATAGATAATGCAATGTTGTCACATATCTGCCTCATTGCATTTTTAAAATTTGCTTTACACTACTGCAATCTTACATTCTCCTTCTATATACATGTTATTTTAAAATGACATTATGTTCTCTCTAGTGTGACTTTTTGGTTTGGCTAATTTTATGAATGATAAATAAATCAATACACTTGAATATTGACATGGTTTGGTTAATTTTATAATCAATCATATCTTGGCTAACGGTCAGACATTAAGAAGAAAAAAAGGACGAGCGCTAAAAGAACTGAAGACTAAGAGATAGGAACAAATGAGTGTTGCCAGGTGCAGCTAGGGAGGGATGATTCCTATTTAGCTCAATTAAACACATATTCATTAAGTTTCTATACTAAGCACAAAAGCACCATGCTAGACAATGGGCACATAGAGTTGAAAAACTTGATCATTCCTATCTTGAAGCATCCTATAGTCTAGTGGGGGTGAGATATTCACACCAGTAAATATACAATTTAGAATGTATTAGGCATGCAATAGAGATTCAGCTTAAAGAGGCAAGAGATGTGAAGAGGTAAAAATGACAGAACTTGAAAACTGGTTGGATATATAGGGTGGGAGACAGAGAAGAGCCAAATATTAGTACCAGATTTCCAGCCTGAATGACTTGGAGGATGGTCATGCTATTAGCAGAAAAATGGAATTAGGGGAAAGGTAAGATTGTGATAGGAGGGGACTAGGGAAAGAGAAATTTAATTTTAGATATTTATTTCAAGTGTTAGCAGGCCTTACAGGTGCTGATAGCTTGAGATGAAAGGCTAGAGCACTGGGGAAAGATGGAGGATGGAGATAAAAATTTGGGAGCTATGTGAAAAGAAATGACAATTCAATCCATGGGGATGGATGAGATCACCAAGAGAAAGAATATAGAGTGAGGATACTTGTGGACTTATGGACTTTCCAAATTCTATAAACTTGGACAGAAAAAAAAAAATCTTTATTTTTATCAATCTTTAATTTAAAATTAGCAGTTATTCATTTATTTAAGACATTAATCTGAAAAGGGACCCAGAGGTTTCACTGGCCTGCCAAAGGGGCTCATGATACAAAAAAAGGGTAAAATCCCCTGACCTAGAGGGAGAAGGAAAGAGGGCTTACCTGGGACAGAACTTTAGGGAATACATATATGTAAGGGGATGAATATGAATGAAGTACCTTCAAAGGGTCAGAAAAGTAGCAATCTGAGAAGTAAGGAGAAAAATATGAAAAAATACAAAACCTTGGAGAAAAAAAAGGGAGAGGAAGGCTTCACAAAAGCCCTGAAGGGGTTGTGAATAGACAAAGTTTAAGAAGCCCTATCTACAGCATTGAATGCATCCCTGGGTACAAGGAAAATGAGGCATAAGGAAAAATAAAAGTTTTGGATGTGGTAATAAGGAAGTCATTGATCTTCTCAGAACTGACAGGATAATCCCCCGAGAAGGGTGTTGAGTCAAAACAAAAAGTTTGTAGAATTCAGGAAACCTCATAACATGTTAAAACAAAGAGATAGAAAGGCAGAGATTGAGGGTGCATGTGTGGGAGAGATTGGTTTTTGGAGGGTCAAGAGACAGGAAGAAATGAGATGGAAGGTACAGAAAGGTCACTTTAGCAAAGAGGTGAGCCACTTTTTACTCTGAGACTGGAGGGAAAGAGTAGAGGGTGAGTAAGAACATTCAATGGGCTCCCAAAGACACTGGTCTCACTCTCAGCTGATTCACAACACTGCTCTTTTCATTACACTAGACTTTATATATGTTCTAGCAGAAAAAAAAAGAATACTGCTATTTTCTCCTTCTTGACATGAATAACTCCATTTTAGAACAAATGTCCATTTTAGTGTTAATTGGACAATCACTAACTCCTCTTTCTTTCAGTTCTTGTATGAGGCCAACAAGAGACCAACAGAGTCCATTCTGTCTTGGACCCTGCCTAGGGCAATGACAGACTAGCAGATTAGACTGGCTCTTCTTCCTCTGATGAAACACAACAAATTGTTCCCAAGGTTAATGGCTGACCAGTTATGAATACAACGTGATTATGTGTTTTCTGCATATTGTAAATGCCTGTGAGCCCTTTTGTCCTCACAGAGATACCCTTCTCTCTCTGCCATCTAATGTTTCTCCCTGGTTTGTCTTGTGATATATGAAATAAAGTCTCTTGCTGACTTGTATTCTAAAGTATAATAAAGTGGGTTTTCTTTCCACAAGTTTTCCTCTTGTCTTATCCAAATGTGTAGGGTCTATATTTAAATGGATTTAAGAACAGAAAAGAAGAGAAGGAAATGATACTTTAAGTCAAACATGTTGGCTTCATTTTTGAAAAAATAAATAGAAGAAATGAAAGTTCCCAAAAAAGAATAAATAAATGGAAAGCACATATATACAAACTAAGTTGTGTTGAAAAGTCTATCTTCAAACAGAAGGTATTTGAAATAACAACAGAACCAGTGGTTCTAATGAGCATTGAAAATGTTTAAGGCAGTAACCATTAAAGTCTTGGTATATAAAGTATTTTATAAACCTTTAAAATGCTATATAAATTTAAGCTAGTATTATAATTGTTATTATATGCCAATGATCATGCATATAATTTACATCTATTTTAGAATTAAGAAAGAATTACAGATTTGCCAAATCACTTTACAGAATGTTAGAATATTCAGAATTCCAGAAGTTATGGAATTTTTCAGTGGTAGAATGGTAGTGAGAACTTTTAAAATTAAGAAAAATCGGGAAGTAAAGCAGGTATCTGACATTACATGATGTTGAATATTCAAATATAGTTTGCCAGTCATGATGATTCCTATATCTGATCTCTGATTTGTTCCATCCTTCCATGACTAACTCCTTGCTAGCCTCTTCTTTTCCCTGGTCTCAAGGTTTGCAAGGAAATTGAGCTAAGAACATTCTCAAAATTCCCCTTATGGTTCCACAAATCCTAATCAAATGTTTATATATATATATATATGTGTGTGTGTGTGTGTGTGTGTATATATATATATATGTATATATATATATATATTGAGGCTTCAATTCTTAAAGTATGTTTAAGCTAATTCAAATGTTTAATCACTTTTCATCAGAGTACAATATATCCTAGTTTGCCTAAAAAAAAAAACCCTCTGTACCCTAGGAAGATTCATATTTATCCATAGTGAGCATGTAGGGAAATTTTCTGAGTTTTCCTAATTTGATCAAAGGCTGATTGAGAATTTACAGGAAAATCTTATTGTGGATTTGCTTTAATAGGATAACTCTAAGAAACAAAGGAGTGGGGGCTTCTATTCTTCTGGGCCTAGAGATGAACCCACTTCAAGGGATTTTTTTTAAAGTTCAGATGAATTTTTGCATGACTTTTGTTCCTTTTTCCTGATACTAGATCAGAATTTTTTAGCCTTTGAAGGAATTTTATTTATTGTTTAAGTTATGGAAAATTAATCAAGAATTGTAAAATTATATTCCCTGCAATTAAAATTGTAATAAAGGACAATTTTATTGACTTCAAGCTGATGTTAATAAGTTAAGAGGAATTCTAAAATTAGTCAGCATTATTATTTTTAACAAAAAAAAAGTGATAACTGAGTACTAAGGTTGAAGATGGTATAACTATGAAGACTGTTCTTTCTTAGTAAAAGGTTGAAGGCCAGATTTCAGGTATTTGAGGAGTGAGAGAGAAATGAAGAAAGATAAAGCTAGAGGCAACTACTCTTTATAGAAATTTAATAGTGAAGAGGAGACATGTTGAAGTGAATCTTGAATGGAATAGGGAGTATAGGAGGCTGAGGTGAGAAGGGAAAGCATTCCAGGCATGGGGGGTGGGGTGGGGTGGGGTAGGGTGGGAAGGAGCAGGAATCATATACAAAGGAACAGAGATGAGAGCTAGAATATTACATATAGTGCAAAATACAGGCTAATTTGGCTAGAATGTAAGAATGCATAAAGGGAGTAATGTGAAATCAGTCCAGACAGAGAGGGAGGAGCCAGATTATGAAGGATTTTCAAAGGCACAAATGGGTTACCAGTTTACATGGGTAGAGGTAATTTCTACACCAATATTTCCCTCTATTTATGAAATCACAGGTTGACTTCTTCTTAAAATGTATACTGTGTAAAATGGGAATGAACCTATTAACTATCTGACTACTAATCACTATGGTAGCTTGAAATGTGACTAAACCTGGATTGGTACTTTGGGAAAATACAAAGAAGGGAAGGTGCTGCCTAGGACAAATTTTCTTGCTCTGACAGTTTTCTTTGTAGAAATTCCCAAAGCCTAAAAATACCTCTTTAACACACCTCTCCTAATATCTAAGAGCTTTAATCTACTTCTTGCTTATTACTAAATAGTGCAGAGTACTTTCTGAGATAGTCCTTAGCTTTCAGAGGTAGGGAGTTAGACGCATTTGAGAACTCTACAGCATTATGGCCTGCCTCTCAAAAGAGCAAAGTCTACTATGATCAAAAGGAGAGTACAAAGGGGAGTAATCCCAGAGGTTCTACAGGTAAATGGGGAAGGAAGGAGGCAATGACATTCCGGTGAAGATACCACTTTCCAACTTCAGAAAGTGATTCCAAAGACAGTTCACACTAAAGTCCAGGTGGCCAATGCTGTGACTAGGAAGCCCTACAAAATTACAGAATCTTGCTCACAGGCCTGCTCTGAGTTCCAAATTAGTATACCAGAGACATACGTTCAACTCTTGTCTGATGCCTGTTATCTGTGTGACCTTGGGCAAATAATGTTACATCTTCAAGTTTCAGATATAGAGAGGTGTGAGCAAGACTCCCTTCTGAGCATCGGGCTCACTGGAGCATTAAGACCACAAAGATAAGGAATAGGAAATAAGACTAGAGAAACAGGGTAATGCCAGACCTTGAAGGCCACTGAAAAAGGACCTTGAAAGCCATTATTAGCAGTTTTTATTCAGTCACTGGGAAGCCTCAAGAGCTGCTTGCCCAGGTAATGGACCCCTTAAGAAGAATATTGAGACCAAGACCCATTAGGACTACCAATCCTATTGGGAACTTTTGCTAAAAGTGAAGAGCAGTGGCAGGCCTCCCTCCCAATCATGGCTGTTCAGTTTGGTCACTTAGCAAGAACAGGAGAATGGACTCAGCTCAGTTCATCTTCAGGGATCTAGGTCAGGGAATATAATCAAGGCTCGAAGCTACTTGTACATACTAAATATAGGAACGTCCCATCAAAAGATTCTCCTCTTTACAATACTGCCTCTATATTTTTTCTGCTTTCCCTCTTTCTAATGCTAAATGCATCATGGATGATCTTCCATATTTTTTGTTATCTCTTTGTTGCAGGAAAATTCCTATACACCACACACACAAATTATGGCCTAATATTTCTCTCTTGATGTTTAACCAACTGTCTGGATTGGAAATTTATGACAATACATCTGCTAAGAGTCTAAAACATAAAGTGTGAGAGTGGTCTTCTTTATAATGACATTAATTATTTGCCCTCCCTCTCCCCCACCAAGAAACCCCTCAGTTATCATTTTGCATTTTATTTCCTAAGATAGAATTTTTAAAATTGAAAATCAGTCCCCAAATCACCTCAAATTTCTAATAACTTTAAATTGTTATTTAATAGAGTGTGAGTGAATATCTACAATTTCACCTTAACTGGCTGTTTAGCTCACTCTCAACAAAATAGAAATGCTTACAGGGCCAATTCAGCAAGATGAATTGGTTTTTCAGACCTCTGTTTGCTAGGGAAAAGAAGCCCCTGACTAGGAAAATTCACTAAATATCTTATTTTCTTAATCTTACCTATAGAAGATAATAAAGGTTGGTATTTTAGTTCTTAGGTAACACGCCAGGACTTATCTATCAAGTCACAAATACGCTAAGGTGGGAGTTGGAAAAGTCACTCCCTTTTTTTCTTCCCTACCCTCTCTAACTAATCTCAATCCCCTTCTCCGTCTCCTCAAAAATCACAGTTATTTCTCATATTTGATAAAAATAGTGCTTACAAATTCTAAATCCCTGGGGAGATTCAAGTTTCCATTAAAGGCCTTCTCTCCCCTTCACCATAACCATTCCACAATTTCCCATTTTTAATCACATATGAATATTTTGATAACTTACCTGCTGTCGAATTTCTTCTTCCATTTTGACTGGAGATCCCAGTTCTGCAACTTGCTTAACTCCTTCACTAGCATAACCTCCATATTCCCACAGCACATAGTTTTTGGAATGTGATCCACCGATAATGGCTGACCAATGGTTGGCCCGGCCTAAAAAATAAAGTGGCGACTTAGTTACTGTTCGTGTAATTAATATACATGCTATAAAGTGACTCAAATTTGTCAGAGAGAGAGAATGATGGAATACAAAATATATGTATTCTTCACTGTTAAGGAATTCATCATGTGTGAGAAATACATAATAGGTAAATTAACAGAGTGACTATGGTAGAAAAGACCCAGAGCCAAACTTAAGAAAAATGAAGTCAGAAAAATGTCTTTAGTACTTCCCATCTCCCTTTTTTGTGACCTTCTCTCCTCTCCTTCAGGCTCAGTGTGGTACAGAGGAAAAAGACTCTGGATCAAAAGTTAGAAAACATTGGTTCAAATGCTGACTGTTGTTTATTCCCTGTGTGACCTTGAATCAATCTCCTCATCTCCTAGTTTTTAATTTCTTCATCTTTAAAATGATTGTATTAGACTTGAGGGCAGCTAGGTGGTGCAGTGGGCACAGCACTGAGCCTCGAGTCAAGAAGACTCATCTTCCAGAGTTAAAAATCTGACCTCAGACACTTAATAGCTGTGTGACCTTGGGCAAGTCACTTAACCTTGTTTACCTCAGTTTCTATAAAATGAGCTAGAGAAGGAAATGGCAAACGATTCCAGTATCTTTGCCAAGAAAACCCCAAATGGGATCACGGAGAGATAGACACAAACTGATAAACGACAACATCCAACTTGAGGATCCCTCTAAATCTACGATCCTGTAAGTAACCTCATCTTGCTTTCTGGGTGCCCAGAACCCTTAACTGTAGTGCCAGACTGAAAGCCTCTCCTCCATGGTGGTCCTCTTCCTTTGTTCCTTTCTACCAAAAGTTCTATTTCCTGCTGACAGCTGATCTTTATTCACTGTTGATAGAAAGTTCTTATTGAATTAATTCTTACTAAGGCAGAAATGACTAAAAGCCTTAAAGACAGCCTTAGTGATATTTGATATTTACATTTTAGAAGAGGAAATCGTCAGTCGTGAAGTCTTAGAAACCTTAGAGATTACTCAGTTATCATCCTATATTAAACATCAGGCCCCCCCCCATGACATCCCATAAAAGTGGTCATCCAGCTTTTCCTCAAATACCACCAGTGATAGGGAACACTTCACTTCCAAAGACACAGCATTTCACATTTGGACAATTTTTATTATTAGAACTTTTTTTTTCTTATGGTGATCAAAATCTGCCTCTGAGACTTCTACTCAATTTAATCCTAAATGTTTTCTCCTTCAGGATAAAAGTCCCCATTTCCTTCAACCAATCTGTAGTCAAATCCCTGGGCTGAATTACTTACCTCCTACTGCCCAAATGCTTGCCTGGATCCCTGACTATCCCCTGTCCCCCAACCTGCCCTGACCTTTATTCAGCCACAGTATTAATAAGTATTTATGAAGTTCCTGTTTTGGGCCAGGTATTGTACTAACTCCTGGAGGGCCGGGGGAGAGAAAGTAAGACATCTCCTGTCCTCTTAGAATTCTGAGTCCCAATAGCCCAAACACCATTCATATCCCTGATGTCCCTTTTCCCCCTGGTACAATCAAAAGAAACTTACTTTAAAAGTCTTTTTACAGAAATGCATGTTTACAAATAAAGCTCTTTAGTTGGCTATGTAGGAAAATAAACACACACACACAATAAGAGGTTAGATCCATATAATACATCAGCAAAAATAAAACAGACAACCCAAAATGAACCTTGAAGTTTTGCTATTTATTCTCTATAAGAATATTTACCTTCTGTTCCTTTTCATTTTTACAGGGAAGAAGTAAATATGACTTCCATAATCTTTTAAAAATTTTTAATGAAATACTTTTAAGTCCATGAATGTCGGGTTAGATAGATATCACGTCTTCAAAGATAAAAGTGTTGGCCCTGCTTTCTGTTGCATTAAGTGACTGCTCAGAGGTTGAAAGATAGATGTCAAAAAGAGGTATCTCCAGTTATCTGTTGGTAAGGGATTGTAACCAGCCCTTTTGCTTGAGGACTTCCCTAGTTTGTCCTTTGGATCAGTCCAGCCTTTGTAAATACAGCAGGGATTTACAAAATGCTTGGGAAGAGAGGAGATGCACTTAGGCCTTTTCTCTCTTCTGGCTAGCCAGGACCTTCTCTCTCTCTAGGGAAAGGGATTGAGAAGGGGATGCTGTCCCACCTGACCTTCAAGTTAAGGCTTTTAGTTCCCTTCAAAGTACATTCCAGTTCACAGAACGCGTGCTTCTGATCTGCCCTGGATTTGCTTTTGTTTATTTCTGTATACTTTTTTTCCCTGAAAGGAATTCAAAACAAGTCAAATATAAGTTTCACAACGAGTCTGGCAAACATATGGAACCACTCAACTCCTGTTAATTTTGAGTTAATGCTTATTGACTTGTTCTTTTGTAAGAAGTGAAGAGAAATAAACAGAGTCTGATGGGTTTGGTCTTCACCAATGTTGAGACATGATAGACTCGGTTTCCCTTCTTCCTTCTTCCCTTGAGTCAATGTCAAGGAAATTTAAAAAAAAAATAGGAAGATTCTTCCTGTGATCTGTGCCCAGAAGGGCAAGACTCAATGGCTCTACTAGAAGCAAAGAGGGGAACTGGACTCATTTTCTGTACCCTATCATTCCAGAGTGTTTGAAAGTGTTGCACAGAAAAGGGAGCAAAAATTTCAAGTCCTGGTCCACAGTATCTTTGTGTAAATGAATATATGACCCCAATGAGCATTATTGTAGTGCTGTAAATATAATTGTAGCTAGTGATTATGACTCCCAGGATAAGTAGCAGGAAAGGCTTCTTCAAATAAGCTTTCTAAGACAAATCTGGTTGTGTGTGTGTGTGTGGGGGGGGTGTTTGGAGCATTGTATACCCTCCTGGAGGCTATTGCCCAGGAAGGGGAGCAGGAAAGGCTTGCTCTAGCTCTAGGAGATACTCTGATGGAGGGAGGTACAAGGAGGCAGTGCTGTATAATGGGAAAAGCACTGGCTCTGAAGAGGACCTGGATTCAAATGCTGCCTTTGACAATTCTGACCTGTGAAATCTTGGTCAAGTCACGTTCTTTCTCTGGGTCTCAGCGTCCAGAGGTTATATTAGGTGTCTACTGAGACTCCTTCCTTCTCCAGATCTATAATACTATGATTTGGTAGGTTTTCTTTTTAGCCAATCATTCTCAATAACTAGTGCTAAACTCCGTTGTTCTTGCTAACCTGGTGATAGTACAGTTAGCAGGCTATATCTCAGTGCCATGGAGCAAAGCCCCCCCCCCCCCCACTGCCCAATAGCTGAATTTCTCCAAAGAAAGCAGATTGAGAAACAAACGTTCCAGTAAAAAAAAAAAAAAGCATTTGGTTCTGGAATCAGAGAATGAAGGTTCACAGCCTGACCCTGCTGCTTACTACCTTTGTAGATCAATCAATAAACATGTATTAAATGCCTACTGTGGGCCAAGCACTCTGCTGAATCCTGGAGATACAAAAAGAGTCAAAACAGTCCTTGCCTTCAAGGACCTCATGATCTCTCTGGACTCCAGTTTTCCCATTTGTAAAATAAGTGGGTAGACCTAGATTCTTTCCAGGATTAAATCGAAGATTCTTTCCTCTTTTTCTCTCTCTGCCTTGTTATCATTATTTCTCTGTTCTGGAACAGTTTAGGACCACTCTAGAACAAACTCGGGATCAGGGAAGACAAGTGTGTCTCTCTTCACCTACCTCTATCCTCCCCCCAATGTGTATAATCTACTCTAGAATGATTCCTAACGTTAATTTGATTAAGGGTTGTGATTCTGTGTTGAATGGGCACACAAGCCATTTAAAATGAATGTTCCTCTCAGCTAAGTCATAAACAGAATTAGGAAAGACTTCCCTGACAAGTAATATAAACCAAGTTTTGACAAGATAACCACAGAAGTATCTAACAGACTGCTCTCTGCCCTGATGTATAGACAAGCACCTGGGCGGTTGTCAGTTACTGATATTTCTGTTACAGCCAATACCAGCATGCACAGCTTCCCATTTGGTTATCAGAAGCTGCTTGTATGAATGTTAGAAGAGAAAAAAAAAGCCAAAGCAGTCTTTTGGAAAGGCGTTAGATATGCTAATCACTGCTATTAGGAACTTATCAAGCTTGGAATTTCCCACCTGTTCATATAACTTGCAGATAATGAAGCATCCTTGCAAATGAGGAAATTGGGAGAAAGACTAAAAAATGGAAAATTTAACTTAATTGAACTTGGTCTTTTTTTATTTGGGTGGGGGAAGAGAGAGGAAAAGGATCACCCCTTTCTTTTCTGTCTGTACCTGTATAAAGGGCATTCCTGTTTGCCAGAGCCCCATGACATGCTGTTGGGTAGCCCTGGCTTGTAGCTTCCAAGGCTGATAACCTAGGATGTAGGTATCAGAAACTAGGGTGAAAAGAGACTATTGGATCAATAATCTAGGACTAAAAGATACCTCAAAGGTTATTTAGTCCAATTCCTTTATTATACAAGTGAGGAAACTGAGGCCTTGGGAGATAATGTGAATTGTCCATAACTACACAAGAAGTAAGCATTGGTAAGAGAACCTGGGACCTCTGACTCCAGGGTCAGTGATCTTTCCTTTCCATTTTTAGTATTGCTCCTATAGCTTTTCTTGCTGCCCATGATTGGTGGTGGGTGTTTATCAGAGTCAGCACATGTAACTTGAAAATGTGTAGGTAATCCTATCTGTTTCACATATGACCATGGATTACCATAATCAACGATTCCATCAACAAACACTGAGCCTCTTCTGTTCAGTGCACAAGTTATCATACTGGATGTTATGCCTGCTTTTCTGTTAGCTCTCTTCTTATTTCTGGGTCTCTTACTCTTCTCCCCCTGCCATGACCTCTTATCAAAAGTCAACCCATTTTCAAGATCCACTAGAGGACAGTCAATTTAAGAGAAGATATGACCAATACTTTCATCTTTGAAGACATGAAATCTACCTAACCCTAACATTACTACAAATAGACTACAAATACAGTCAAGCTCCATTAATTTCTCTCAGCATATTACAAATGAGCATTCCAGTAAATGCTTATTCATAATTAACAGTAGTTGAGAGGCCCCATGTATTTTCCCAGTTGATGGCGAAATACAGACTGTACTTGTTATTAAGTACTATCCAGAAGAAAAAAAGGACACAAAAACAAATCACAAATGTCTCCGTGGGGTAGCTTGCTTACTCAGGCTCTAAATTGTGAGGACTTCTGCAGAGATTTCTTAATCTTTATTTAATTCTAGGCTTTTCATCTGAAAGCCTCAGTATGAGGTGGGATACAATAAGATTTACTTGGAAAGTAGTCCTTCCACTTGGGCTATGGACAGTGTTTGGTACCAAAGCCTTACTGGTCAGAAGTAAACAAGTCAGAAGAGAACAAAGTGGCCACACTATGAGACCGCTCTAAGTGGTACAGGGTGAGAGTCTGGAACGCATGAAAGCGCTA
This sequence comes from Petaurus breviceps papuanus, assembly GCF_028583685.1. Lineage (NCBI taxonomy): Eukaryota > Metazoa > Chordata > Mammalia > Diprotodontia > Petauridae > Petaurus > Petaurus breviceps. The sequence continues at coordinate 51,430,822 of NW_027185698.1, forward strand.
TAAAAAGGCAGCAATTTTGGCATCACAGGTTGGATAAGCTCCCTGTCTCTCCCCAGAACTTAACTCTCTACAGTCCAGATAATAAAGTATTGTATCATCCCTTATGAGATAAGCTTTCTGTATCATATTCTGCCTTACTTAAAATTTTGCCTCTCATAATAATAATAGCCTAGCATTTATATTGTCCCTACTATGTGCCAGGCAATGTGCTCATTTGGTCCTCACAACAGCCTTGGGAGGTAGGTGCCATTAATATCCCCATCTATAGTTGATGATGAGATAATCTGTCCAAAGTGACACAGCTAGTGTCTAAGATGACATTTGAACTCAGTTCTTCCTGACTCCTGGTCCAGCATTCTATCACCATTGTGCCACCTAGTTACCCTTCCTGGAAAATATTGAGGGGTTCCTCTGGGAGCTCAAAGAGACTTTTGACATCCCTGTTGGAGCCAAGATTGCTAACTGGAAAATCTGTCATCTCAAGCCCGAACAAAAGGAATATGGTAAAATGAATCAGCCTCTTTCACACTCTAAAATGGGATTTGACATCAATACCTGGGAGGTAACTTAGTGTAGTGGAAAGATGACTCAGTTTAGAATCAAAGAACTTGTATTAGAGTCCCAATTCTGACATCATATGATCTATATGACTGTGGGCAAATCAATGAACTTTGCCTCAAACATTCACCTATAAAATGAGAGACCTTGATTCGATTCCTTCTAAGTGCCCTTCCAGCTCTAAATCTGTGCTCCTAGGAGTACCTCTCTGGTCCATTTGATGAGTGCTGAAGTAGAGATAGCCATAATTAATCATTCTGGATAGGTGTCATTGTTGATTTGCAAGTACACATCCGAGTGAACATCAGCCTCCACCCGAAAAAAAAGTTGTAACAAACCCTCCAGCATTTTTCTGGCCTGCCTGAGGGAAACCAGGTACATAACATGGAGTAAATGTAGCCAGAATACTACCGTCTCTCCCATATATGTTTTCAGGGGGATTAATAAGTCACTTATGGGTCAACTGAACTCAACAGTATTGGAAATGATGAAACTTGCCTCCACTCCACTCTCAGCTCCTTACATGTCATCCCAAGCACTACGCACTGTCATCAAAGTACCACATACATTCACCCCACCTTGGCAGCTTGATGAATAAAATATTGAATTTGGAGTCAGGAAGACCTGGATTTATATTCTCATACAATTACTGGTTGTATGACCCTGGCCAATTCCCCTCATAAGGCTCCTTTGCTTTCAGTTTTCCCATATGTAAAGTGAGGATAAAAACAGCATTTACCTCAAAAGATTGTCTTGGGAACCAAAGGAAATGATAGGGCTTTGTGAACTTTGAAGCACCACATTACATTTTGGCTGTTATTAATGCCCCCAAGTTTTCTGTCCAATGACACCTTTCACAAATCTGAAGAAACTCAAGGCTTTGCAGTGATGAAAGCCAAAATTAATGGCCTGAAGAATCTGTTCCCCTAATCTCTATCTTGATATAGGATAAAAGATCACAGGATTTTAGATTTAGACCTGGAAGAAACCTTGGAGACCACAGAGTTCAACCCCCTCATTTTAGAGATGGAAAACTTGAGGCCCAGACTTACTCACCTGTCTGGACATTGAAATCAGTAAAGAAATGAACTGTTGTCAAAGTCAGATTTGGATGCTGGATTGATCAGTCATTCCAACAAATCCTTTTATAGACAATAAAGTAATGCTCTCCAAACCTTAATCAAATCTATCAGTGTTTGTATACAAGTAGCAGGTATAGAGACACCAAAGAACAGATGCCTTGCCTACAAACAGCCATGATAATCATACCCTAGACAGGAGCAATTTTCTGTAAGCCCATATACCTCTTCTCAAATCCATGATTAAGTTTTAATGAAATGTCTTCTCAGTCCTTGCTAGGTCAAGTTAATGGTGGATCACAGAGACCCCCAAACCTGACACATGGTTGTCAGACTTTTGATGGCTACAATTGTGACATAAAATCTGTCAGTATGTCCAGTCTTTTACATTTAAGCCAAAGACCCAGTGGGACAGCTGGTAGCTTGTTGCAACTTCTGCCAACTCCCCTCTATTCCCAGGTAGTAATAGGATTTGATTTTGTAACAAGCAATCCTTTCTCTCAGGAGGACAATGCCATCGTGCTTATAGAAGAACTGATGCTCACTTTTTATCATGGTCCAGACTACTCTTCCTCAAGGAAAATTTCCAACTTCACAGCTGCCATATCACGTCTAATTTGTATGTCCCGTTTATCTTACATTTGGAGACTACAGTATTCACAGTCCTCTATGGAGAATATTCATTTTTCCACAGCATGTCAGTCCTATTTCAATTTATAAAAAGAACTCTGGAATGTTATGTCCAGTACTCCATCTCCAGCCATCAGTTTCCCTATACCTCCTACAGAATTTTATTATAACTCACTCCCCTGATCCATGATCCACTCTTCTATACAAACTATGGTTTCTGCTCTGGAGTCTTATTGATTTTATCCAGTCCCCTAAATCACTATTGAAGGGAGTTAGAAGTCACCTAGGCAACATAAAAGTGTACCCTATATAGCTGAATGACTTAAAAAGAGAAGACACACCACCATGGCACCCTTTGGAAAGTCCTTTGGTTTAGAATAGCAGGTCTGACTATCAGCTTTCCTCCCATAACCTCTATACTCATAGATCTTTCTGGAAAATCCTCCATCACTGAAGCAGTAAACAATTTGGCTTATAGGTCAGAGTGACTTTTCTTATTTGATGTCTACCCTGTATTCTGCTAGTATTACTTTTAACAACCTATCAATCCTTAAACATACCCTCTGAGGCCTCACTCTTCACTGGTAATTGTGAATGAGAAGCTAGAATGAATTACTTTTCAGTATACCATCCATTACTAGAGGCAAAGCCATCACCTATACCTAATAGACTAGCATGAGTACAGACCTAAGGAGAGGACATTGGAACCAATATATTTCATGGAATTGGTAAAAAGTCCTTCACCATCGTCTTCTCACCAAACTATACCCCCTTCAGGGCTGGGGAGGTGTTTCTTGGGGGAGGAATTGTGTCCATATCCATAGCTTTACTGGCATGGATGAGAAAGAGAGGGGTGATGTGGACACAGGCTTTGACCATACCAACATCTCAGTATAGTGTAGAGACTGAATGTATGGCACCATCACAAAAAGCCAAAGTTAGAGAAGCAGATTAAGTCAGGCAGTCAACTTCATGATGCTTCCTGAATCTATATCCAGTCTTGGATCTTCATTCTAAAAATTAGTTTTATGCCTCTGGCTCAGCCCTTAGATTTCAATCTGAAAAAATCTTAAGAATGAACTGATCTGTTCTGTTTTATATTAATTTAGATTCCAATGAGCAAGCTATATGATTCTATAAGAGTGGTGTCAGTATACTTATTACTTTGCTAAGATTGAAGGTCCAGTGGTGTGAGACACTGTATTTTTCTAGATATTTTTTCCTATATACTTATTATGCTGATTTTTTTCTCTTCTTCCTCTTTTTCTTAAAAAAATCCTTTCTTATATAGAAAGGTTCTCTAGGAGGGAGAGAAGAAGGATACAGAGGAAAATGTAAATGCCATAAAAATAGAAGATATTAATTAAAATTTTACTTGAAAAACAAATGGTGTCAGGGGGTACTAAAGCTCATAATTAGCATAATAAGGAAGAATAAGACAGAAAATGGTTTGGTTAACTGTATTAGGGAAAAGCAAAGCATCAAAGAAGGCTAGAACAATGATTTATGGGAAAATTATGACATGGTGCTAATAGATGATGGAAACGTGACAGAGCTGTATCAGTTCTTATTTTGTCTCTTTTTTCTGCCAAGTGAGGAAGGTCTCTGGAACATTAGGTGGATTCCCTGTGGCAAACCTGTGACAGAATATGGAGGAGGGTTGCACATTGGCTTATGGGTTGCCATATGCATCATTGGAGGGAATTCCCAAGTAGCTCACAGATGTTTGGGCTGGAGAGGAAAGGACAGAGAGATCTCCTAGCAACCTGATACTTCTAGATAAGTAAAGAGAAAGGAAGCAGGAACCTAGTTACCTCTGATGAATTCAAGCCCCCAAATGGGCTGCATTTCAGGGTACTGAATGACCTGGTGGATATGACTACCAAGTCATATATACTGTTCATTTAGAAGTCATAGTCTAGGAGAAGGAGTGTACACAGAAGAGCAGGTACTTTCCTGATTTTTAAAGAAGGACAGAGTGGCACTTACAATATATATAGCAATGAACTTGAGTTCAGTTCCTAGAAACTTACCTTAAAATGTAAAAACCAATAGTCGCTAATGGGCTGTCTGAACTGGATTTGGTCTATGGGGATCTTTGACCTGCTCCAACACTTTCATTTTGTGACTGAGGAAACTGAACTCCAGAGAGCTTAAGAAAAGCTTGGCTTTCCCAAAGAGGTACAGAGAGTGACAGAGCAGAGACTCAAAGCAAGGGAGGCTGGGTTGCTCTGTGATTAGAGTGCTAGGACTCAGGAGGACCAGAGTTCAAGTCTGACCTCAGAAATACTAGCTGTGTGATCCAGGGCAAGTCACTTCACCACTGTCTTGGTTTTCTCATCTGTAAAATGGAAATAATAATAGCACCTATTTCATAGGGTTATTATGAGGGCTAGTTTGTGTGTGTGTGTGTGTGTGTGTGTGTGTGCGCGCGCACGTGTGTGCGTGTTAAGTGTCTGAGGGCAGAACCGAACTCTGGTCCTCCTGACTCCGGGGCCGGCGCTTTACTCACTGTACCACCTAGCTGCCCCTAACTTGTAGAGTATTTAGCACAATATCTGGCACATCGTAAGTGCTTAAGTAACATTAGATATTATTTATTATTAGCATTATTATTAGGTTCTCCGACTCTAATGATGGTGATTTTTCATTACACCAAATCAGTACGGCTAGAACCAGAATTTCATTTGACCAACCATGGCACACTTGTCTATATCTGATCCAATCTTCTCATTTTACAGATGAAGAAGCTGGTGGACAAGGAGTGGGGATAACTAACCGTCATGTCCTAGGCCACATAAATAGTAAGTAGCAGAGACAGCATATAACCCATGTCTTCTCTCTTCGAAGCCTCTGGCTATTTTTATTATATCCACAATGCCCTCATCTCTGTTTCTTAGGGTAAATGCAATTTGTATTACATGATTCAATACCACCGATACACATGAACCTTAACTGTGTTGGCCAGCAGAACCTGGCAGGAAGCCTCCTGGTTCCACTCCACTGAGCCAACAGCAATAAAATGAGATTTTACTCCCCATTGTTTATTGGCTTTGTGCTGCAACATCTTGGGAAAGTCCATGTGGTGAGAAAACATGGTACATTTTTTTTTCTCTGAAAAATCTTTCCAAACTCATTGTGCTAGCAAGAACTAAGGATTGGGGAAAAATGTAATGTTTCCTTTCCCCCTTAAAAAGTTAAATCAAATTTCATTGTTTGTTATGATGCCCTACCCCCATCTCTTATCCTGCCTAGAAGTCATGACATTCTCTTTGGGCTAAAGGTCATCACGGCCTTTGGACATACATGGCATCAGATAAATTCTGAAGAGCATTTGGATACTCTGGCTACAATTTTCTGTTCAGCCAGTTTCCAGAGTCTAGTACTGCCAAACCCACCCCCTCAGTGATATAAGTGAAATTTATAGGTGAGGAACCAACAGCTTAAGGAAGTTAAAGGACAGAATATTAGCTCCTGCATCAGAATGTAAGTTCTTTAAAAGTAAGGAATATTTTATTCTTTGTATTTGATTTCCCATTGCCTACCCTCTAGTAGCTGCTTAATAAATGATTATCGATTTACTGAAATGGCTAAATGACAACCATTTGTTGAGGGATATCATGATAAGGTGGATAAAGTGCTGGCCTTGGAGTCAGGAAGACCTGAGTTCAATTCCTGCCTCTGATACTTAGCTATCTGTGTGACATTGGCCTGGCCTCTGATATTCCTCTAGTTCTAAATCTCTGATCCAGGGATTGAGAGATATGATTTTATAGCAATATTCAGCAAGAGGCAGTATGGCATAGGAAAAAAGAAAGAAATCTGGGCTTGTTGTCATAAAGATAGGCTGATGGGTTCTAATCCTGTCTCCGACACTTACTATCTTCATAATTCTGGAAAACTTCACCTCTCTCAGGCTCTATATTCTAATCTATAAAATGGGAATAATGCTATCTTATATGTGAGGATTAAATGTATACAAAGCACTTTATGAATTTAAGGGCTATCTAAATGTCCAATTGGTGGCGGTGATAGTGATAGTGGTAGTAGTAGTAGTAGTAGCAGCAGCAGTAACTCTTATTATTAGCATTAGCATTACTACTACCATACAAGGGATCAGTATGACCAAAAGTTAGACAACAGTTTATGTCATGATGCCCTCTGTACTGCTCCTAGTGTGCCTGGGTTCATGTGTCCTCTGAGCTTTGTCAGTGCTATTGAATATTCCAGGAGACTCATGGTGAATTCTCATTTCCAGCACCAGAGATTTCCTGAAAAGAGAGGGCTGTTTCCCAGGCCTGAGACGGCTCTGTGTAGAGGTTATAGTAATCCCATTTTTAAAATAAGTAGTGGTGGTTTATCCGGCATAAACAATTCTTCATGGGGTACATTCTCACTAACTCATTTTTTGGAGAAGCTAAGTATGTAAATATTGTTACCTTGAGCAGATTTGGTGTGTAAATTCTGATGGAGTCAGATGATATGTTCTACCTTCACCTCCTCCACCACAATTTCATAATACTCTTTGGTATTTAGAACATTTTCTTGCAAATAGGAAGCTGCCCCTTCATTATTAAAACTGCACCCCCCTTCTGGTGGGAATATCAAAGTTGAAATTGGCAAACACGTTGGAAATATAAAATAAATACATAAGTGTTGGTAGCATGTTTACAATGTTTACCACATCCGTTGTGTCAGGGAAATTGGGCATATTAGTTTTAATAATTACTGATCTATAATTTGCTAATGAATTCAGCCTGTCTGAGGGGCAAGATTGCTGTGCCTCAATCTAGAATCTAGGAGCCAAGCCTCTTCATCGATGTCAGCTTGCCAAGAGCTCTGTTACAAGAAGATTTGGAATGCTCCCAACCATTGACATCCCACATAGGATCCCCCTGATAGCAGTCTGCCCTCTAGAAAATAACAAGACAATCATATCCAAGCCTCTGACTCCAAGCATGAACATCATCCAAGGAAAGGAGGGGAAGGTCCCCTATGACTTCAAGGGATGCATCATTTGGGCACTGGAGGAGTATACTGGATCATCATACCATGAATATGAGGACCAAAATCAGTACAGTGGTCAAGCTCAGTAAACAGAGGACATTGAACAGTCAGAGATGAATACCAGTAATAGCTTGGACCCCATCTGTTGGTTCATATATCCCCTACTGTGGTGGCAATTCTTTTAGATTCTGTTGATGACACAAAACTTCCTTTGGGGTGCTTTTCCACATCAGCGCTGAAAAATCAATGGCCTTTGATCTTACAATGACCAGGTGATCTATAAGGCTTTCAATAAAGACATGATTCTGCCATCCCAGACTTACGATGATGACATTGTGACAAGAAAATGGCAGTGACATTGAACTGTAGATGGGCAAACTTAATTCAGGTATATGTCACTTAAAAGAATTATCCTAGAAAGTTTGCAAAATATCTTAAGTCCCAATGATGTACATCAAAATCTCAGGAGTTGGGGCGGCCAGGTTGCTCAGCGAGTAAGAGCACCGGCTCACAGTGTCGGGATGACCTGGGGATCAAATCTGGGCTCAGATACTCAGCACCACACCCAGAAATAACTGGCTATGTAACCTTGAGCAAGTTACTTAACCCTGATTGCTTAAAAAAAAATCTCAGGAGTGCATTTTGAGTAAAAAAAAATAACCTTACACAAAATATGCCCCTTATTGCCAAAATGCTTCTGACAAAACAGCTTTAATGTGAGTTCATTAACAACCATGCAGTGCTATAGAATGTACCCTCTACTATTTTTGTAATAAATTATTTTTGTTTTGTTAAATATTTCCTAATTACATGCCAAAAAATTGACAATCTTGTTTTTGCCTCCTGAGTTTCAAATTCTCTCCCTCCCTAACACTCCTTCCACCTCATTGAGAATGCAAGAACTTTGATTTCCACTATACATGTGAGGTCATGCAAAACATAATTTCCATATTAGCTATGTTGCAAAAGAAAACAGAAACAAAATAAATTTATAAGAATAAAGCTTTTAAAAATTATGTTTCAATTTGCATTGAGAGTTTACCAGTTCTTTCTTTGGAGATGGATATTATTTTCCATCATTGATCCTTTGGAATTCTCTTGATTCACTAACTTGATTAGAATACCTAAGTCTTTCACAATTGATCACCTTTAAAATATTGTTGTTACAATGGACAATGTTTTCCTGGTTCTTCTTACTTCATTTTGCATAATTTCAAGTCTTCCCAGGTTTTTCTGAAACCATGCTGCTAATCATTTCCTATTTCACAACAGTATTTCAGCTCACAACTTGTTCAGCCATTCTCCAATTGAAGGACATCCCCTCAATTTCCAATTCTTTGCTAGCACAAATAGAAACTGCTATAAATATTTTTGTACATATAGATATTTTTCCTTTTTCCTTGATTTCTTTGGGATATTGGTCTAGTAGTTGTATTGCTAGGTCCCAGGGTATGCACAGTTTTATAGCCCTTTGGGCAAAGTATCAAAGAGTTCTCCAGAATGGTTGGACTAGTTCACAACTCTATCAACAATGCATTAATGTCCCAATCTTTCCACATCCCCTCCACTATTTGTCATTTTCCTTTTCTGTAATGTTGGCCATTTTGAAAGATTTGAAGTGGCATCTCAGACTTTGGTGTTTTGTTTTTTTGTTTTGTTTTGTTTTTTGTATTTCTCTAATCAGTAGGGGTTTAGGGCATTTTTTTCATGTGACTACTGAGAGCTTTGATGTCTTCCTTTGAAAACTGCCTGTTCATTTCCTTTGACCATTTAAAAACTGAGGAATGGCTCATCTTTATAATTTGGCTTAGTTACCTAGATATTTGAGAAATGAGGCCTTTATCAGAAAAACTAATTGCCAAATTTTTCTCCCAGTTTCTTGCTTTACTTCTAATTTTGCCTACATTAGTTTTGTTTCTATAAAAGCTTTTTAATTTCATATAATCAAATTTATCTACTTCCCCTAATATCTCTCTCTCTCTCTCTCTCATTTGGTCATATGCTCTTCCCTTATTCATACATCTGACAGGTATATTTTTTCATGCTCCTCTAATTTAATTATGATATCACCCTTGATGTGAAAATCATTTATCCATTTTGACCTTGTTATATAGTGTGAGATGTTGGTATATATATAGTTTCTGCCAAATTGTTTTCTCATTTTCTCAGCAATTTGAATTCTTAGCCTAAAAGCCTGGATCTTTGGTTTTATAAAAGACTCGATTACTATGGTCATTAACAACTGTATACTGTGTATCCAATCTATTTCACAGATCCACCACTTTATTTCTTAGCCAGTACTAGAATGTTTTGATGATTACCACTTTGTAATATAGTTTGAAATATGAAAATCTAAGTCCCCTTCTTTAACACTTTTTTTTCCTCATTGATTCCCTTGATATTCTCAACCTTTTGTTCTTTCAAATCCATTTTGTTACTATTTTTTCTAGCTCTCTAAAATAATTTCTGGTAGTTTGGTATATTACTGAATAAGTAAACTAATTTAGGTAGAATTGTCATTTTTATTAAGTTGGTTCAACCTACCCATGAGCGATTAATATTTTTTCAGTTGTTTAGATCTGACTTCATTTGTGTGAAAAATGTTTTGAAATTAGGTCCATATGAGTGCCTGGGTTTGTCCCAGCAGGTAGACTCCCAAGCATTTTCTATTATTTGCATTTATTTTAAATGGAATTTCTCTATCTTTTGCTGCTGGGTTTTGTTGGTAGTATATAGAAATGCTGATGATTTATTCTGATTTATTTTTTTTATCCTGCAACTTTGATGAAATTGTCAATTATTTCAATTTTTTTACTTCATTCTCTATGTATACCATCACATCATCTGCAAAGAATGATAGTTTTGTTTCCTCATTGTCTATTCTAATTCCTTCAACTCCTTTTCTTTTCTTATTGCCATAACTATCTTTCCCAGCACAATACTAAATAATGATTGTGATAATGGACATCTTTGCTTCACTCCTGATCTTATTGAGAAGGCTTCAAGTTTATATTACAGAAATGCTTGTTCTTTCTTTTAGGTAGATACTACTTAAGATTAAATATATATATATATATATATAACTGCCTAGATTAACAGAAGAACTAGAATACTCAGTCCTGTCTTAGAAAAAGAAACTGAACAAGCCATAAAGAGATCCCTAAGAAAAAATCCCCAGGACTTACTTTCAAGTTCATTGATCTTTCTTTGATTTCAATTTTGGTGTTTAATTGGGGATTTTTAATTTGTCCTTTTTCTGCTTTTTTTTTGGTTGTATTCCCAATCCATTGGTTTGTTCTCTCTCTTTTATTGATGTATGCACTTAGATAAAATTTGCAAGTACTGTTTTGATTGCATCCCACAAATTTGGAACAACAAATGTGGAGACAACAGTCTCATTCTTATGCTCTTTAATGAAATTATTGTTTCTATGCTTTGGTCTTTGTCCCCCTCATTCTTTAGGATTATATTATTTAGTTTTCAATGAGCTTTTAGTCAATACTTTTATGACCCTTTACTAATGTAATTTTTATTTCATTAGGGTCTGAAAATGGAGCATTTAATTTTTCTGCCTTTTTGCATTTGGTTGTGAGGTTTTTATGCCCTAATCCATGGTCAATTTTCGTGAAGGTGTCATGAACAGCTGAGAAAAAAAGTACGCTCCTTATTATTCCCATTCAGTTTTCTCCAGAATTCTATCATGTCTAACTTTTCTAAGATTCTAATCATCTTATTGAATTATTTCTTATTTATTTTATGATTAGATATATCTATCTGAGAAGGAAGAATTGAGGACCACCACTAGTTTGGCTTTACTGTCTATTTCCTCCTGTAATTAATTTTTCCTTTAAGAATTTGGATGCTATGCCATTTGGTGCATATGTGCTTTGTATTAATGTTACTTCATTATTTATGTTTCCTTTTATCAAGAGGTAGTTCCCTATTTTTACTTCAAATGAAGCATAATAGATTATGCTCCAGATCCTTATTTTTTAACTCTGTGGGTGTTTCTCTGCTTCAGGTATGTTTCTTATAAACAACACATTGTTAGATTCTCATTTCTAATGGATTCTCCTATCTGCTTCTAGTTTACAGATGAGTTCATCCCATTCACAGTCATAGTTATGACTGCTAACTATAAATTTCCCTACATCCTACCTCCCTTTGTTTATCCTTCTCTCTCTTTTTGTCCTTTTTCCTCCCCTAAAGTCTGTTTTGCTTCTGACCACTCCTGTCTTTTTTCTACCCTCCCTTTTATCACCTCCCTTTTTATTGTCTCCTTCTCCTCCTAATTCCCTGTTGGGGAAGATATATTTCTATTACCAGTTGAGTGTGTGTGTGTGTGTGTGTGTGTGTTCATCCTTTTTGAACCACCTTAGATGTGAGTTTCAAATGTTGCTTGCTCCCTCTTAAATTTCCCCCTCCACTATAAAAATTTTCCTTGTGCACCTCTTTTATGTGAAATAATTTCCCCCATTCTTTTTATCCCTTCTCCCAGGGCATCCCTCTTTCTCCACGACCCATTTTTTATATCATCCCAATATAATCAACTCACTCCTACACCTTTTATGCAGAATCCTTCTAATTGCCCTAATAATAATAAACTTCTTAGAAGATACATATATCATATTCCCATATAGAAAGTTATACAGGTTAACCTTGAATCCTTTGTGATTTCTCTTCCATGCTTACCTTTTTTTTTGCTTCTCTTCAGTGTTATATTTGAAAGCTGAATTTTCTATTCAGTTCTGGTCTTTTCACCTGAAATGCTTGATATTCCTTTAATTCATTAAATATCCATTTTCCCCCTGAACCATTATACTCAATTTTGCTTGGTAGGTTATTCTTAGTTGTAATGCCAGATCTTTTACTTTCCAGAATATCATACTGCAAGCTCTCTGTTCCTTTGACATGATGGCTGCTAAATCTTGTATGATCCTGACTATGACTCCACAGTATTTAATGGTTTCTTTCTGGCTGCTTGAAGGATTTATTTCTTGACCTGGGATCGCTGAAATTTGACCATAATATTCCTGAGAGTTTTCATTTTGGGATCTCAAATGCTGATCAGTGGATTTTACCCTCTGCTTCCAGGATATCAAGGTAGTTTTCCTTGATAATTCTTGAGATATCATCTCTAGGCTCTTTCTTTGATGATGGCTTTCAGGTAATCAAATAATACTTAAATTATCTCTTCTTAATCTATTTTCCAGATCAGTTATTTTGTAGTGAGATGGTTTATATTCTCTTCTATTTTTTTTCTTCCTTTGGACTTTATTTTAATGTTTCTTAATGTCTCATGGAGTCATTAGCTTCCACTTACCCAATTCTATTTTTTTAAGGAATTATTTTCTTCAGTGAACTTTTGTACCATTTTTCTCCATTTTGCCAATCATGTCTTTTTAAGGAGTCATTTTCTTCAGTACTTTTTATGTCTTTTTTAAACCAAGCTGTTAATTGTCTTATCACAATTTTCTTCTTTTGCTTTCTTTTCTTTGCCTATTTTTTCCTCTACCACTTTTATTTGATTTTGAAAATAATTTTTTTAGAATTTTCCAAGAGTTCTTGCTGGATCTGTGTCTCAACCACATATTTTTGAGACTTTGCATATAGCTGTTTTGACTTCATATTGCCTTCTTTTGAGTTTGTCTTGATTTTCCCTGTCACCAAAGAAACTTTTATAGTTAGATTCCCTTTTTTGTTGTTTGCTCATTTTTCCACCCAATTTCTTGGTCTGGAACTTTATATTAATGTTGGATTCTGTTCCCATCATGGGTTGGGTAGCTCTATTTCAAGCTTCAGGTTTTTTCACACTGCTGTTTTCAGAGCTAGTTCTGGAAAATTGCATGTTTTGGGGACTTCCAAGGTGGTGTGATCTGGGAAGAGGTGTGGTCAGTGCTCTCTTTCTCTGGTCCTTATCCAGGAAGAACCCCTGATCCTTTGGGATTGTAATCAATTGTTCTCCTCAGGACCCCTCTCCTTTAGGACTGGAAATGATACTGTTTCTCAGCATTCCTTATACCTTAGGGCTAGAAGTGATACTGCCCCTCAGGGCTCCTACTCCCTCATGAATGAAAGAGCTCCTCTCTGCCCTTGAACTATGACTCAGAAGTCAGTATAGGTAATCGAGTTGCCAAATGCACTAGGTCCTGTGTCTAGTGCTAGCACAGGAATACCCTGTAATCTCTTTCTGACCATTTACCTGGTTACCTTACCATATTTGGTTTAGGAGCTCCTGAAGCTGCTTCTGCTTCTGTATCCACCACTGGTATTTCATCCATGTGGACTCTGGGCCAGCCTCCTCCCTTATGTCATAGATCTCTCCAATTTCCTACATTGTCTGGGGCTAGAAGAATATCTCACTCTGACATTTTGTTGTCTCTACCACTGCAGAATTTGATTTGAGATGTTATTTTAAAGTTGTTTAGAGAGAAATATTGGGAGAGCTTGACTGAGTACTTCTCTATTCTGCCATCTTGGCTCTATCCCCAGAAGTCTTACCCTCCACTATTAGGATTTATGATAAGTGTACCTTTTTTCTAAAGAGTAGCAGCAACTGTAAGAGTAGTGAAGCGCTCTGGATAGGAAAAGCCCTGAGGCCTCATAGGTATTTCCTAAGCAGAAGAGATATGCTTCCCCTGGGTCCTATTCCAGTCTACAAAGCACAAACTTCCCTAAGTCTTGTTTTGTTCTTGCTGCTGCTGCAACAGATGTTCCCTGATGGCTTATGGACAATAGAGAGATACATAGTCTATAGACATAGGCATTGTTGTACTAACAGATGACATGCTCAGCCAACTGGCAGTTGACACAAAGCAAGAAGAAGAACAAATATGATGGGTAACAGAATTGGGATCCAATATGATTGAAACAGATTAGACCAATGGGTCAAATCAAAGAAGAGAAAATTTAATAAGTATAAATGTCAAATTACAAAACTGGGTTCAAAAATCTATTATACAAGTTCTGAATGAGAATGAGGTGTTAAAAAACAAACTAGGAATTTTGGGGAATTGCAAACTAGTTTCAACAACTGTTGACACCAAAACCAATCAAAGCTGCCAACAGAACATAATGAAAATTTAAGGTACATTAATAAAAGCCTGGTAACCAGAATGAGAGATACTTGTTAAGTATTATGACTACATCTGGAATATTAAATATTGTTCTATGTATCATATATTAAAAAGGACCTGGGGCGGGACAAGCGTGACACCACAGGCCAAGATGGAGGCAGTGGTCGGAGTCTCCTTGAAGCGCAGTCTTGTCCCAGGGGTCGCTCTGCTTCCTGGGTTCCAGGCCTGCCTAGGGGCCCAGACAGCAGCTGCTACAGCTCCTCGCCTCAAGAAATTTGCCATCTACAGATGGGACCCAGACAAGCCTGGAGATAAGCCGAGAATGCAGACTTATGAAATCGATCTGAACAAATGTGGCCCGATGGTGTTAGATGCCTTGATCAAGATTAAAAATGAGATAGACTCCACACTGACCTTCTGAAGATCATGCCGAGAAGGCATCTGTGGTTCCTGTGCAATGAACATCAATGGGAACAACACACTGGCGTGCACCAGAAGAATCGATTCCAACCTCAGCAACGTCTCCAAAATCTACCCTCTTCCCCATATGTATGTGATGAAGGACCTCGTCCCGGATCTGAATAACTTCTATGCTCAGTATAAATCCATTCAGCCTTACTTGAAGAAGAAGGACGAATCCCAGGGGGAGGGGGGGAAGGAGCAGTATCTTCAATCCATAGAAGATCGAGAGAAGCTGGACGGGCTCTACGAGTGCATCCTCTGTGCCTGCTGCAGCACCAGCTGCCCTAGCTACTGGTGGAATGGAGACAAGTACTTGGGACCCGCAGTCCTCATGCAGGTCTATTGCTGGATGATTGACTCCAGGGACAACTTCACAGAGGAGCGGCTGGCCCAGCTGCAGGCCCCATTCTCTTTGTACCGATGTCACACCATCATGAATTGTACCAGGACCTGCCCTAAGGGACTGAATCCAGGAAAAGCAATAGCTGAAATCAAGAAGATGATGGCGACCTACAAGGAGAAGAAAGCTCTTGCTTAGATGTCTCCAGCCTTATCATGAACTGTAGGCCCCACGGAGCTGAACCTAATTTATGTCTGATTGGACTTCAGGGTCCTGGGTTTTCATGAATATTGCATGTCCAATGACAGCTTCAAGAAGTAAATAAAGAGCATACTACTTTATTAACAAAAAAAGGACCTAGACAAGCTAGAGGAGATCCAGAGATTGAGAAAATTTGAAATCATGCAAAAGAACTGGCTGAAGGAACCAGGGATCCCTTCCATTCAAGGTCCACATCAGTTGTATAGTACCAAGCTTTCAATTCAATTCAAGAAACATTGAGTTTGCCATTTGCAAAACTGTGATGTGCAAGGCAACCATTTACTAGGAATAAAAAGATAGGAAATGGCATAGTCCCTGCTCTCAAAAAACTTATTTCCACTGAGTTAATGTCCAAAATCATGAGTCTGGGTGAATGGGAGGAAGAGTATAATGCCCTCAATGGAAACAAGACATTTGAAAAGTGGGCCATATGTGAGAAAATGAGTTTTTGTTTTAACATATCAGAATCGAGTTGACATTAGTATATCAAAGTAGAAGCTACTAGGAGGCAATTGAGATTGTAAGACTCAAAGTCAAAGGAAAGATTAGGGTTAAATATTTAGTTTTGAAAGAGACTGCTTCATGTTTTGGTGAGAGAGGAACTTGCAAAGAAAGAATCAAGCAAGCATTAGCTTTGGATCACAATCCTGATGAAGACAGCATCTTCTTTCCCTCTGAGGAAACTACTAATATGGAGCAGACTCTTTTCACCACATTAAATTCAATTCTAAAACATTTATTAAGTAGCTACAATGTGCAAAGCACACTGCTAAGAACTAAATATGACACAAAGATGGACCAATTGGTTCATTCACCTCAATCAACCTAACCCATTGAATTAGTTGGATAGTTCTATTTTTAAAAATGTCTAGGGATAGCAGTTTGATCACTATATTTAATTACTTTTTCCAAGGCTAATGGAGACAGGTTAAGAATCACACATACCCCCATGAGGTTACATGAATTACTTCATCCAATATCCTGAGAGTAAAGCATTCCTTCAAATTAAAAAAAAATGTCAAGTTATATAGTTATATGTAGATTTGGGAGGAAACAAATCTGTAATTCCTTTTCTACACCCCAATTTTGACTAAAATTGCTCCCAATTTATGCATTTCTCGTGAAGCAGCCCTGAAGCTGACCCATGTGCCCCACAAACACATTATTCTTCTAGAATAGCTTAAGTACAAGGCAGCATGAATTTCCTTAGAATTACCAAGGGTGAACAATGGGTTTTACAGCTTATTGTATTTTAGCCTTTTTGTGTGTGGGTAGGGGGAATTAGAGGAGATGTTTTAAATCATAATTGTTCCAAAAGCATTTCAAAAATTTCAAGGCAGTTTCCAGAGGCCTCCCACAGTGAAATAGTTCAGGCAGTATTGACTGATATATCACTGGATTCCAAGCCTGATGAGTGTGGTGGGCTTCCAGGATGTTAAATTCATGACTATACATGAGTAAGATAAATCTCAGGCTAAGGTCAAATTACCTGAGACTCTTCTCTTTAGACTGATGTCACATAAAATCTACCCCTTATAGTTGAATAGGAAACACACACACACACACACACACAGGAAGCAAATCATATACTGCCCCTTCCTTGAACTCAGATACTACCTTTCATATTCCAACACCTCCCTCAATTAGTGGTGGTAATTCCATGATGGCATCAGGGGAAGTAGGAGGGGGTGAATGGAGGAGAGAACATGATTTTGACTTTTAAAAGATAATTCAGTAATCATACACAGCTAAGCTGACAAGTGGAAGCATCTAAAAAATATCGTAGAGGAAGAACAAGAAGCCATCTGGTCCAGTCCCCTCATTTTATAAACAAGGAAACCAAGGACCAGAAAGATTAAGTGACTTGTCTAAATTCATACATGTAGCAAATGGCAGAAATGGAATTTCAGCTTAGGTCCCATGACTCCTCCAAGTTCAGCGCTCTTTACGCTGCACCAAAAGGTGATGTTTGGCTGCTTGCCAAGAGGTTAGGGCCCAGATAAAAACAACTTTCAACCTCATCTTTTTTTTAACTAATTTCCTGTCCCATTTGACAAATGCTTCCCATTGACTTCCTCCATTATTCTTTGAAGATTAGCTACCCTCTCTCAGACATGTTGGTACAGGGTTGACTAGTCACATAATATATCCTGAAGAAAGAAATCTGTGTCAAATTAGATTTGCCAATAGATAAATAATGCAATGATGAAATTTAAAAACAAATCATTAGAAAACTTGTTTCATGCCACCTAAGCTATGTGAAGGCCCCATAAATTTTTAGTCAAATCCTACAAAGCTTAGTTACCTCCTCTTTACCATCAGAATCACTGAATTGTTCCAAAACCAAGTTATTACAACAAGACTTACTTTCACCATTAGTAGTTTGGAGAAACTTAGCCTTTTCACATTAATCTAGAAGGACATTTTCAATACATTAGTTGAATTTCACCCATTGATCTATTTTCCATTTCCTTAGGTCAAGTTCAAATGGGATCACAATCACTAGATAGAAACACAATACAGGGTAAGTTTCTAGCAATAATGGGAAAACTTTCTTCTCAAGATTACCTTGATAACTGAGTAAAACTCTTTCACCTAGTTTGCTTGACTGGACCAACTATTGCTCAAGTTCTAGCTCCAATCTCCTTTATCTTCTCTTTGGAGGATAATAAAACCATTATCCCTGGGATTTGACCAAAGACATCTTATAATCTAATATCCAAATCTAAAAAAAGAATCTCTTTTATAATTTCAATAACTGATACTCTTCCAGTCTCTGCTTAGATAACTAGTGATGGGAAATTACTAATTCATGATACAAAATACATGTAATATCTCTTCGACACAATAGCCTTCAAATATTTGAAGAAGATAATGTGACTAAATAAAAAGTCTTCTCTTCTCCTGACTAAGCATTCCAAGTTCTCTCAACCAAATCTCCCATAGCATGATTCTGAGTTCCCCCATCATCTTGGTCACCCTCAATGGACCATTTGCTATTTTGTTATCAAGCCTTCATAAAATGTTCCATGAGAACTGGAGAAAAAAATCTACAACCACAAAGCATAGCAAAGTGTAAGGAGAAATAGCAGAGTCATGATCACATTTTGGGTGCTGAGTCACACAGGTGACTTTTATTAAGCCTGAAATGCACTCCTGTACTTTATTCATTCCAAATATTGCCTGGTCATACCTCTTTCTGCAAGTCTGAAAAGTTAGCTTTTAATATGGGTGTGTATGGGTGTGTGTGTGTGTGTGTGTGCATGTGCAAGTATATAACTTTGTTTTTCCCTATTAACTTTCAGCTTACCACATTCAGTCTATCACTTCAATCTATCAAGATCATTCATTTCCCAATTCTATCTTCCAATGTATTAGTTATCAATACTAGAGATTTTTGCTCCATAAGATCTGATATGCACACCCCATTTACACTTTCATCTTATCATTTATTTTTTAAAAAAGTGTTGCCAAAAAAGGACAAAATCCTTTTGAGATTTCCCTGAAGTTTCTCACCAGGTTGGCATTGGCCAATGGATCCTCTCTCTTTGGGTGCTGTCATTCAGGTAGCTTAAAATCTAGTTGACTATTCTATCTTCTAACCCATGTTTCTCTGCCTTGCCCGTGAAGCTCATGAGCAACTTGGTCAAATCCCTTGCCAAAATAAGTATACTCTAAGGCCTTCTCCTAACTGAATGTTGTTCATTGTAATTGCAGGTAAGGTGGGATTTTTGTTGTTTTCTTTTTGGAGTTCAGTTTCCCAGGCTCAGGCTAAATTATGAACATCTGAAGAATTGATCTCCTTTGAACCCTGATAATTCACAGCTGTGCTGAGGCACATAGGTTTCATGCTATAGGATCTGAGCCAATCAGGGGCTGAGTTTTTGTTATATATTCTGGGAGGTTGGCATTTTACTTTGGGACTTTGCTCTGGAGAAGGATCTTTTGATTTCCTGGTAGAGACTCTGGGTAGCCATGTGTTTGGAGCCCCTCCCCCCAACTACTTAGATATCTGTGCTTTCTCAATCCAGTGACGTATGTAAATCATATAGCAATATTACTTTACTCAGACAGTTGGAGCCCTGTCTTTGCATTAATTTCTCTGCTTGTATCTTCTCCAAGTTCGTGGTGCTGACCTTTCCCCTGAACTAGTGAATGTAATTAAAAGTAGGATTGTTAACCCCTTTAAAACTGTCTTTCCTTTAGAAAGAGATCAAAGAACCTGTGCTACCAGCCCACCCTGTGTGCTACTGTGGCTAATACAGTCATTCATTGTCACATCCAACTCTTCATGACCCCATGAACCACAGTACACAGGCCCTTCTAGCTTCCACTATCTCCCAAAGACTATCCAAGTTCATGTTTGTTTCCATGACAATATCTATCCATGTCATCTTTGCTCATGTTTATTTTCATGACACTATTCATCTCATCCTCTGCTGTCCTCTTCTCCTTTTGCCTTCAATCTTTCCCAACATCAGGAGTCTTGTCTTCTTGCTATATGGCCAAAGTATTTAAGCTTCAACTTTGTTATTTGTCCAATGAGTGGTCCAAATTAATTTCTTTAAGTACTGACTAATTAGATATCCTTGCTTTCCAAAAGTCTTCTCCAGCACCACAGTTTGAAAAGCCTCAAGTCTGCGGCATTCAGCTTTCCTCATACTCCAACTTTTACATCTGTACATTACTACTGGAAAACCACAGCTTTGACTATATGGCCTTTTGTCAACAAAGCAATTTTTTTTTGCTTTTTAGTACTGTCCAGATTTTCCATAACTTTCCTTCCAAGGAGCAAATGTCTTTTAATTTCATGGCGGCAGGCACCATCTGCAGTGACGTTTGAGCCCAAGGACATAAAATCTTATGCTCCTTCCATTTTTTTCTCTATATATTTTCCAAGAAGTTATTGGACCAGTTACCACAATCTTAGTTTTTTTTTTAATGTCAAGCTTCAGGCCAGCTTTTCACTCTCCTCTTTTACCCTCATCAAGAAGGTTCTTAGTACTTTACTTTCTGCCATCAGAGTTGTGTCTTCTGCATATCTGAGATTGCTGATAATTCTTCTGGCAACCTTAGTTCCAGTTTTTGATTCACTCAACCTGACCTTTTGCATGGTGCATTCTGCATATAAGTTAAATAAATAAGGTGGCAATATACAGCCTTATATTCTTTTCCCAATCTTCTTCCAATCAGTTGTTCCATGTTTCATTGTAACTGTTGATTAATGACCAGCATGAAGGTGTCTCTCAGGAAACAAGTAAGATGATCTGGTACTCCCATCTCTTTGATGGCTTGCCACATTTTGTTTTGATCCACACAGTCAAAGTCTTTAGGGTAGTCAATGAACTAGAAGTCGATTTTTTTTTTTCCTGGAACTCCCTTTCTTTCTTCACAATCCCAGTGAATCTTTTCCATTTGTTCTCTAGTGCCTCTGCCTCTCCAAAAAAACCAGCCTGAATTTCTGGTAATTCTTGGTTCATATATTGCTTTTTTTTCCACCTGACCTTTTTAACCTTGTTAAATAAAAAAAAAGAAAATGAGGTTTGTCTGGTATGACTTATTCTGGCTCGCAGGGATCAGTCTCCCTTTCAGAATATCTCTAAGGGATCCATGTAATACTAAGTTGTAGAATTTTGTCAAGAAATTAAAGACTCAAAAGGGCAGCTAGATGGTGCAAATGAATATTTCCCTGGAATCAAGAGGACCCGAGTTCAAATCCAGCCTCAGACACTTACTAGCTGTATGACCCTAGGCAAGTTTGCCTCAGTTCCTTATCTGTAAAATGAAGTGGAGGAGGAAATGGCAAACCATTCCAGTATCTTTGCTAAAAAAAAACCAGAGGGCATCTCAAAGAGTTGGACACAACTGAAATAACAACAATAAAAATAACTCAAAAGCCTATAACTTGAAGAATCTATCTGCTTTCCCTTTTTGCATAGTTCATGAGATACTTTCCCATTTCCTATCTCACATCACTTTTGTATTCATGATTTTTCAAATATTTCTAGCATTGGTTCCATAACCTCCCTGGTCATTTCTCCTAGTCTCTCAATGGCTCATCTGGGCCTGAGAATTTGGTCACATTGGAGGTGGCGAGGTGCTCTCTTATCACCTCTTCACTTTTCTTGGACTTCAATTCCTTGCTATTCATTTTTGTTCTCTTCTCCCCATTTGACGGCCTTGTTTTCATCTGCACCAGCATAGGAAGAGCCATCGTCATTAATACATCACATATCTTTGAAGTATGATGTTACCATTTTAGATTAATTTAACATCAATGATTTACAAAACAGAGCTCTTCTCCCAGAACTACCGGAGAGTCACCATTTGGCAGCCTTCATAAGATCAAGTACGAGAGTTAGGGAAACACTCCACAAAATAAGTAAAATGAAATGCATAAATCCCTAAACCTCAAATATACAAATATATAAAACCACCAAAAATTTTGAAGAACAGATCAAATTGTACGAATGGTCTTATACTATGTTAAAAATAGGGCAGAGAATGTGGAGCCAGTTCCCTCTCCCAGGACATCAGTGGGGAGTAGGTGTATTTCCTAGAGGAGCAAGGATCACAGACTCAGCCCCTAGATCTCCCAGCTAAGCAAGCAACAGCAGGTTGCCAAAAGCAGACTTCTGAAAAGACTGAAAAAAATATGTATGTGTGTGTGTGTGTGTGTGTGTGTGTGTGTATGAAAGAGAGAGAGAGAGAGTATTATGAAGCCAGGGATAACCAGAAACCCAGAAACCTAAACTCAGAAGAAGAGAATAAACTATAAAATATCTGTAAGATATCTCCCTAGAAAAAACCTATGTACAACATACTTTTATGCTCAATTGCAGTAGTAACATTTTCTCCATCACTTTCTTAAGTCCAGACAGTCAACAAAAGAAGAATCAAGCTACACCATTTGCCAGTTTCCAAGGTTCAAATGTTCACATTGAAATTTCATATTTTCTTCTCTTATGGCTGGCTCCAGCATACCTCTTACTCCAAGGTGAACATTGAATAAAATAGAGGACCTCCAAGCATCCCTAGCAGAGAGACCAAATCTGAGTAGAAAGTTTAAAATATAAACATGAAAAGAAATAAACATAAAAAGACAAATTTAAGTGAGCAAATAAAAAAAGTTTTTTATAGAAATGAAATGTTTGCATTCTATTAGGGAGTAGGGGGACAAGCATCTCCTAAAAACTATAATATAAGCAAGTGACACAGACAAAATTAAACAAGATGGAGGTCCTGGAAGTGTTTTGTTGTTGTTGTTATGTTGTGATAATCTTTTTTTGTTGTTGGTTTTGCTTTTTGGAGGGGGAAGGTGGGACAACTGGGGTTAAATGACTTGCCCAAGGTCACACAGCTAGTAAGTAGTAAGTGTCTGAGGCAGGATTTGAACTCAAGTCCTCCTGACTCCAGGGCTGGTACTCTATTCACTGTACCTCCTAGTCACCCCATATGTTGTGATGATCTTAAAAGAAGAAAGGAAAGGGAGGAGGAAAGGACACACTATGAAAGAAAGAAGTAAGTGATTGTTCTCACATAATGGAGAGGCAAAAGTAAAAGTCTGCACAAAGAAATATGATCAGTGCAATGATTAACCACAATCCCAGGTAATTAATGATTCAGAATGCTGCCTACCTCCTGACAGAGAGGTGTTGGAATCAATATGCAAAATGAGAAATGCATTTCTGCGCATGGTCAATGGGGGTATTTAAAAATGTTTGCTTCAATTTGCACATTCATTGCAGGGTCTTTTCTTTTTCTTTTTTTTCCTAGTAAGGGGCTGGGGTGGGAAAGAGAGAAGGCAGATGCTTGTTCATTGAAAAATAATAAAATTTAATTAAAAATAAATGAAAATTGGTTTTTAAAATACTGCCACAGGGGAAAAACATGAAGGCAGAAGAAGGCAAAGCAGTATTCACTCTGTCAGGGGTTACTACTCTGCCTTCTTTGGTACTATTTCTAAAGACCTAACCAACTAACCTTTGTTTTCTACAAGAAAAAAAATTGACCACTCGCAAACAATAGAGACTCTCTACTCCTCCCTCTCCCTATCTGTACATGCAGCAAAATTTTTCCATTTTAATGAGGTTTGGATACAACAGAGCAATTCTGTTGTCCCTTCAAATCACTTAAATTGAAAATCTCTGTGTATAGTTATCTGGATACAATTCTAAAATGCCACTAGCTTTACATAAAAGCTAAGAGAGTGGAACCATCAAAAAGAATTGGCAGATAGCAGGAAGTACAATCCCTCCTCATTTATCCAGCCACATCAGGAAATGAGCTCTTCCATGTATGTGATTTTTTTCCAGGATAACTGAAGCTGGTCCCTTTGGGCACCGGTACTTTGAGCTTGTGCAGTTTTGATGGAAATCTTTCTAAGATACATTACACACTTTCCTGCCTTCTTAAATAGAGGATCCTGAATGCAATTTAACCCTCTGCTGATGATACAAGTTTGCCATTATGAAAATCTGTTTGTATACTGTACAAAAAGTGCAGTTATACCTTGGGGGGATGCTGAGGCAAAGAGAAGTATTTACCTTGACACTGAATGGTTATACAAAATGTCTCACTTGGTTAGTCCTATGCCTACTTTTTAGGTTTTGCATCTTTTCCTTCACTGTTATGATGTCAGTCAGCACTTTTTTGGCTAGTAAACATCCAATAACTTCCCCACTCACTGTCTAACCTGAAGCTTCCAGGTTGGACTTGGCTTCCAAGATTATAATAACTGTAAGTTAAATAAGAATCCCCAAGGCTCTTAGTAAGAGCCCAAGTGCTAGGAAACAGGAGCTTGGTGGTAACTCTTTAGGTCTCGAGAGACTTTTTCATATTTAACTCTGGGTTCAGAACTGAGTTCTAGAAACTGTCCATAAGAGTATCTCCCAAAGGAAAAGGAGGTTAAAATTATTATATAATTATCATAAATTTATATAGATATTACATATGATTACAGGGAAATGAATAGGGACTGGAGCTACAATTTCATTGATATAGGGAACTCCCTGATGAGGAAAGCCCCTCTACCAATGCAAGTCAAGCCCTTCTCTGCAACTTATAGGCATATTATCAGGGAGTTGTCTAGAACACTGAAAGCTTAAGTGACTTGCCCAGATTCATAAAGTCAATATGTGTCAGAAGGACTAGAAATCCATTCTTCTTGACTTTGCCTCTGTGTGTATATATGGATCTGTGTATATACATACATATATACACGTGTCTGTATGTTACAAATTTTGAGAACACTAATTGGGAAAATGCCATGCAAAAAGTTAAATGTACTGAGTTATGCTTGATTTAATTATATTAATTACAATTTTCCTTAAACCATTTATTTTGTAGTTGCTTTTCCTCACTCCAACAGGCCTTAACTGAGCTCCTCTTTTTTCTCTGCAGTCATATCTCTCCACAGACTATCTGGTTGAGCCTCCAGTCATACTGAACTTTCAAACACTTCCTTCCCTCCCTCTCCCCAACCTTCCCAGCAGCACATGCACTCACGTGGATAATCCTTGGGGTGAGTCTTTTCTGACCAATTCCCATAAAATGTGAGCCTGTATTTAGCAGTTCCACATGCACAGCAGTCTAAGATTGGTCTGTCGGTCACCCCATCAAATGTTGAATCTGAAACAGAACAGAAGAAAATATCACAAGGTTGGTAAAGAAACTCACAAAGACAGTAACTTGTTAGAGAGCCATGACATCGCAGACGAGGCACCGTCACATGCCCAGCAGTAATAAAATACAAAACCTACCCAGCATTCCAGAGAGGTAATGATTCTATGTATAGGCTTTATATGAGCATACTGATTCCCAATTTTTATAAGGAAATATGCAAATAAATGCTTCCTGCCACATGTAAATTCTCAGTGGCAACAAGGACTGGTTTCTGAAGGCTTGGACAGAGTAGATAGAGAAACAGACATGGTTCAATTTAACGAAAGTAAAAGGAAGAATTTTTCAAGATGCTTAACTGCTCATACCAATGGTTGAAAGACTCCACCAAGAGGGTCAGTCTACCCCTAACCACCCACAGTTTAGTCCTTTCACTTCACCTCTGTGCTCAACAGATGCCATGTAATTCATTTGTACATGAGTCCTCTCTACTCCCATTTTTAGTTATTGATAGCTAACAAGGAGAGAGTGTCACATGAGCAAATAGTTTTTCCACTTGTCAGATTCCTGGCCTTGATTTTCCAGCATCATGAACACAATTTCCCTCAATGTGACCTGTTTCAATCACATCATTCTTCTGTTCCTTCAATAACTTTTAGCAGTTTAATAGCAAAAAGTCCTTTTTTTTACCTAGTTGAACATATATTCTTACACAATTTTAAAAGAACTGCACAATAATGATCAAAGCTGTCATTTATATAGTGCTTTAAAGTTTTATACACACTCTCTCATTTGACCCTTATAAAAGAAGTGGGACAGACATCATTATTCCCATTTGGCAGATGAGAAAACTAAAGCTCAGAAATGAAATGCCTTGCTCAAAGTGACACATTCAGGAACTGGTAAAATCTATCTCAAACTGAGGCTTCCTAGTTCCTAATCTATAACAACATACTCTTTCTTTAAGAAAATAAAATTCTTGAATATCAGGAGTAGTGTCTTGTAATATTTCATATAGGAAATTCAATTAATATTTTCCTTTGAAATGAGTTAATCCTCTTTTTATTTTATTAAATGCCTTATTAACTTCTAGTTTACATCATTCATTTCTGCAAGATTTTGAGTTACAAATTTTCTCCCCATTTTTCCCCTACCCACCACCCCAAAATAGAAATCCCATTGGATATCCCCTCCTCCAATCTGCTCTCTCCTTTATCTTCCCCTCTGACATTCCAGTAGGGCATGGTGGATCTCTATGCCTCGGTGCCTGTATATCTCATTTCCCACTTACATGTAACATAATATTAATAGTTCTCTCTCTCTCTC
>NW_027185698.1:51457281-51492532 GCF_028583685.1 Petaurus breviceps papuanus
ATATATATATATATATATATATATATATATATATACACACACACACACACACACACATATTAAACATTTGATTTTAAAACTTTGAATTCCAGATTAATTCTCTTCCTCCCTTGTCACCCACCCTTACTGGAAAGATAAGCCATTAATATAGGTTGTACATGTGTAGCTATGCAAAACATTTCCATAATGGATATATTGTAAAACACTGACTATATTTCCCTCCCTCCTATCCCACCTCCCACTTGTTCTATTCTCTACTTTGATCCTGTCCCTTTTCAAAAGTGGATGCTTCCAATTTCCCTTCCCCCCAGCCTACCCTCTTTTCCATCATCCCCCCTCTCATCCCCTTCCCTCCTGTTCTCCTGTAGGGTGAGATACCCTGTTAGTGTGTATGTCATTCTCTCTCTAAGCCAAATTCAGTGAGGATAAGGTTGACCCATTCCCTTTTGCCTTCCTGTTCTTCTCCCACATTGTAACTATTTTCCCTTGCCTCTTCTACATGAGATAGTTTACCCCATTTTGTCTCTCCCCATTTCCTCTCATTATATTCCTCTCTCGCCTCTCAATTTCACCTTTTAAGTGTCATCCCTTCCTATTAAATTGGTCCTGTGCCCTCTATCTATGTGCACTTGTACACATATATACACACACTCACATATGTATTCATGTACCCATATACCCTCCTTTATAGACATATATATGTATGTATGTGTATATATATATACACAAATATATATATATATACACATTTATATTCCCTTCAACTATCCTCATACTGAGAAAAGTTTCATAAGTTATAATTATTGTTTTTCCATGTAGGAATGTAAATAGTTCAACTTTATTAAGTTCCTTATGATTTCTTTTCCCTGTTTACCTTCTCATGCTTCTCTTGCTTCTTGTATCTGAATGTCAAATTTTCTATTCAACTCTGGTTTTATCATCAAGAATGCTTGAAAGTCCTCTATTCCATTGAATAACCATATTTTCCCCCTGAAACATGATACTCAGTTTTGCTGAGTAGGTGATTCTTGGTTTTAATCCCAGCTCCTTTGACCTCTGGAATATCATATTCCAAGCCCTTCTATCCCTCAGTGTAGAAGCTGCCAGATCCTGTGTTATCCTGATTGTGTTTCCACAATATTCAAATTGTTTCTTCCTGGCTGCTTGTAATATTTTCTCCCTGATCTCTATTTTGCCCTCTGGTTCTAAAACATCGGGCAATTTTCCTTGAGAATTTCTTGGAGAATGATTTCTAGGTTCTTTTTTGGACCATGGCTTTCAGGTAGTCCAGTGATTTTTAAATTATCTCTCCTGGATTTGTTTTCCAGATCACTGGTTTTTCCAATGAGATATTTCACATTGCCTTCTATTTTTTCATTTGTTTGGATCTATTTAATAGTATCTTGATTTCTCATAAAGTCACTAGCTTCCATTTACTCCAATCTAATTCTGAAGGAATGATTCTCTTCAGTGAGCTTTTGAGATTCTTTCTCCAACTGGCAAATTGGCTTTTTAAGGCATTCTTCTCCTCATTGGCTTTTTGAGCCTCTTTTTCCATTTGAGTTAGTCTAATTTTTTAAGGTGTTATTTTTTTCAGTCAGGTTGTTTACTCTCATTTCATAATTTTCTTGTATCATCCTCATTTCTCTTCCCAGTTTTTTGTCCACTTCTCTTATTTGGTTTTCAAAATCCTTCTTAAGGTCCTCTATGGCCTGTAACAAGGTTGTAATTTTCTTTGAAACTTTTGGCACAGGAGTTCTGACTTTGCTGTCTTCCTCCTGTTCCATGCTTTGATCCTTTTTGTCTCCAAAATAGGAGTGTAAAGTTGGATTGGTCTGCTTGCTTTGCTTCCTTTGCCTACTCATATTGCCACTTAATTACTTGACTTTTGAGCTTTTTACCACAGTAGGACTCTGCTATCCGACAGGGGAGCTTTGTCCCAATGGCTGGGGTTTTCTCAGCTGCCAAAGCTATTAGTTGGGTGCCCTCTCTGAAGCCTCCACATGCTCTGACAAGCTGGTCATACACCCCAGGACCTCCACCCTAGACTGCAATCCAGATCCAAGCAGGTTAAAGCAAGAGCAATTACCCTTCAGACTGGTTGCCTGGTCTCCCTACAATCTGCAAGCCAGGAACTGAAGCTGCTATGTGGTGGTGCCTGCACAGCCATAGCACCTCAGAGGCTTCTCCCTCCAAGGGATAAAAGCCTGACCACACTCCTGAACTACTGGATCCCAAAGTCCACACTGCAATGAACTCTCACTTTGTCCTTAGCATTTATGTGTTGATAATTCTGGAAACTGCCACAGCTGCTGGTGATCTGAAGTCCCTCCAGCTGGAGGCTGGTCAGGTTGCCCTGGCTAGCGCAGGGCTGGGGTTGGCTCCCATAGTGCTGCGCCTGCCACTTCTTGCCAGCCTGCCGGGATGTTCTCAGTGGGCGGTTAGCTTGTTTGTGTTATTTTGTGGGTTCTGTAGCTCCAAAGTTTCTTCAGAGTCACCTTTTACATGAATTGGAGGAGGTGGAAGCCGGAGCTGCGGGAAGTCCTGTTTCTACTCTGCCATCTTGACTCCACCCCCGAAATGAGTTAATTCTTAATTCAATGGAGCAAGAGAATATGGGACTTAAAACCTGGCAAAAAGTAGATGTTAGTATCACAGGAAGAAGAGACTGTGTCTTCCCAGGAGAGGTTAAAAAACCAACAGCTTATTTTCTAGTAGTGGTTGTATAAGTACAAGAGAAGCAAATAAAAGTGAATTTGGGGAAGGAGAAAGCTCTACCAAATGGGGGCAGGTTGAAGCCAAATAAGAAAGATTTCCTGTAGTAATCAGGTGGTATGTGAGCTGATCCTTGGAGGTAGGTAGGCATTCTAAGAAACAGCACAGAGAAGGGAGTAGGTACACCATACAAATAGAAGATACCATGTCAAGTTCAGACAAAGTTAGTAGTCTAGACTGAAAAGTTCCTGGGCAAGGTGATGGCAGTAGGGGTAAAGAGGAAAGGTGGCTGGAAAAGGTACTGAGGATACCAAATCAATAGGACCTTGTAACTTTCTGAACAGGAAAAGAAATCAAGAGAAAAGAATTAAAAATAATAAACCAAAGTTTGGAAACAAAAGACATTAAATGAATTGTCATATTTCTAGTGAAACCAGAGTGGGGGAAAGCAGATTTCAAAGGTGTATGAGACACTTAAACTTTGATCATGTTGAATTTGAGGTGTTGATGGGAAATCTGGTTGGAGATGCCCTATAAATAGTTGGAGATAGAGGTCTAGAGGTTGGGAGAAAGGTCAGGGTAGGGGCTATAGATTTGGCAATCACCTACTTAGAGGTAATGATTGGAGAAATATATGGGACTCCATAATTTTTGTCAGAGCAAGTACAAAGGACAGAAGGGGAAAAAGCCAAATTATGGGCTTGGGAAGAGAAGAGAAGAGAAGGAACCAGTAAGAGATACCAGAGTGGTTAGGGGAGGAATAGGGGATTAGTAAAGAAACTTATCTCAGGAATCAAGGAAGTTGAGACTACGGATTCAGGGATTTTTTTCAGTTATTATATATCTACAATGTAATAATTGTAATAATTACTTTTGCTGTTGTTGAATTACATCTGACTCTTTGTGACATTGTCTGGGGTTTTCTTGGCAAAGATACTGGAGTGATTTTCCATTTCCTTCTCCAGTTCATTTTACAGCTGAGAAAATTGAGGCAAACAGAGTTAAGTGACTTGCCTAGGATCTCACAGCTAGTAAGTATCTGTGGCTGGATTTGAACTTGGGTCTTCCTGATTCCAGACCCAGCTCTCTATCCACTGTATCACTTAGTTGCCCTAGTGGTAGTCACTAGGGATAGAAAATAGATACAACAAATATGAAAATCCAAGGAGAGTTAGAATTTAAGAGAGGGGAAGGGTAGAACTCTATTAAAAGCTGCAGAAAGGTCATAGAGCATGAGAACTTAACAAAGACTGCTTTAGGAAGTAATTCATAACTTTTAAGAGAGCAGGAAGAAAGGAAACCATACCACAAGATGTTGGGAGGAAAGTGGGTCATGAGAAAGTGAAGGTATTGGCTTCTTTCTTTTTCCAAGTTTGGTCATAAATCTGAAGAAAGAGAGATGGAATGGTACACAGGTGGGGCAGAAGGCAAGGAAAAAAGCTATTCTAGGATTATAGAGAATTATGTTATATATACAGGCAGATAGGAGGGAGTTAGCAGAGGGGCAAAAGGTGAAGATGCAGGAGAAAAAGGGAATAACTCTAGAACCAAGTCCTAAAGAAAGGGAGAGTGGAGAAGACTAAAGGTACAGGTAGAGTCACTAGTCTTGGTGAAGAGTCAAAAGGCTCCTTCATCTGAAATAGGAAAAAAAAAAAGAGAAAATGAGGAGGGACCTTGATGCATTGTGAAAAGCAGAAGAGGGAGCTGGTAAAGATTTAGATGATCTCCATCTTCTCTGTGAAGTAGAAAGCCATATAGGCCACCTGCTGGGAGAGTGGAAGGGAGTACACTTGGAGCCCTGAGGAGAGATGAGGTTTAGAACACTTGTGAGTAATGAGAGTGGGTGTCAAAGGGAGGAGGATGGGACTGGTAAGTCCCAATTGCAGCTCAAATGAACAATATGCATGTAGCAGAAGAAGAGATCTCAATCTTCTGGCTTTCAGAGACTTAGGTGGGAGCAAGAGCAAAAAAGTCAGATGGTAGAGATTACCCAGAAATGAGGATTAATAGGACCAGAGATAAGAGTTGGGGAAAACCCTTTAGGAGAGTGGTTATTATCTCATTAAAAAGCTAGATCAAGGCTATACATAGAAGTGAAGCTAAAATGGTCCTTTCTTTTTCTCCTTTTCTCTTCTATTTTCTCTACTTTCTTTTTTCTTCCCCTAAATTCCAGGGGTGGGGAACCTTCAGCCTGAAGGTCACATGTGGCCTTCTAGGTCCTTGGGTATAGCTTTTTGACTGAGTCTGAGTTTTACAGAACAAATTCTTTTATTAAGGGGGTGTGTTCTCTGAAGTTTGAATTCAGTCAAAGGGCCACACTTGAGGACCTAGAGTTGTGTGGCCTCAAGGCCACAGATTCCCCACACCTGTATCAAAAGAGATCATAATTGCAAAACATTTAGTGTAGTGCCTGGCACATGGTAAACCCCACATACATTTTAGTTGTTGTTGCTTTTATTACTACTATTATTTCTTTTCCTCTCCTTCTTTTTTACCTGTAATTACAAACTCCATTTCCTAGTGCCTTTTGATGTCTCTTCCTTTTCCTTTTTTTTTCTTTTGATCAGATCTATGATTAAGCACTGTATAGAATTCTTGACATTGTGGGGCATCCAGGTGGCTCAGTGAGTAAGAGCACCGGCTCCAGTGTCGGGATGACCTGGGGATCAAATCCAGGCTCAGATACTTAGCACCACACCCAGAAATAACTGGCCGTGTAACCTTGAGCAAGTTACTTAACCCCAATTGCTTTTAAAAAAAAAAGAAAAAGAAAAAGAATTCTTGACATTGAACTCCTTTCATACCAATATCCTTCTAGTTTAGCAATATATTTGTAACTTTAGTTCATAGACAATATGTTTCTTACAGGTAGATGTTAGGGTGGTCTCTTTTTTTCTTTGCATTCCTAGCAACTACCACATAGTAAACACTTTGACACTTGGTTAATTGGTGAATTGTGCGGGGGTAGTAAGAGGTTATATGGTGTAATCATCACACCTTGATGCATCTCAGAGGCAGGACTTGGACCTAAAAGTCTTTTTTGTCTCCAAAGCCAGACTTCTAGCTGCTACTGCATTCTGCTACTTATAATAATTTATTCTCTCTTTTCTTATTTGAATGTAACATGAAACTTAACTCTCTCTCCATATATATAATATACATGTATATACACATATACATACATTCAGATAGATGTAGAAACATAATTTATTAAATTGATTGAATAAAGTTTTATATGCCCTGCCTTTTTATTAAAATAAGTGAGTTGATTTATTTTTCTCTCTATTAAAAAAACTAAATCCTAAATCAAATTTCTTTTTAAACTCTTCCTGCCCTTGCCACTGTGACAGCACTGATGAACCAATCATGCTAGCCCTGACTATTATGGTGACACTGAGGTGGAAGGATTTGTGCATACATCAACAGCATCAACAACCAAAGGCATAGCCCAAAGCAGAAAGAAAAGAAGACCTCATTTAATAGTTTTTCAAGAGAAATTGTTCCATTCTCCACCTTATGCTATAAAACTGTTGGGGTTTTGTGTGTCTGTGTGTGTGATTTTATTTTTTTTATTTACAGAATAAAACACACATTTCTATAACATAGTACAATAAAAAATAATTGCACATGAAACTGAAAATCTACCATGCATAACTTGCTATTCCTTTCAAATATACAACAAAGTTATCATGAAAATTTCTTTTTATTCTTCCCTTCCCCACCTCCTCACCCTAGAGATGGCTACCATTAGACACAAATAGGTATGCATGTATATATGTATTATGTGTGTATATATATATATATATGTAAACACAATATATGTATATGCAACATAATTCTATACATCTATCAGTTCTTTGGATGCAGATAGCATCTCTCTTTATATGTCATTTATAGTTAATTTGGGTATTTATAACAGACAAAATAACTTATTTGTTTGAAGTTGTTCTTAAAACAACATTGCTGTTACTGTACACAACAATGTTCCTTTGGTTCTGTTCATTTTGCTTTTCATTATTTCATGCAAGTCTTTCCATAAACTGTGTTTTTCAATCAAGTCAACAAGCAATTATTAAATCCCTCCCATGTACCAGAACCTAAAACATTTTCATAGGAAATTCAATGAAAAAAACAATCTCTTGGCACTGGATTGCAAGCTCTCTGAGGATAGGGACCTAGACTTTTTTTCCATTTTGTTTTTTGTATCTCCAGCACATATGTTTTGCACATTGTAAATTCTTAATATGTTTAGATTGGGTTGGATTGGAATTGCTGTTCTTTGCACAAAAGAAAATGGTATCTAAGTTCTGTTGGCGATTTTCTGCCAAAGAAATCAAGCTGGTTACTTGGAGGGCAAACAGGATCATAGTGTTCACAACCTGTGGCCACCATTAGAATACTTGAGCTGTGCAAGGCACTGGAACCAAAGGGTGGCAGGACAAAATGGCTCTAAATACTTCTCTAGAAACTTAACATTTTCATTGAATGAGTCACAGCTATATAAAGCTACATCTCAGTCTTACCTTGTTCACAGAGTTTCTTGGTAAGAGAACCCTCATCTTGAAAGTAAATTATGCGCTTCTGCACAATGCTGGCCCTGTGAAGAAAACCACACCCCAGCATGAGGATCAGTACACCTTCAAAAGGTGAGTAAGCCTAGAACCCAAGAATTCTCACTCACTTCCTGTTATGGGAGGGACTTTCTTTACTACTTTTAATTTCAAATTCCCGAGGTCTCTGAAATCTTTATGAAGAAACACAAACTACAGGAAGCAAGTCATCTGCCACCTTCTTTCCTGAAGGGGGTTGGGGCAGAGGAATTTAAAAATGTGTTTTAGTTTTGTTCTGAAAATGTCACCCTGCCTCTTTCCAGAATTAGCAGACTAAACTAACTTTGACATTCTACACAAAGACTGCTTCAGCAGCTCCAGCTCGTCCTTAAACTTGTCAAACAGAAGATTTGAGAATTTTAGGAGAATGTTTGGAGGCTTAAAAGTAGTTATTTCAAGACAACCAAGATATATTCTTTAATTGGGGGTTTTGCATAGATGGGTTACCTCTACTTCAGTCCCCTCGCCCCAGTGTTATTTTTTTTTCACCTGGCCTAGTCAGAAGTTGAGGGTCAGAACCCTTAAAATCTTTGCATTTTCAAATCTGAAAATAATAAACTATTAAAATGTCACCATGGATTCTGCTCCTTAGTAGGGGCCTATTGTCTTAGCCATTCCTAGCAATATCAGCATCATTTTCTGATACCTTATTACCCTCTGGCTATTTGGAATGGAAGCTGTCCCACACACTCTTAGCTCATCAGAATAGGTCTTGAAAAGGATACAGCAATGTGACATGTGAATGGACTGAAGAGACAGCCTTCTTTCACTAGCATGGCAGGATTTTCTTGATACAAAATTGACCTGTTCCTCTAAAAAGAGAAAGTGCCCATCTCTCTCCAAGTGGCATAGGGCTTGAAATGCAGATCTATTTACTTGGCTTCCAGTCCTCAGGGGAAGAGCAGGGTTTGGAAAGAAGAAAGGCTAGAAATTGTAGGAAGGGTGTAGTGAGGACACATGATACAAACTAGATTACTGCTCTACTGACTGGTATCTGTCTCTGTATCTGTCTCATTTCCTCTCATCTCTGTCTCTCTTCTTCTCCTCTGTGTGTGTGTGTTTCTCCACCTCTCTTACTTAGATGGAGTATTATTCCTTCTCCACTGTTCCTTAAATCTGTCCCTCTCTCTCTTCAGAGGTGACAGCTCTGGCTGTTCTCATAACCAACCAATGGATCCTAAGAAAATTACTGATTTATAGCCACATTGTAATTGTACCAAGCCTGATATTTTCCTGAAAGGTCTTTCTCAATCAAAATGTTTGTGTTTACTGAGTGGGGCTCAGCCTAGCCTGGAACCTCATTAAGATTTGTTAAAAATTCCTAAGACTTCCTGGCTAGCAAGGGGAAATAATTAGCATTTTAAAATCCATCTGTGAAACAATACAGTTTACAATATTGTCCTGCTTCGACAACATTGTATACACAAAGAGTTTTAAAGACTCAGGAACTCTGATCAGTGCGTTGACCAAGCACAATTCTAGATGATCGATGGTGAAAGAAACTACCCATCTCCTGAGAGAGGTGATAGCTTCAAAATGCAGAATGTGACAGATATTTCTGAACATGTCCAGTACCAGAACTCGCCTTGCTCCCCTATGCATATGTGTCACTAAGGTTTTGTTTATCTTTTTTTTTCTTTAAGGTAGAAGTAGTCCAATTAGCAGGAGCTGGATTTTTTTCCACTGAAAAAAAATAAAATTTCATCTAGTCAGCTAGCACTTATTAAGCACCTAATATATGTGCAGCATTGTGCTAAGTGCTAGGAATACAAAAAAAAGGGGGGGGGGGCAAAGGACAGGCCCTGCTCTCAAGTTGCTAAAAGTTTGATGGGAGAGGGGAGGACAACATGCAAACAATTCTGTATAGGATAAATCAGAGATAAGCAACAGAGGAAAGGCAATAGTTGTTTTTTTAATGAGCAATTGGGGTTAAGTAACTTGCTCAAGGTTACATGGCCAGTTATTTCTGGGTGTGGTGCTAAGTGTTGGAGCCCGGATTCGATCCCCAGGTCATCCCAACACTGGAGCCAGTGCTCTTACTTGCTGAGCCACCTGGCCGCCCCTGGCAATAGTTTTAAGAAGGATTGGGAACAGATTTTTGCTTAAGGTTGGACTTCAACTGAGAATCTAAAAATGCCAGGGTATAATGAGAATGCAAATTTGGAAGATCTTCCCTGCCCCTAGGCTAAAATGCACCTGAAGCCTGGGGAGGGAGGCTTGTTTTTCAGTAGATACTTCTTGATTGTCCAGTGAGTCAATAAGGTTGTTACATTCTCTGAGCCAGGAGAAGGCTATATAAGCCCTGATGTGTAGCTTTGTTTTGGGACTCACTTTGAGAAGTGTTCTGTGATTTGATCTGAATTCTGGGAAGCTGTTGTTGAGAGTCCCCCGGCTTTGAAAAACCCAGATGTGGAAACCCAGATGTTGACTGGGTATGGATGTAATGGTTGGACAGTTTGGAAATCTGTCTACTTGATCTGTTTCTGTCTTGATAATTCTGCCTGTATGCTTTGAAGTTCGGGGTGCTGACCTTTTTCCCCTGAACAAGGTAAACGATATATGTCTGACTGATTAAAGTAAGCTTGTTAACCCATTTTGAGTTGCTTTCCTTTAACGAAGCAGATCCAAGAACCTGTGGTAGCAGCAAACCCTGAGGAGGCCGGGGTGCTTGCCGCTACACAGGGAAATGAGGAGGTAGAGATGAGGAGGGAGAGGGTTCTAGGGACAGAGCAGCCAATGAAAATGGCTGCCATTTAAAAAATGCTTTTAAAAAATAATTTGCAAAAATCAAATATGATTCTGTTTCTTATGTATTTCTTTAGCAATATTCCTCATGTGGTCGTTTTTGTACATTTTTCTCCCATAGGGAAAGAAAAAGGACCCACTTTCTGGATTACTACTCACCAGGTGACACATGGGACAAAAGTTGTGTATAGTACATGACAAGCCAGAGCTAAAATCCAGAGATGTCTCCCTATATGTGGACAGCTGAAGTTATTTGTAAAAAAAAAATATGCTGGGACTGGTTCAAAATTTCTTTCTAATGAAGTAACCTGCATTTTTGTACTTCTCAACATGATGAATAAATTTTGTTGTAGTGGTTGTTTTTTGTTTGGTTGGGTTAGAGTTTTATTTGTCTGTTTTTTTAGACTGGACTTCTCTATCTCACCCAGGCCAAAAATGCAGTGGCTATTCTTGGCCCAAAGCCACTGCTAATCAACAAATGTTTTCACCGACTCCATTTCTGATCTGGGCCAGTTTGCCCCATCTTTAGGCAATCCTATGACCCTCTAGTCTCTGGGCTTCACATATTCATGCTGCATTTCATGTGGACACCTCATCGACTTTAGGCCACTGAAGCTCAGAACTCATGAACTCAAAAGATCAATTAGCCTCAGCTTCCTCAGCAGTAGGAACTACAGGCATGCACCCATACACCCAACCCTTTTGAGATTTAAAACAAAGCAATATCAGCCCAACATACTTTTTTAACCAGATTTTCCGCAAGCAACCAACTGATCAATCAATCAACATTTATTAAGCACCTATTACTACATGTCAGACACTTTACTAAATTCTGGGGATGCAAAAAGAGACAAAAATAATAGTCCCTATCCTCAAGGAGCTCACAAGTTAATGGGAGAGAGAGCAAACAAACAAATATATACAATAAAGCATATACAAGAGAAATAGGAAATAATTAATGCAATATAAGTGTTGAAATAAATTAATGTAACATGCCCTTTTTTCTCTTACCCTGAGCAAGGGAGTACAAACATATCTGCTATTGTCATTCATCTAGTGTGAGGTAAAGTACAAAAATCTCAGGGAAATGATAGTAACTCAGTGGAGATTGTTCTTAATGGTCTCCATGGAGGGTCCATAACTCCTTCTCAGTAGAAGAAGGAGGAATCATTAAGTGCTTGGTAAAGTGAGGGTAGTAGAGCATTCACTAACTACACCCAGTATCAGAAAAGACCAGCCAGTATCCAGGTGATGATGCTTTCTGTTTGGACATGTTATAAGAAATGTTCACACTCCTCCCACTCTACCCAGAAGACAGTTGCTGGATTATGGCAGAGCCAATGAAGAAAAGAAATCTGGGAAGTTTGCCAGTAACCATGCAAGGAAATAGTACTAACAATGTTGGGAAGGGGACACCCTGTGTGTTGTGCAATAACCTGTAGGCTGCTTTTCTATTGCTACAGCTGTAGCAATATCTAAAAGTGCTACATTCCATTTCAGGTCAAGGCTAGCAATTGTGAAGCTGGCGAGACTGTTGAAATACCCTGCAAATCTTATATCATTTCACAAGGA
This sequence comes from Petaurus breviceps papuanus, assembly GCF_028583685.1. NCBI lineage: Eukaryota > Metazoa > Chordata > Mammalia > Diprotodontia > Petauridae > Petaurus > Petaurus breviceps. The sequence continues at coordinate 51,468,924 of NW_027185698.1, forward strand.
CAAATAAAGAAAGAAGGAGACCCAAGAGAGAACAGTTAGAAGGCTAGCCCCAACATACATGCCAGAAAACCATTTTTTTCTCCATTTCTAAGCTCCCCAAATGGCACAAGGAAGGAGAGTTCCTCAAAAATCTAAATGATGCATCACTGTGCAAAAAGCTTAATGATAAGAAGCTGGTTATTCTGTTGACTCTGTTGAGTTTTAGTATAACTACATAACTAAGGTCCTGTAATATAGAGACCATATATAGACCTCCAGTATACAGACCATGTGGTCAGAGTCCCCAAAACTCTGTTTGCCAGAATCCCACAAGCTAAAAAAAAAGAAAAAGCATGGCTGAGGGAATAAGACAGACCTCAGAAATTGTCACTGAGGACACCACTGCTGCCATGTCTGAGTTATCATTGCTCAATCCTCTAGTCCAAGGCCTCAAGAAGTTCATGCCAAGACCACTCTCATAAGACTTATGTGGAGACACAAAAAACACAGGAAAAACAAACACAGACAAACAGGGAAAGCTATTCAGTCATGCCTCTCCCCCAGCAATCTAAGACATTGCTCCACTAGACAAGCCTGGCTTTTGTCTTTTCTTTAAAGACAACTAGCTATTCAAGCATTTGTGTAATGCACCAGGCCACATATACCAACTTAGGTATTAGTTACTTCCAAGGTTGCCTCTAGGGAGCATAAAAGAAAGAACAAAGGAAATGGGCACTCTTCACGGGACTTTAAGCAGCAACTGCCGCCTTCTTGATCTCCTAACCAAATAGCCCTGGCACCCTGTCTGTTTACCCACAACCAGGTTTTACATCTTTTCTTTAGATATACTGCATGTTTTGTTACAGATGTTTATTTTTATTTTCAAAGTCTGTCAAAGCCTGAAATAATTTCACATCCTGAGAAATTTGCTGATTATGCTCAAAACAAATGTTTGGTACTCTAAGCTGCTAATATCAGGAGTATAATATGCAATGGAATCTTACAAATTATATTCTATTTCAAAAAGATAACAGCTTCACAAAATGATAAAGTGGCTTCTAAGAAGTCCCTTGATATTCTGGAATTATAAATCTCTCCCATATTCTGCAGCAATTTGGCAGCATGGTTAAATAACATTTATATCCAAAATACTTTCTTATCAAGAAGGAATGCATTAAAGAAATCTAAATTAAATTTCTCAGCATGTTAGCTGCTCAAATTCCCCACTCTATGATGAAGGTCTAAATAATTCACTAATCATCATAGCAAAAATTTTCATTTAAATTTAAAATGGAAAATTTTCACCAATAATTCTAACTCATTTGAAATCACTTGGCCTTTTTCAACTGGTAAGGTCTTATTTCTCACCGTCTCTCTCCTTACCTACTATTACTATCAGGTTTTGTGTGTATGTGTGTGCACATGTGTATGTATTATACATGTGTTCCTCCATGCATCTATGTAGACATACATGCCTGGGTATGTGTATGTATATGTCGTTCTGTATTCATATATGTATTGTATATATACATGCATACATATACATGCACACACAGGTATGCTCTATTTCTCCCTGATCTGAACAGTAGCTGCTTTTTTAATAGCCCAAACCATTGAGAATTAATAAAACATTAATCAAATAGTATAATTAACTAGAAAACATCAATACCATCTATAAACCTCACAGAGTTATGAGGAAACTTTCGTGAACCTTAAAGTTCTATATAAAAATAATAGGATTTGAGATTTAGAGCTAAAAGTGATGGTAGAAATCATTTAGTTGAACCCCCCAGGTTATAAATGAGGAAACTGAGGCCCACAGAGTTTGAGTGCCTTGACCTAGGTGATGTAGATATATGTGGCAGATAAAGGATTTCAACCTAATCACATTCTAAATCCAGTGCTTTTTTTTCACTCAAAGTATTACACCCATTAAATTGTTATTATTATTAATTTTAGCAAAAAATTTGACATAACTTTTGAGATTGTGAAGGGGCAGAGTGGATACAGTATTTGCTTCTCAGTCAGGAAGATCTGAGTTTGAATTCTGCCTCAGACACTTGTTACCTGTGTTACTCTTATCAAGCCACTTAACTTTTCTTCTTTATTTTCCCAATCTATTAAAAGAAGATAATAAAAGCACTTATATCACAGGGTTCTTTTAAGGATCAAATTAGATAATTTATACAAGGCACTTTGCAATCCTATGGTACTTCCACATCCAATTCTTGTAGAAAGATGAAAGAAGTTAATATCCTTCTCTGCTCACTCCTGGTTGACAATGAGGGGATGGGGTAGATTTCTAGCTCTATCTTATCCCTCCCACAAAAGATACTGATTCAATTTTAGGGGAACATGGGATTTAGTCCGAAGAATATTAATTCAGCTCTTCCCATTTCCTAATTCACTAAATTTCCTTTAAAATATTAGTCCTTTGATATTAATGAATTGGGCATGCAACTAAAAAAAACTAGTAAAAGAGCAAATTAAAAATCTCCAATTGAACACCAAAATGGACATCCTGACAATCAAAGGTAAGATTAATAAGACTGAAAATAAAGTATTAGCCCTTTGCGTTTCTTTTTGTCTGTTTCAATCCCTCTTTTGCTCTCTCAAACATCAGTTCAATTTCTTTTTAAAACTATTTTATAAAACTTATAAAGATAAATAATATCTTATAAAATATCTTATAAATACAAAAGACTTACTTCTTTTCTTGATACCTGTACTTATTTACCTCCCTTAAGTTTCTGTTGTTTGAATTCTTTGAAGGTTGAATAATATGCTAGTCTCCATTTTGTTTTATTATGCAGGAGTATTTCAAATGTCATTTACTGAAGGTCCAAATTTTTCTTTGATGATTCGGTTCAGTTTTTCAGTTGTTTTGGGATCTAGCATGAATAGCTTTGCTTTCCATAATGTCCTATTCCATTCTTTTCTTTGGTTTCTTGTGATAGCAGAATAATCCAGGATTATATAAATTATTATTCTCTCATAGATGGAGGTCTTTCTCCTGGCTACTTGCAAAATGTCCTGTTTGTTATTGAAAATGTAAAATGTAAACACTATCGACACTGGAGTTTTAGGTCTGGCTATATATGACTCTGTATGTATATGTGTACATGCATATTTGGGCTTTGTGGTAGTTATCCGTGAATTCAATCAATATTTTATTGTATGTATGCAAAAATTCATGACATTTTCCTTCATTTTTTACTCTTGCATTCAGCTTTTCCCCTCACATATCTTGTTCCTATGGGAGACCTGTGATAATTCAGCTAGCTTCATGTATCCTATCTTCAAGATTAATCACTTGGGCTAATACAGAAATTCCAAGGGATTTTTTTATGTTGTTGCATTTTGGTTCTCTTCTGCCAAATTTCCTTCTATCCCTGTCCCTGTATCTGAGTGCTCTAAATCTACCATTCTCTCTTTCTGAGTCTCTATTTTTTAATGGATTTCCCATCATTTCTATTTATTTTTACCTTACAGTTTGACTTTTAAAATTCTTCAGTGATCCCTAACCTCATTTCATTTCTTTTATCGAGGCTTATTATTCTTACAAACCATTCTGAAGTGTCTTCCTCTCTCTAGGGATTTGAAGAGCTCTGCTTTTCATATAAAGAATTTTTGGTCCATTTTCCTTCATAGTATAATACCTGTTATGTTGTATTCTTGCCTCACTAAATTTTTATTCATTTTTCTGTTTTTATTAGTCTCTTGGACAGCTTATCTGTTAGGGAGTTAGGTTTATTCTCAGGCATTTTCTCTTCAAATTTTGTCTTTCAGCTTTTATCTTTTATGCCCAGTAGCTTATCTCTGGTTTTATTCCTCACTCTTTGGCTTCTTTCTCTTCTGCTATTGGAAAGAAGTCGCCTCCTCTTCCTAAGACCGGCATTCTCTGTCTCCTCATGCTAACAAGGTGTGAGGGTCAGGCCAAGATCCCTGAGTACAGAATGTTGCATGAGAAGAGAATTATTCCCATTATAGGTTTCTGGTTTCCATTTTCTCTGGCACAGAAATTCTTTCCCATCTAGTTGGCTCTTAGATGCCACATATCCCTTACCCTTTCTCTAATTACCTCCCCTTTCAGTAAGATTTGGGGAGGAGGGAAATGAAAAAGAGAGTTCAGACTTAAGTCAGTGCCACGAGTGGATGGTGCAGGAATACCAACAGCCAGAACCAAAAACATATACTTACAAAGTTGTTTGTACTAACTTCACACAGAGCACAGTATGGGTTGGGAGTGAATTTTCTGAGTATATTTCAATTCTGGGGATTATTTCACAAGGTTTTTTATTTTTTTTTTGTATTTTCACTTTGCATGGTGGATCTGTCTCTTTTTCTTGTGGTTTCAGCCTGTTCTATATTTAGGTAGCTAAGTGGTATCGGTCCAGTGGAGAGAGCACTGGACCTGGAGCTCAGAAGACCTGAAATCATCTTTGTCCTTGGATGCTTACTAGCTGTATGACCCTCAGTAAGCCATTTAACCTCTACCTTCCTCAGTCTCCTTATCTGAAAAATGAGGGTAATAATAGTAGCTACTTCCCCATGGTTCTTGTGGGAATAAAATGAAATATTTGTTAGGCACTCTGAACATCTTAAGCACTATGTAAATGCTATCATATCTGTTGCATTGCGGGGGGGGGGGTAGAGGGGAGTAGCTTCAGGTTGTAAATATCTGCAGACAACAATAGCGCTACCCTAATGATTTTAGTTGTCGTTCAGCCTCTTTTCAGTCTTGTCCAACTCTCCTTAACCACATTTGGGGTTTTGTTGGCAAAGATACTGGAGTTGTTTGTCATTTCCTTCTCCATCTCATCTGACAGATGAGGAAACAGAGACAAGCAGGGTTAAATGATTTAGCCAGGGTCATACAACTAGGAAATGTCTAAGGTCGTATTTGAAGTGAGGAAGATAAGTATTCCTGATTCTAGGCCTGGCTCTCTTTCCGCCACTCCATTTAAACTGCCTACCTTAATTATTGTAACTTTTAGGGGAATCGTGAGGGGAAAAATCTTTGTAAAATGTAAAATGCTGTCCAGTTGTGAGCTGTTGTTTTACTTGTAAGATTTATAAAGTATATTGTGGATCATTAGAATCATTGGATTTAAAGATGTTAGAGCTCTTAGACATTATCTACTCCAACTGCAAATCTTAGATGTAAGGGGCATTTGAGGTGGCCACCCCCTGCCTCCCACCTCTCCCAACGATTTGTGGAATCTACTACTCTACCTAGGTCTTCTGACTAAAAATGAAGGCCTTTTTGCATTCTATCAAGTTACCTTCATTAAAGCTTCACAACAATCTTAAAATCTAGCATGATTGTCCCCATTTTTCAAATTTAGAAGCCATGGCTCAGAGAGATTAGATATCTTACAAGAGTCACTTTCATATTTAATTGTAAAGCCTGTTCTTCAATGTGAGTTTCTTGAGTCCACTCTCTAAGAGCATAGAAGCCCTCTAGGAAGAAGGAGAGGGCAAAAGGAAGGGGAATAAGTATATCTCTAATCTCTATCACGTGCCAGGAACCATGCTAAGCACTTTATATAAAAATCTCCATCTTCACAACAGTCCTTGGAAATGTGTTCTATTATTATCTCTATTTTTTGGCTGAGGAACCTGAAGTAAAGAATAGATTAAGTGACTTGCCCAGGGTCACACAGCTAGTAAGTATCTGAGACCACATTTGAACTCAGGTCTTCCTAACTTCCAGCCCACTGTTCCATCTATTGTACCACCGGCTGCTTTTAGGGAGGGGTTCTACAGGTTATCTACTACGGTCTGCTTATTTTATATAGTTCAGCATTATGCCTGATACCTAAGAAGTTCTTACTAAATTCTTTTTGATCCTTTCATTGTAGATAAGGAAAATGAAGCCAAATGAAGTCAAGTAAATTATCTAGTAAGATATCCTAGAACAGAAATGGGAACACCAAATGTCTGACTCTAAACACAGTGATATTTCTACTCTATCCTACTATTTCACCTTAAACTAATAATTTAATGATTATTTTCAAAGTATCTAGAATATGTATCACATCCCTCTTTGGATACAATAGGACCAAGACTCAAGATGGCAGGGTAGAAATAGGACTTCCATGCATCTCTAGCTCCCACCACCTCTAATACATGTAAAAAAAATGACTCCAAACAAACTTTAGAGCTACAGAACCCACAACATGACAGAGAGAAACAAATCAGCCTGGCAGGCTGACAGGAAAGGTCTATCACCCTGGGCTGGGACCCAAGCACAATCCCATGTGAGCCCCACAGTTCTGGCCCCAGGGCAGCCCCAACCAGTGACAGCCAGAGCAGACTTCAGGAGAGTTCATCACCTGCAGCTGTGGTGGTTTCCAGACTTCTCAACCCATTAAACGCCAAACTAAAAAGTCAGTTGGGAACTCTGTTGGAAGAGGGGGTCAGAAGAGGATGGTCTGGCCCCTGCTCCAGGGGTAAGAAGTGGCAGAGGCATGGTGCCTGCTGCTACTTCTGCCTGACTGCTTCTAGAACTCCTGGCCTGCAGGTCATAGGGGGACCAAGTGACAATTCAGAGGGTAATTGCTCTTGCTTTGACCTTCTTGGATCTGGTTTGCAGTCTTGGGTGGTGGTCCTGGGGTTTGTGGCCAGTGTACCAGAGCTTGTGGGGGCTGCAAAGAAGGTGCCCTCCTAATAGACCTGGCAGCTGCAAAAACCTCAGTGATTTGGGACAAAGCTCTCTCCATTCTGAAAGCAGAGCTCTACCATGGCAAGGAGATCAAAAGTCAAGTAATTGAACGGCAACATGAGTAAGCAGAGGAAATTCAATCTTACCATAGATTCCTTTTTTGTGGACAAAACGGATCAAAGCATGGAATGGGAAGGAGACAATGAAGTCAGAACTCCTGCATCAAAAGTTCCCAAGGAAATATGAACAGATTACAGGCCATGGAGGAAGTCAAGAAGGATTTTGAAAACCAAGTAAGAGAAGTAGAGGAAAAATTGGGAAGAGAAATGAGAATGATACAAGAAAATCAAGAAAAGTGAGTCAACAGCCTGACTGAAGAAAATAACACCTTAAAAAACAGACTAACTTAAATGGCAAAAGAGGCCCAAAAAAGTCAATGAGGAAGAAGAATGCCTTAAAAAGTTGAATTGCCCAGATGGAGAAGGAATTTGAAAAACTCACCGAGGAGAATCATTCCTTCAAAATTAAATTGGAGTGAATGGAAGCTAATGACTTTATGAGAAATCAAGACACTATAAAACAGATCCAAACAAATGAAAAAATAGAAGGCAATATGAAATATCTCATTGGAAAAGTCACTGACCTAGAAAATAGATCAAGGAGAGATAATTTAAAAATTATTCAACTACTTGAAAGCCATGATCAAAAAAAGAGTCTAGACACCATCTTTTAAGAAACTATCAAGCAAAATTGCCCTGATATTCTAGAATCAAAGGGCAAAATAGAAATTGAAAGAAGTCACCGATCACCTGTTGAAAAAGGTCCCAAAAAGAAAACTCCTAGGAATATTATATTCAAATTCCAGAGTTCCCAGGTCAAGAAGAAAATACTGCAAGCAGTCAGGAAGAAACAATTTCAGTATTGTGGAAACACAATCAGGATAACACAAGACCTAGCAGCTTCTACATTAAGGGATCGAATGGCTTGGAATATGATATTCCAGAGGTCAGAGGAGCTAGGACTAAAACCAAGAATCACCTACCCAGCAAAACTGAGTATAATGCTTCAGGGAAAAATATGGTCATTCAATGAAATAGAGGACTTTCAAGCATTCTTGATGAAAAAATCTGAGCTGAACAGAAAATTTGACTTTCAAATACAAGAAGCAAGAGAAGCATGAGAAGGTAAACAGGGAAAAGAAATCACAAGGAACTTATTAAAGTTGAATTATTTACATTCCTACATGGAAAAATGATCATTGTAATGCATAAGACTTCTCTCAGTATGAGGATAATTGAAGGGGATATATATGAATATATGTATACATACACCTATATGTATGTATAGGAGGGTATATATAAATATATGTGTGAGTATATGTATATATATATATATGTACATGTATACATAGAGGGCACAGGATGAGTTGAATATGGAGGAATGATATCTAAAATAATAAAATTAAGAGGTGAGAGAGGAATATATTGGGAGAAGGAGAAAGGAAGAGATAGAATAGGGTAAATTATCTCATATAAAAGAGGAAAGAGAAAACTGTTACAATGGAGGGGAAGAACAGGAAGGTGAAAGGGAATGGATCAAGCTTACTCCCATTGAATTTGGCTTAGGGAGGGAATAACATACACACTCAATTGGGTATCCTACCCTACAGGAAAATAGGGGGAAGGGGATAAGAGGGGGGATGATAGAAGGGAGGGCAGATTGTGGGAGAGGGTAGTTAGAAGCAAAGACTTTGGTTAAAGGAGAAAATAGAATAAGTGGGGATGGCGAGATAGGATGGAGGGAATTATAGTTATTCTTTCACAATATAGCTACTATGGAAATGTTTTTAATAACTCCACATGTACAATCTGTATTGAATTTTTTATCTTCCCAGTGGGGGTAGGTGAGGAAGGAAGAAGGGGAAAAAACCTGGAACTCAAAGTTTTCAAAACAAATGCTTAAAAAAAGTGTTTTTTTATGTGCAACTGGAACATAAGATATACAGGCACTGGGGTATAGAAATCCATCTTCCCCTACTAGAAACTTAGTGGGGATTGGGGAGGATATAAGAGAGAACAGATTAGGGGAAGGGGTATTCAGTAGGCTCGGTATTTTGGGGTGGGGTAGGGGAAAGATGGGGAGAAAAATTTGCAACTCAAAATCTTGTGGAAATGAATGTTGACAACTAAAAATAAATAAATAAATGGGGGGGGAGGGGGAAAAAAAGAGTATCAAGACTCTTTCCAATGTTTGCATTCAGACCATCCAACTGGCTTAAAGCTAATATTTTAGAGAATGATTTTTGTCCCCAGTGACTCTGACACCCCATCAGCTTTCTATTATATGTCCCTGTGAAGAAAGAATGATGGCCCACAGCGGAGTCCTCCTCTTAGAAATTCAAAATGCTATATTCACCTGGCATGTGTGCCACTACAGTATAGGTGGAAATTTTCATATTTTTGAGGCCTTCAGAGGTTTATTCCAACCAAAAACAATGTTTGTAAGTATGCTAGTAACTTCTACAAGGTAAATAGTGATGCCTATTTTTATGGTGAAGTGGGTCAACAACCTAGACTTTTCACTAACAAATAACATCTGAAGGACACTAGTCAGAGAATGATATTATTTAGAATAAGATTTAAAGAAATATTAATACCTAGGTGAAGTTTGGGACCTTTCTCTTGAGAATACAAACCAAACTCATCATATATCCCTATAACCTTTTCTTTTGGTTCCTAACATGTTAGTGTATATTTTAATCATTTATATGCATATCCTATCTCTGTTTCAAAACCACATATTACTTATAGGCAGGGACAATGTCATCTTTGTATCCCTTCTCACAGCAACTATGACAGGGTTATACAAAAGGTGGAGTCAAACAACTGTAGAGTTTAATTATCAACCGCTACTTTACCCAAACCCAGTCTTCAATAATAGGACTCATATGAAAATGCATGGAGAAAATGCATCCTGATTTTTTTTCACTTAGTCAAAAGATTTCTGAGGGCCTATACACATCTCCATCATACCTGTCTCTAGATTGGGACTTCAGAACTTCAAACAGCTTTGGTGTCAAAAGCCCTCATAGGTAGCTTTATTCTGTCTTTCAAGAGATGCTTTCAATAATCTGCTACAATTTATAAGAGAGAAGGTATTCATTTGCCTTCTTAGCTCACCCAATTAGTTCTCTAAGCACTTCCTGTTCTTTTCTGCATCCCTGTCTTCCTTTGAAACTGCTTTGTTCTTCACTCAGCTTTCTGGTCCACATCTGCCATTTCCAAGAAAGGGTTTCCCTGGCAACCAGACTTACTAATTCTTTCCAAACCCCCCTCCCAATAGGGAGCTGAAATTAGCATACAATCCCTTGAGTGTATTGACTAACACTTCTTCAGAAATCTCTGAAAGCTTCCAATGGTTTAGGGCTTGCCCTCTATCAGAGATTTTTGACCCATATAGCCTTCTAAAGAGGCTATCATTCTTTCAGAACATTTTTGAAATATATTTAAACAGAACATAAAGTTTTAAAAGAGATATATAATGATTTTGCCATGACCCTAACCTCATTGTCCATAGGACTATATTAGTTTATGAACATTATTCAGAGAATAAGGTGCTTCTTGTACTATTGACACCTTGCTGCCCCTGATGGTAACAAGAAAACAGTGCTTTCATAGCTTACGTCCTAAAAATAAGACCCAGATGAGGTGTAACTAGAGCCAGTAACTTGGATGCTGAGGATGAAGAAGACACACTTCTACAACTCTGAAAGGCCTATGGGGACAGTGACTAATTCTCCATCATTGACTAGGAGGATGGTGATGCTTTCACCAGGGACAGGAAGCAACATGTCATACATCTGTCACGTCCTGGCAGACTCTCTTTACTCAGGGTCCTTTGAAGGTGACAGTTAAGACTACTAAAATTTCATGTACAGTATAGGATTATCTAGATCTCAGCATAATAGGATTGAGAATTAAAAGGACATCAGAGTACATCTAGTTTAGGGGTTCTTACCTGAGGTGTATGACTCCCAAGTGTTCTGTACATAAATTTGAGGGGAGGGTCTGTTAACTTAGGTGGAAAAAACTCCATCTTTGTTTTTATATAATCAGTTTACTTTGTGATTCTATCTATTTTATTTTATGTATTTAAAAATGATTCTGAAATGGAAATGTTCAGAACTTCTGCTCTAATCCAACTCCTCATTGTAAAGATTAGAGAACTCATGCCTGGAGAGATCAAAGGACTTGTTCAGAGTAGCACATATATCAAGTTAGAAAGGTAGGAAATGTACTAGTTCCTCTGACTCCAAAGTCCTCATTTTTTTCTAGTACATCACATTAGTATCTCACCATATTACTTACCTAATAATAATATCTAACACCTGCATGGTGCTTTAAGGCTTATAAGATATTTTACATGCTTATAACATTTGACCCTCAAAACAACCCATAATATTAGCCCCATCTCACAAACACAGAGACTAAAGCTCAAAATGGGTAAACAATTTATCTTTTGTCACAAACCTATCAAGCATCAGGGCTAGGGCTTGATCTCAGGTCTCTCCTCATTATAAGTTCTGGGCTCTTTTCTATATATAACACTGCTTTTCTTAATTTCTAATGATACTTTGGCCCAAATTTAACCAAAGTAAATCAATTACTAAAATAAGGCTATAAGCACTGAAAAACAGCTTTATCAGCTGATGTTTGATCTCTTTGCTAAGCCATAGGAAAACATCGATTTAGAACATAAACTTGTTTATAAAACATTGGGGGAGATCAGTAGAAGATTACATACCCATATTGCTTCTTTAATTAATGAGAAAAAGTTTACCCATTTATGATGCTGTGACTTTAAGCAGTTAAACCCCAAAGTCCCCAAGTTATGCTATGACTACATTAAGTCTGCAATGCAGATCTGGGGATCAAATTTGATCCACATTTTAGGAATAACATTGATAAATTGGAGGGTATCCAGAGAAAAGTGGCAAGGATTATGAAGGGGCTTGAGACCATAACATCTTACAATCAATCAATTGGAGGAATAAACGACAATAATATGAAGAGAATACTTAAAAAGGAAACATGATAGCTATCTTTCTTCAAGTATTTTGGATGAATGTCATCTAAGAAGTTGACTTAGGCTTCTTAAGTCTAGAAGGTAGAACTAGAGGCAACAGGTGGAAGCTACAAAGAGAGAGGTTTGAGCTCCATGGGAAATAAAGGAAAGAGAGGAGAGAAAAGAAAGGAAAGAAAGAGAGAGAGAGAGAGAAAGAGAAAGAGGAGGAGGAGGGAAGGAAGGAAGAAGGAAAGAAAGAGAAAAAGAAAAAGAAAGGGAAAGAAAGAAAAAGGGAAAGAAATAAGGAGGGAGGGAGGGAGAAAGACTAAAAGAAAAAAATATCTTATCAGAGCTGTCCAAAAATGGAATGAGATATCTCAGAAGATAGTGAGTTCACCCACATTGGAGGTCTTCAAGGGCATAGTTTGCATGTTAAGGATACCATCATGGAACATATGTACACACACATATAACCAATAAATTCACACAATGTACAATGCTATCAGAATCTAGCCAAATATTCATTGGATTCTTCTAAACAAGACTCCTTAACCTTTTGGGGGTTCTGAACTTTGGCAGTCTGGTGAAGCATATGAAAACCTTCTCAGAACAGTTTTTAAATAATTGAAGGAAATGCTAGATTTCAATTAGAGGTTAGTAAATAAAGACATAGTTTTCCACATCCAAGATCAAGACCCCAGGAATTTATCCATGGACCAGATTAAGAAACCCTGCTCTAAACGATTCCCATTTTTACAGTATTGCTGCATTATGTTTCTCCTTACTCACAAAATGAAATAAAATTAGAATCACAAAAGCCCTGCCTGTAATCCTAAGAAATTTAAAAGAAACTTTTTTGGTCCACAGTTTATTTCTTACTATTATTCCTCAGTGATTTCTATGCTTATCATAGTTACATTTTTCTTTTATTAAGGGCAGAGTATTCACTCTACAAAAGTCCAAATCTGATGCCTCATAAAGTTGAGGAGGTGACCCTAGGTTCTCAAGCTATGCCTAAGGAGTACAAACTCTACCAAATTCTACCAGCCTCTCAGATTCTATCAACTGAATGCAGCCCTAGTGACAGCCTACATCTGCAATCTATGGATCAATCTAGCTAAGTGTTCAGATATTCAGGATCAGTTTGGCCCCCAGATGAAGAGTCTTTGTCCACAGCAACTCAGGAAATAGAAAAAATACAGATGAATCTAATCTGATGGAGTTCTCTTCTACTTCCAAAGGCAATCATGAATTTGTGGAAATGAGGACAAAGGATGCTAGAGACATAGTTTTTAGACCATATGCAAATATTTATATATTGGTGGTGAGATCTTTGTCCAGCGCCCAACAAACTGATGGATTCCTAGAGGAGCAGAACATTTTCCACTATAAATGAAACCAGAAGACATAACAATATTGCAGGTTAATGAAAAGATGGCTCATAGCAATCAGGTCTCAGACAGCTGAACAGCACAGCTTTTTTGGATTTAGCATTTACCCAAAGACTTTTTTAAAACCTCATCATTTTGTGGGACACAGTCACCTAACCTTGCAGCAGTCAGGATAAGTATTAACAAAGACAGCACCACGAAGATAATGAAAACTTATCTTCCAATATCTGTTGCTGAAGATGAAGTCAGGAAGATCCTATGAGGACTTGAAAAAAATCTTTCAAATTAAGTCAACATCTACCCTGTTAAGCAGCTATTTTCATGTGAATATAGGAAAAGATCAGGCTGAATCATATTTGGGTAATTGCATAGTACTTTCAATGATCTCAAGCTGTTACCTGATTCAGCAATCTGTGTTTCTAGAATGGATATTCTCCCAGTAATGCTTATACAACTGGATAATCAAACCATAAAATCTCAGAGAAATCAAAATTGCAAGTGAGCAAAAGACAATGAATGGACACATGATGGGGAAAAAACTATTTGTAAAAAAAAAGTTGACAGTTACCCTTCTATGAGAAATATAATAACAGATCCATAACTTAGAGTTAGAATGTAACTCAGGGCCCCTAGTCCAGCTATATAAGAACCCCTTTTACAGGCATGTTCATCCTTCATTCCTCTGTTACTCCTAACTCTGGAATTCTTTCTCCACTATGCCCCCATGCAAGTAGCCTTTTGTTTTCCTTTCCCCCAACTATTTTTCTGCTTCTTTTTAAATGCTGTCTTCCCCCATTATAATGTAAGCCCTCCGAAGGCAGGAATTGTCTTTGTGATTGTAGTTGTATTCCCAGTGCTTAGTATAATGCCTGGTACATAATCTTTAATAAATGCATGTTTACTTACTTACTTGATGAAGTAAGTGAGAAAGCTAACAGATGAACTGCTCAAGGCTTACTCTAATATGCATGGAATATTAAAGGAACAAGAGAAACCCAGCTTTTAGCAAGTTTGATGGATTCTCTATGGAGGATTTGTGAAAAGTCAAGGAAAATAATCCTTTAAGATGAGATGTGGATCAATTGCAATCAGAATGGTCAAAGGCTACCTATATTGATAAGATCATATATCTATTAAAAGATTTATTCTATTGGGTTACCTGGGACCACTCCCCAAGAAAATGTCCTTTCAAAACAACTGAAAACGAGCCTCTCATTTTCTGTGCTACAATTCAGAACATCTGTATCAGGTGCCAATTGGATCTTTTGGTGTTTTTCCACTGCCTACTCCATATGGGCATATGACAAATGGGCATGTGGCAAATGAGGACGATTAGAAATCCAAGGGGCTCCATGGCAAGCCCTGTAGCACTGAGCACTCCCAGCCTCCGCACTCATCTACCTTCTTTCTCTTAGGCCACTTCCTAAATATCACACTAATCCCACTTTCACTCAACTTAGATGGATGAAGACCCAAACTCTTGCCACTCACTAGTTCTCCCTGTCTTCACTGCCTCAATCCATGTGTCCATTACCTCAAGGCCATACTACAAATAACCAAACAGCATATACCCATGCTGTCTGCTTTCTGTTGCCCCTAAATGTCTCTGGTGGAACTGCCATCACCTGTTCCCCACTTAAACCACCCTTGGAATAATGGGAGATAAGAGAAAAATGTGGCCGGAGAGCATGTCTTCCAGTCCTGTCTCTGAAACATCTCAAATCGCTGACAGAACTATGAACAGAACATTATCTAATCTCAGAACTTATCTCCATCATGTGTCTTGTCAATACCATTTTAGCATTTGAATTGTTTTTTTTAATCCAGTAGAAAATTGTTAACACAGCAGAATTGATTTTCAGATCATAGCAGAGACTCATGAATTATATTACCAAGGGAAAAAAAATGACTGTAACGGTGAGATGTTTTAAATGTGCCCATGAAAGCCTGCGACAGACAAGTGCTATAGCCTACAGGAAATAATCACCATCTGGCTGTGAATATAAACGTCCAGTTTCTGAGGCAGGGGAGGGGGAGGAAGGTTGAAAAGGCCAGAGGTCAAAGGCCTGTTTTATTTCAAGAATGAGATGGTGGAAAAGAGAGCTGTTAAACTGCCTGAGAGATAACATGGACAAGACCTACAAAGTCCGTTTAGAGATTTGTTCAGTCGGCTTCCCCAGGCAGGTCAGCATGGACTGTGTTAAATGGCATATATTTGTAATTGCATCTGGATGTGATTTGAACATGAAAAGTACAATTTAGAAAATTAAATCTGTCCATCAGTTAGAAGTGCCCTGTTATATTACAAGAGTTAATCCTTGCCAAACTTGAAAAATGTCTTCCTTCCTACATTTTAGGGTAAGAAAGGGTTATTTTAAATGACTTTATCCCCATTTACCAAGAAGATAATAAATTCATTGCCTAGTTTTCTAATCAATAATTTCTACTTCTATATCCTCGCTCTTGACTCCCTCCTGCACCCTCCCTTCCCCCTCTACGTGTAAAGGATTTCTGTCTCTTCCATCAAAGGCAGGTTATCAGTAATTTCTTTTCTCTACCATGAGCTTCTGTCACCTCGTAATCTTCAATGGCCTGGAAAACCAGTAACCAAGATCATGTATAAAACAAGAGAGGCAGCATGGGATACTGAAAGAAAGCTGACCTCAAAGCCAAGAAGGCTTGGATTAAGTCCTGCCCCTGACACATACCAGTTGTATGACTCTATGCAAGTCACTTAACCACTTCTAATGTTCTAGGCAAGTATCTAGGAGTATAAGATGTAGAGGAAGGTGCTGACCTGCCTTAGTAGGTGGTTGCTTTTATTACTAGAGGCAGCTAGGTGCCACAATAGAGAGAGCATTGAACCTGGAGTCTGGAAGTTCTGAATTCAAATTCTGCCTCAGACACTCACTAGCTGGGTGATGCTGGGCAAGTCACTTCAATACTATTTGCCTCAATTTCCTCGATTGTAAAATGAGGATAACAATAGTGCCTACCTCTCAGGAGTGCTGTGGAAATCACATGAGATATTCACAAGAGCGCTTGGCGCATACTAAGCAATAAAGGAATGCTTATTCTCCACCCCTCTCCTCACCGTGCTAGAAAACCACAAGTCCAGTTCCTATCCCCTTTAGAACACAAGTTAAAATGGGCTCAAAAAGGAAGCCTGAAAGGCTCCATTTTGAAAGAACAGTATGTGCAAAATCGAGATCACATCAGAGATTTTGTGACATCTATTTTGTCTGTTCAGAGGAATTGACCGTAATCTCCTCCCACTGGAAACACTCCAACTTTGACCGTGTAGCCTAAGATCAGCTTGACTTTTTTGTTGCTTTGTCACATGACTGACTCATAAAATGGGCCCCTACTAAAATCCTTAGATCTTTTCCTTATGAATGGTTTCTAGACCAGGGCTTCTTAAATCTTTTTTTTCCACTTGTGACCCTTTCAGCACTTATTAGACTGTGGGTTGAGAATGGAAGAAGTTTCAGAAGCCCTGGTCTAGACACCCTTCCCTAATATGCACTTGTACAATGTATGTTCTTTGAGTAGAAGAATTGGACTTAGTATTTATCCCCCTTAAACTGAATCTTATATGATTTACTAAGGCTTTCTTGACCCTAAAGTAAATCTCAAAGACAACAGAACTGCAGCCAGTCTCACAATCTTACAAACACTGGAACAGAAACATTCCCCTTGGTGTAGTGGAGAGCCTGACTGTGCTTACCACTAGGTTTGCTTCCTTTCGCAACTTCTGGAAATCTGCAAATGCATATACATTCTATCTAATCTTCATCCACATTGCTAATAAAAATCTTGAAGAATCTAGATCCAAGGACATACCTTGGACTTTTCACCAACTTGATACCCACCCCTAAATGATGAGTCTTGGTGTCTATTCATTTGACCAGTTCAGAATCCACCTAAATATACTATTACATAGCCTAAAATCTCTTCATATTGTCCACAAGGATAGCATAAGAATCTCTTTTCAAATGCTTTACTGAAATTTAGTTATCCTATTTCTATGGCATTCAATTGATCTGGTTAAGTAATACTGTCAAAATACAAAATGTAGCATGAACTTTTCTCGATGAAACCACCCAAGCTCTCCTTGATCATGTCTTCTTTTTCTACATGTCATTCCTTTAATGCATTCTAGAATTTTTTTTTCTAGGAGCAAAAGTTTTCTGCTCTATTATCTAAAATCTCTGTTTTCTCTTTTAGAAAAGTCAACATTTCTTCTGTACTCTACCTCTCTTGGGTCAGTTTCCTCTTTTATAAAACGAAAGGATTATCCAAGATAATCTCTCATTTCCTTTCAAACCCTATGACCCCACTGGTATAGTAAAAATACCCTCACTTGAAATACTTGCCATTTCTAGAGACAGATACGTTTAGTTGATAAATTTCAATTTCAAACACAGGAGATAGAGTGAAGCCAATGTTGGATTTGAAAGCAGAAAACCTGAGTCTAAATTCCAGTTCTGCCATGTGAGAAAAAGTTACTTAGTTTCTATATCTCAAATGAATAGGGTTGGACCAGATGACCTCTAAGATCACTTTCAGAATGAGACAGGTGAACTCATGATGACCACCTCTAAAGTCTCTTATGTCTATGAAATCCTATAAAATGTTTTCTCCCTCAATTATTCCCAAATCCAAAATAAAATGTACCAGTTGGGAAAAAGATAAGATACAAAATAAAGTACTCCCTCTATTTTTCTTTGATATTTTCTCATAAAATTCACACTGCCCTCAAACTGATATGACCTACCATTTCTTAGTGCCACTGCTAGGGGAACCCAGAAGCATCAGAGTTTGAGTAAATTACATAGAGAGTAACAGTACAATAGGGTCCATATTTAACTATATTTAACAGGGTACCACTGGAAGTGAGTGGATCATATAACTGGTCACAATATTTTGCTTTGGGGCATTTTTGTCTCATCTATGGACAGAAACCCAGATTCAAGTAAGCCTTTGAAGCTTAGAAAAAGGGAACTTCCCAAACTTATTATCTGGAACTCCTCACTGTTTCCCTTTGCTATTACATGTGCCCTACATGTGCATTGATGAGTAGCAAGAAGAGATGGGAAAGGGGGGAACTAATTATGATGTTTCTGTGTCTCCCTGTCCAATCCCCCCCCCAAGACAGGAAAAGGGAGGTCATGATTGCTATAGTATATTCTCCTTGTAGTAGGAGGTGAGTGTGTGATAACTAGATAATTCAGAGCCTCAGTTGCATACGTGAAAAGGTTAATTAGAGACTCTAACCCATCACCTTAGCAGAATCTTTAAGGTCCATATATAAAGCTCATTGGCTTTACTTCCATATATGTACTTTTCTTCCCAATTAGCTAAATCTGTAGATAGTAATTTTTCTTTGGTAGAAATAAGCATACATGTCTAGGTGTTCAATGAAAAAAGTTCCAAATCTCATGTAGAAAAATGAAGCCAAGGTCTTTGGAGCAATATATATGTACCAAAATAATAATAATAATGATAATGAAACCTCTGATAACTTCATTTCGGTATCAGATTGCCTCCCTGCTTATATGATAGAAGGGAAAGAGTATTGACTTTGGAGTCACAGGTCCTAGGTTCAAATTCTAGTGCTCCATTTACTAAGGGATCATGAGCAACTTCTTTGGGCCTGAATTTCCTTTTCTGTACAATTAGTAGGTTGCACTAAATATTATATAAAGGGCCTCTGTAGCTCTAAATCTGTGCTACTAAGTGGGAATTTCTCATTCCAAGAAAAAGAAATGCAAACTCAACAATTTCCACATTTGGGTTCCTCAGGAAAGGAGAGCTTTCTGCCACCTCAGCACCATTTCTATAATATGTACAGGGTTTTTCCCTAGGCTGGAAACCCCAACTGCTATATTGAGCTGGTGAGTCAAGCTTCCCCAGTAGCCTCTCCAACTTTCTCTAGGCTGGTCCACAGACAACAGATATCCTCTATATGCCTATACTTAAAGCCTTCCCAGCTTGCTATAATTTACCAGACCTTGAGCTCTGTCTCCCAGAGTCACCCCCATTACACACAAAAAGATCCACTTAAGTGTATATGACTGCTATTATGCTATTAATCACCTCAGTAAATTAGTTCAAACTCTAATGGGAATAAACTGGGATTAATGAGAAGGTTTTGTCAGCTCCTAAATAAAAATAATAATAGCCAATATTTATATAGCATTTTAAGTTTCATCAATGACTTTATATCTTATTTCATTTCAAGGTCATGAATATGTTACTCTGGGGAAGCAATTCTCTAAGAATTGCTAGAAGGAAGGCATTAATCCTATTACCTAAGACAAATTCAAGCGATAATGATTCCCTTTTCCTGTTCAGGACAGAGGTGTGTCTTTCTATATGGTAACACAAAGAATACTCTCTTGGTCTACTCCAGAGACAATGGAGCTCTCACAAGGTCACATAACAGGAACTGCTCATTCTTATAGCTGAGGACTGAGCAAAGATTCTGAAGGAGGTAGCTAGACAAGAATCAACCTGTGGACAGCTGTGGACCCCGTGAGACTACTAGAGAATTCAATGAGCCAGAAGAACGATAGTAAGAATCCAGAAAGGAAAGCAACAGTTGTGGACAGAACAGTGACCCACAGAGAGACCCAGGAAATAGCGCCACTGCTTCCCAGCAGACAATAGTATGATGGGCATAGCTAAAATCACTTCCAAGGATCTATTGGGTCAGGTGCAGAAGGTTAGAGCTGGTGGAATCTTCAAAGTCATAGGCTTTGGTGTTAGGAAAAACTTCTCATTCAATTCCTTCATCATAAAAATGAATAAACTGAGACTGAAAAAGCAAGTGTCATGCCCAGTGTTACTGAGTAAGTTAATTGTGTCACAACAATATGCCAAAGCTCTGTTGACTATACCATGCCTAAAAAATTTCAGGAGTCTCACAGAAGCATGGTATTTTGAGAGAGATAAGTCAACCCCATTCCAGAAGCATTGAAGAGACACCAATTTTGGGACCAGATGTTTAACCCAATGCCTAAGAAAGTTGTTGGGATTATTATTCTCCTCTACAAGCTGTGAATTTCACTCAAGCAGCTATACAAATGGAGGAAAGCATATTTCATTGGTCAAGGAATGTTCTAAGCTATACCTGGGGCCTGTGACACTGGAGAATAATTTCTGTGCATAAAGTGAGGGTGGAGGTTTCTGAATTATACTAGGAGAGTTGAACTGAGAAATTTTCTCCTTTTCTTGCTGGGAGAGGGAAGGAGGTTAACCCAAAAGACGTGTAACCCCCATCTTAACCCTTCTTGCAATGTGTGTCTCTAACATATGGTCACACAGATTACCAGGAGAGAGGGAGTGATGATGACTGCAAAGCCATTCCCATCACCAAAAAGTCATTATCACATATCCACCTATAAAGGGTAGGAAGAAACATTCTTCCAGAAGCATTTCTGTTTTCATGATCACATATGCTTTGATCTCTAATGGGCGGAAGGTTTTAATTAACTTCGTTAAATGGCCCAGTTCTCAACCACATGGCTGAGCCTCTATTTAAATAAATTTCAATTCAAATCCAGTTGGACTCTTTTTCCTAGGGCTAATCACTGGAAAATTAAGTTTGTTTGGATTTTCTCCTTTCTGTCTGTTACCAAAAAGCTGTTATTAGGAAAATCAAATTAAGTAACAGCTGCTGAGAGGACTATATTATTTGAGTGTTGCAGGTGTGAGTGTCTTTTTAATCTTGCTGTTGACTAAATTTAAGCAATTTAGAGGGAAAAAAATGCATTCTCCATTTCTATCCATGTCAAAAGTCTTGCTTCTGCCTTGAATTTCTGTTTAGTATTCATTTACTCTATCCCCATCACCAAATATGTAGTCTTGAAAGCACAATATTAGTTTTATGTTTCTTGATGGTTTATTTTGTATGATATAATTTTTGACTTAGTGTTTCTATTTCAAAACTCTACAGAAAGATAAAATATGTAAAATTAGAAAGCAAAACTTTATATATTATAATAGCCAGAATATTTAGTTAAAGATAATTCTGTATTGCCCAGATATTCTGGGAAGTAGATTATATATAAATATAAATGGCCATACATAGATAAATACATACATGTGGATGATAGATCTTCTCAGCCTTCTCTGTTCCCTTGTCCAGTCCACTTCTAGCCAATAAATTGAGTTTGTCCCAGGTACTGGAACCCTCAGTTGTGGTAATGGGTGCCATAATGACTGTCAGCAGAGGGTTGCTATCAGAAGGCTCAAATGAAAAGCTGACTTTTGAGTGGCATCTTGCATAAATCAAACAAGAAGTCTTTGTTAATTGCCGATGTGTGCTATGCATTATACAAAATTATCATCTAATAGGATAAAAGAGAGCTGCACCTTAAGATTACTGAAGAGAAGGAAAGAGGACTCTGCCAGAGTAAAATCAGCATACAAAAGCACCCTCAGGAAGTCCTGAGTAATATTTTGGAATCGTTGTCGGTATTTTAATTTTAAAGAAGAACAATGACATCATGGATGATGTCTTGACTTGTGAATGAATTGGATTAAAGTGAATGATGCACAGAGTTGTCACCCTGATTCTCTTCTGGAGTCATTCAAAGCCCAGTGGCAAGACAAAAGTCAAGATAACTGACAATGACCCAGAATGCAGTGAGTAACTTTGACATCCTTGATGTCTGACCAGGCTCTAAGCTCTCCACAGCACCTGCTTCAGCCACCTTCATGGCCACTGGAACCAACTGTTCTCGTCTGCCCAGTCCGCCAGGGGAAGTCCTCACGTGCTTGGGGTAGACATCACCCTCTCACCAGTGGATTCGAGGTCTGTTGGTTACCCTCAACCTGGGTTAGCCCATCTGCTGAGACAGTTTTACTGGAGTGTAGTGGGCACATGCTACAGCTTCTTGGAGCCACAGGTGAGAGTTAGGGGGCAAGTGAACACTAAAGGGGGATGAGCAGCCTTGAAAAGGGTTCAGCAAGCCTTTGCTCCAAGGGTGCTAGTCCTTTCTTACCACTCCACACATTATTCACTTTGGGAATACATAGTGTTCTTGAATTATTTTTTTTTTCTTAAGGAAACTTCCTTATGATAAGAACGACCAAAAGTCTGGCAACATGGAATTGGCAGCAGCATACTTTGACCACCCACTTCAGAACACTTCTCAGGTTATCTAAGAACTCTCTATTACCTTGAATGTTAAATAGCATTTAGAAAGATGCAGTCAAGATTCGTACTTGAAAGTGATCAAATGTATAGAGAAGAAATATTTTTTGGAGGTGGGAAAACTTTTAAAAATAATAAGGAATTAATAAGATATCCCTCCAAAACAGAAAATCACACTAGTGAAAAAGATCATGGGGGTGAAGGGTAGGGTAATTTTTATTATCAAAAAATTGGGGAACGAATGGAAAAACCTGACCTATAGGTCTCTTACTTCCTTTCCCATTTATATTAAATCTTTATGAACATGGCTTATGCACGAATCAAGGCCAACCTTCATAAAAACAGAATGGACATGTTTTTAGAGATAATTTTGTAAAAACCAGATTTTGCAATCATCCAATTGAGTGAGTGGTTTAGGAAATATAAAATCTTGCGGTGCCTACTGCTTGTTGATTTTTTGAAAAATGACCCATTAGAATAAAAAGTGATCTCAAAGTCCCACTTCAAGATATAGAATCTCCCATGCCTAAGTATAAAAGAAAATCATTTAAGATCTTTGACTAATGCAAAGGAGAGACAGAGAGAGACACACAGACAGAGAGACAGAGAGAGACACAGAGAGAGAGAGAGAGAGAGAGAGAGAGAGAGAGAGAGAGAGAGAGATTGAGAATGGACTTCAATGGGGATAACTTTAATCCAATAAAATGTTTGTAAAGTGCAGGCAGGCAATGTTTTATTATTATTATTTTGTTTATTGTTTTATTATGATTTTCTAAACATGAATGACTATTCCTAAATAATAAACTATTCCTAAAATATTCATTGTTCTTTTTTTTTTTCATTTTTTAAATGCTTTATTAAATTCTGGTTTACATCATTAATTTCCACCAGATTTTGAATTACAAATTTTCTCCCCATTTTTCCCCTACCCACCACCCTAGTCCCACAGAATATCCCCTCCTCCAATCTGCTCTCTCCCATATCTTCTCCCATACCCCCTTAGAGTTTTCCAATAGGGTATGGTGGATCTCTATGCCCCAGTTCCTGTATATTTTCTTTCCCAATTACATGTAAGATAGTATTAACAATAGTATATATGTATATATAATTTTAAACATTTGATTTTAAATCTTTGAATTCCAGATTCATTCCCTTCCTCCCTTGTCACCCACCCTTACTGGGAAGATAAGCAGTTCAGTATAGATTGTACATGTGTAGCTAATGCAAAACATTAACATAGTAGATATATTGTAAAAGACTGACTATATTTCCCTCCCTCCTATCCCACCTCCCACTTTTTTTATTGTCTATTTTGATCCCGTCCCTTTTCAGAAGTCGGTGCTTC
>NW_027185698.1:51492632-51535373 GCF_028583685.1 Petaurus breviceps papuanus
TCCCCCCCCCCCAGCCTGCCCTCCCTTCCATCATACCCCCTCTCATCTGCTTCCCCTTACTCTCCTGGAGAATGAGATACCCTATTTAGTGTGTATTCCATTCCCTCCCCGAGCCAAATTCAGTGAGAATAAGGTTGACCCATTCCCTTTTGCCTTCCTATTCTTCCACTCCATTGTAACCCTTTACCCTTGCCTCTTCTTTATGAGATAGTTTACCCCATTCATTCTCTGTCCATCTCCTCTCATTATATTCCTCTCTCACCTCTTAATTTCACCTTTTAAGTATCATCCCTTCCTATTAAGTTGGTCCTGTGCCCTCTATGGATAACTGTAAGCATATGTACACACATTCACACAAGTATTCATACACCCCTATACCCTCCAATATATATATTTATGTGTGTATGTGTGTATATATATATATATATGTATATATATATATAATTCTATTCCCTTCAACTATTTTCATACTGAGAAAAGTTTAATCAGTTACAATTATCATTTTTCCATGTAGTAATGTTAATAGTTCAACTTTGATCAGTGGCTTATGATTTCTTTTCCCTGTTTACCTTCTCAAGTTTCTCTTGCTTCTTGTATCTGGACGTCAAATTTTCTATTCAACTCTGGTTTTTTCATTCAGAATGCTTGAAAGGCCTCTATTCTACTGAATGACCATATTTTCCCCTGAAACATGATACTCAGTTTTGCTGGGTAGGTGACTCTTGGTTTTAATCCCATCTCCTCTACCCTCCAGAATATCCTATTCCAGGCCCTTCAATCCCTGAGTGTAGAAGCTGCCAGATCCTGGGTTATCCTGATTGTGTTTCCACAATATTCAAATTGTTTCTTCCTGGCTGCTAGTAATATTCTTCTCCTTGATCTGGGAATTCCATAACCTGGCTATAATATTCCTAGGAGTTTTCTTTAGGGGATATTTTTCAGGAGGTGATTGGTGGATTCTTTCAACCTCTATTTTGCCTTCTGGTTCTAAAACATCAGGGCAATTTTCCTTGAGAATTTCTTGGAGGATGATTTCTAGGTTCTTTCTCTGATCATGGCTTTCAGGTAGTCCAATAATTTTTAAATTATCTCTCCTGGATCTATTTTCCAGGTCAGTGGTTTTTCCCATGAGATATTTCACATTGCCTTCTATTCTTTCGTTTGTTTGGATCTGTTTAACAGCATCTTGATTTCTCTTAAAGTCACTATCATCCCTTTGCTCCAATCTAAATCCGAGGGAACGATTCTCCTCATTGAGCTTTTGAGATTCTTTTTCCATCTGGCAAATTCAGCTTTTTAAGGCATTCCTCTCTTCATTGCCTTTTTGAGCCTCTTTTGCCAATTGAGTCAGTCTATTTTTTAAGGTGTTATTTTCCTCAGTCAGGCTGTTGATTCTCAGTTCATAATTTTCTTGCATCATTCTCATTTCTCTTCCCAATTTTTCCTCTCCTTCTCTTATCTGCTTCTTAAGGTCCTCTATGGCCTGTAACCAGCTTGTATTTTCCTTTGAAGCTTTTGGTGCAGGAGTTCTGACTTCACTGTCTTCCTCCTGTTCCATGGTTTACTCCTTTTTGTTCCCAAAATAGGAGTCAAATGTTGGAATCTCCTGTTTGTTTTGCTTCCTTTGTCTGGTCATGTTGCCCCTCAGGCACTTGACCCCTGGGCTTTTTGCCACAGTAGAACTCTGCAACCAGACAGGAGAGTTTTAGTCCCAAATGCTGGGGTTTTCTCAGCTGCCAGAGGTATTAGTTGGGTGTCCTCTCTGAGGCCTCCACATGCTCTGGCAAGCTGGTCAAGAATCCCAGGGCCTCCACCCTAGACTGCAATCCAGATACAAGCAGGTTAAAGCTTTACAAGAGCAATTACCCCTCAGACTGGTTGCTTGTTTTCCCTACACTCTACAAGCCAGGAGCTGAAGCTACAACATGGTGCTGGCAGGGCATCTCAGCGGCTTCTCACCCTGGGGGCAAAAGCCAAAGTTCCCCCAACTACTGGTCCCAAAATCCACACTGCACTGACCTCTCACTTTGTCCTTAGCATCTATGTGTTGATGAATCTGGAAATGGCCACAGCTGCTGGTGATGTGGAGTCCCTCCAGGCCCGAGGCTACTCAGGCCTGCCCTGGGGCTAAAGCCTCAGCATGGAGCTGGGCTTGGCTGGACAATTCCTGCTGGCCTGCCAGGCTTTCCTCAGTGGGAGGTTAGCTTTTCTATGTCATTTTGTGGGTTCTGCAGCTCCAAAGTTTGTTTAGAGTCTCCTTTTACATGGATTTGGGAAGGTCATATTCATTGTTCTTTACACACACTATCTCATTTGATTCTCACATCGACCTTGTAAAGTAGCATTTTTAAAATAAGGAAATTGAGGTTCAAAAAAGTTGAGTGACTTGCACAAGGTCACCTAGCTAGTAAGTAGAGGCAAGATGTAAATCCAAGTAATTTTGATTCCTCATCCAAGCATCAAGCAAGCAATGTATCAGAGACACATTCTCATCTAAAGAGTTTGCAGAGTCATCGAGGGTGTCCTACAAGGAATACAAGTGGAAGACAGGGAGTCCCTGCTGATAAAGATATTATTCAAATGTTTCTAATTGCAAATGATACTGTTCTCATTTCTACAATGTTTAATGGAATCCATTGTAATTGAAAAGACATCAGGACCATTTTTTGTGTGTCCAGGCTTGGGATCTCCTCAGTGTGAGAAGGCTCCCAGTGTGGAAACTTCCTCCACAGATGCAGATCAGCAGCTGATCCACAGTTTTACAACTTTGAATTACCTAACTCAGCTCACTTTACAGTGAGCTGGGTCACTAAGACAATAAGTAACTTGCCCATGGTTATCCAACCAGAATGTGTCATTGTCATCATTATCAATATCATAGTATTTACATTAAACTTGAAGTTTACAAAACACTTTACACTGTATATCTCACTTCATCCCTACTCTAACCCCAGGAGTTATTATCCATATTTTACAGATGAGAAATCTCAGGCTGGGAAGAGTTAAGTAACTTGCCCAGAATCATACAGATAGTAAGTATCTGAGGCAGGATTTGAACGCAAGTCTTGGCTCCAAGGCTAGCTCCTTATCCCGTGTTCCAATACTTGAAAGATAGCTATCATGTCCTACTCTAGTAACCTTTACCTTCTGATTCCAACGTCTTGGCAATGTCCTTTTATGGATTCCTGAAATGTAAGGATTCTTTTCTTTTCTTTTTTAGAGTCTAGTAATTTTTTCATTTTTTCTCTGAGCTTTATCTTTTATTATGTATTCCATAATTATGTATCTTAAATACTGCAGATAATGACAATGAGCTAGGCCCAGAATTTAATAATAGCCAAAAATTCAGTTGTATTTTGAGAAGCTATGTAGCATTTTAAAAAATCCCTGAACTTTTCTCTCCTATCTTTTTTAATATCAACAGTCTGGTGGTGATGATATGGGCCAGAAAATCATAGAACACCATGATCTCATAATAATCAAAGCTGTAGAGTACCCAAAGGATATCTGACAGATGCACAGTAAGGAGCAAATTATAAATGCTGACTTGCATATGAGACAATGAATTTTTTTTTAAGTACCAAAGATTTATATGACAGCGAAAGGAAGTGGTCAGGTTACTGAGTCAAAAAAATCCATTTAGTCTAGTCAATACCCAAATAAGAATTCTTTATACAATTTAGGCCTAATAAGAGCCCACGCAACCCTCCTAGTGAGGAAGAACTGATAGCTCCTGAGGCAGCCCATCCTGCTTTCGAGCTGTTCTAACTGGATGACATAATAAAACATCAGACCTGAAGTCTAGGAGACTTGAGTCCAAATCTAGGCTCAGATACTTACTAGCTGTGTGACTGACCCTGGACAAGTCACTTAACCATTTTTGCCTCAGTGTCCTCATCTGTAAAATGATCTTTAAAAAGAAATGGCAAATCACTCTGGTATTTTTGCCAAGAAAACCCTAAATGGTGTCACAGAGTCAGACTGAAATTATTGAACAACAACAAAAGCTGTTAGTAAGTTTTTTCCTTCTATTGAGATAAAAGTTGCCTCTCTGCAACTTTCATCCATTGCTCTTTGGAGGTTTTCTGGGGGCATGCAGGACAAGGCTCTCCTATATGAAAGACTTTTCAAATACTTGAAGATAGTCAACATGTCTCACTCTAGCAACCTCTGATCTGCTTTTGATTCCAATATGTCTTGGCAGTTTTCTTTTATGGGTTCTTGAAATGTTAAGGATCCTTTTTTTTTTTTAGGAAATCTAGTGTTTTTTATTTTTTTCTCTAAGCTCTATCTTATTATACAGACCTTGTGTTCTTCTTATATTGCTATCTTTTGACCTTACTTTAATATTTCTTCATACCATTTCTTTTTTAAATTCTTTCTTCTCCATTCTCTTTTTCCTACTCTACTTCCACTTCTTATCCTAAGTATTTGATTCTCCTTCAAAGTTTTTCTTTCAGATATATAATTCTTTCCTTACTTGATGACAATATTCTGAATTCCACAGAATAGGCATATAACCTGATTTAGATAATTAATAATTTCAGTCTAATAGCATGATAAAAATGAAGCCCACAAAAATCAATAGCATGTCTGTATAGGACTGACAAAATCAAGGAAGAAATAACAGAAAGGGACATGTCATTAAAAATACATAAAATATTTGGTAATCAATCTACTAAGTCATATCCAAGATGTGTATATTCAAATCCAAAACCTTCTTTAAAGAAGTAAAGGATGGAATCAATGGGCAGAGCCAAGATGGTGGAGTAGAAGCACTACCTTTCCACAGCTCCGGCTTCCACCCTCCCCAATCCATGTAAAAAGGGGACTTTAAACAAACTTTGTAGATGCAGAACCCACAAAATGACACAGAGAAGCTAACCTCCCACTGAGGACAGCCTGGCAGGCCAGCAGGAATCCAGTGCAGTGCTCTGGGAGCCCAGCCCAGCCCCACGCTGAGGCTTTAGCCCCAGGGTGGTCCTGACCAGCCACTGGCCATCAGCAGCAGCTGTGGCCATTTTCAGATTTATCAACACATAGACACAAAGGACAAAGTGAGAGGTCAGTACAGTCTGGACTTTGGGACCAGTAAGTGGGAGTGTGTGGCTTTTACCCCCAGGGCAAAAAGCCGTGAGATGCCAGCATAGCCAGCCAGCACCACATGGAGGGTTCAGCTCTTGGCCTGCAGAGTGTAGGGGGACCAAACACCAGTCTGAGGGGTAATCTTACTCTAATCTACTTGGATCTGATTGCAGTCTAGGGTGGAGGTTCTGGGGTGTTGTGTCCAGCTTGCAAGAGCGTGTGGAAACCTCAGAAAGGGCACCCATCTAATACCTCTGGCAGCTGGGAAAACCCCAGAGTTTGGGATGAAAGCTCCCCTGTCTGGTGGCAGAGTCCTACTGTGGCAAAAAGCCCCAAAGTCAAGTAATTGAATGGCAAAATGAGCAGGCAAAGGAAACAAAGCAGAAAGAAGATTCCAACAATACACTCCTATTTTGGGGACAAAAAGGAGCAAAGCATGGAACAGGAGGAAAACAGTGAAGTCAGAACTCCTACACCAAAAGCTTCAAAGGAAAATACAAGCTGGTTACAGGCCATAGAGGACCTTAAGAAAGATTTTGAAAACCAAATAAGAGAAGTGGAGGAAAAATTGGGAAGAGAAATGAGAACAATGCAAGAAAATTATGAAATGAGAGTCAACAGCCTGACTGAGGAAAATCATACCTTAAAAAACAGACTGACTCAAATGGCAAAGGAGGCCCAAAAAGGCAATGAGGAGAAGAATGCCTTAAAAAGCCGAATTTGCCTGATGGAAAAAGGATCTCAAAAACTCAATGAGGAGAATCATTGCTTCAGAATTAGATTGGAGCAAATGGAAGCTAATGACTTTATGAGAAATCAAGATGCTGTTAAACAGATTGAAACAAATGAAAGAATAGAAGGCAATGTGAAATATCTCATGGGAAAAACCACTGACCTGGAAAATAGATCCAGGAGAGATAATTTAAAAATTATTGGACAGCCTGAAAGCCATGACCAAAGTAAGAACCTAGAAATCATCTCCAGGAAGTTCTCAAAGAAACTGCCCTGATGGTTTAGTACCAGAGGGCAAAACAGAGGTTGAAAGACTCCACCGATCACCTCCTGAAAAAGATCCCAAAAAGAAAACTCCTAGGAATATTATAGCCAGGTTCCAGAATTCCCAGATTAAGGAGAGAATATTACAAGCAGCCAGGAAGAAACAATTTGAATATTGTGGAAACATAATCAGGATAACCCAGGATCTGGCAGCTTCTACACTGAGGGATCGAAGGGCTTGGAATATGATATTCTGGAGGGCAAAGGAGCTGGGATTAAAACCAAGAGTCACCTACCCAGCAAAACTGAGTATCGTGTTTCAGGGAAAAATATAGTCATTCAGTGGAATAGAGGACTTTCAAGCATTCTTGATGAAAAAACCAGAGTTGAATAGAAAATTTGACATTCAGATACAAGAAGCAAGAGAAGCGTGAGAAGCTATACATAGATAGAGGGCACAGGACCAATTTAACAGGAAGGAATGATACTTAAAAGGTGAAATTAAGAGGTGAGAAGAATATAATGAGAGAACATGGGGAGAGACAGATTGGGGTAAACTATCTCATACAGAAGGGAAAATAGTTACAATGGAGGGGAAGAATAGGAAGGCAAAAGGGAAGGGGTCAACCTTATTCCCATTGAATTTGGCTTGAGGAGGGAGTGAAATACACACTAAATAGGGTATCTCACCCTCTAGGAGAATAGGGGGGGAACGGGATGAGAAGGGGGATGATAGAAGGGAGGGTAGACTGGGGGGAGGGAAGTTGGAAGCACTCACTTTTGAAAATAGACAGGATCAAAGTAGAGAATAGAACAAGTGGGAGGTGGGATAGGAGGGAGGGAAATATAGTCAGTCTTTTACAATATATCTACTATGTTATTGTTTTGCATTAGCCACACATGTATAACCTATACTGAACTGCATATCTTCCCAGTAAGGGTGGGTGACAAGGAAGGAAGGGAATGAATCTGGAATTGAAAGATTTAAAATCAAATA
This sequence comes from Petaurus breviceps papuanus, assembly GCF_028583685.1. Taxonomy (NCBI): domain Eukaryota; kingdom Metazoa; phylum Chordata; class Mammalia; order Diprotodontia; family Petauridae; genus Petaurus; species Petaurus breviceps. The sequence goes on from NW_027185698.1 coordinate 51,499,711, forward strand.
TTCAAATATATATATATACATATATGTATATATGTGTGTGTATATATAATTAATACCATCTTACATGTAATTGGGAAATAAGATATACAGTCACTGAGGCATAGAGATACACTGGAAAAGTGGAAAGGGGTATGGGAGAAAATATGGGAGAGAGCAGATTGGAGGAGGGGATATCCTGTGGGACTGCTGTTTTGGGGCAGTGGGTAGGGGGAAAATGGGGAGAAAATTTGCAACTCAAATCTGGCAGAAATGAATGATGTAAATCAGAAGTTAATACAGCATTAAAAAAAAAGAAGAGAAAGAAGTAAAGGATGAATTAAATAATTTAAGAAATATTCAGTGTTGCTGGCTAGGCCACAACAATATAATAGGAAAAGATTATACTACTTAAATTGATTTATATGTTTTATGACTATGCCATTCCAAACAAGAGGATGTTTAATAGATATGGACAAAATTTTTATTTTTATAAAATTTATCTGAAGAAAAGTCCAACTTATCATGGTAAGCAATGTAAAAGTAAGAATTAATTGAAGAATAGTATTTAGACATCACATTATGCTATAAAACAATAATCACCAAAAATATCTAGTCTTAAATAAAAAATAGAAAAGTAAATCAGTGGAACAGATTTCTTATCATTTACTTTTTTTTTTTTTAAGCAATCAGGGTTAAGTAACTTGCTCAAAGTTCCTCGGCCAGTTATTTCTGGGTGTGGTACTGAGTGTCTGAGCCCAGGATTCAATCTCCAGGTCATCCCAACACTGGAGCCAGTGCTCTTACTCGCTGAGCCACCTGGCCACCCCTAAGCAATTGGGGTTAAGTAACTTGCTCAAGGTTACACTGCCAGGTGTTTCTGGGTGGGTGCTAAGTGTCTGAGCCCAGAATTCGATCTCCAGGTCATCCGGACACTGGAGCCGGTGCACTTACTCGCTGTGCTACCTGGCCACCCCTTAAAGCCCCTCCATTTTTTTTTTTGAGCAATTGGGGTTAAGTGACTTGCTCAAGGTTACACGGCCAGTTATATCTGGGTGTGGTGCTAAGTGTCGGAGCCTGGATTTGATCCCCAGATCATCCCAACACTGGAGCCAGTGCCCTTACTCGCTGAGCCACCTGGCTGCCTCTCTATCATCTTCTAATAAGGAAGAATGAGGAAAGATGAACTCAATAAATCATAGTTAATAAACTTGAATATAAATTGCTTTCAAAAGAGGTCACTTAACAAAAACTGCTGAAGAAGAACTACTAGAAACAGCTTGGCAGAAATTAGGGTTAACTCAGTATCTTATAATACCATATTCTACAATAAAAATTAGAAGAGAACCACATGAGGAAACTTTCTTTGGAGAAGATATTATCACCAAATTTAAAAATAGCTTATTTCAACCATATTAAATTGAATTTCTTTTGCCTGTTTAACCAAATTGATGTGTAGACCAATATTTCACACTTCATACATAAAAGGAGATATCAACAAATTAGAAGTGCAAGGAAGAAATTATGTTCCAAATCTAAGAGTAAGGGAAAATTCCTGACCAAAGAAATGATCACACAGGATAAAAGGGACAATTTCAATTATATAAAATCAATAAGTTTTTGCACAAATGAATCTGTTACAGTTAAAATTACAAGGTAAATGGGTAGCTGGGGAAAAAATAAAAAACCTTTGTAATAAGTTTTTCTGATTAAGGTCTCATATCCAGGATGTGTAAGGAATTGACTAGGACTGAGACACTCCCTCAAAAGATAAACAAAGAATATGGAAAAGAAGTTTTAAAATGCAGAAATATAAGCAATCAGTAACCACATAAAAATGCTGCAAATGACTAATAATTAAAGAAATGAAAGTTTTACTTATGTTTTAGCCTCACACTCATCAGAACAACAAAGATGATAAAGGAGGAAATAACAAATCTTGGAGGGGCTGTAGGAAAACAGGAACACTGGAGCTGTGCATTGGCACTGCCATTATGCAGCACAATTTGAAACTACCGTGTTTCCCCGATAATAAGACCTATCCCGAAAATAAGCCCTCCCCTTACTGTGTAAGATTCCTCTAAAATAAGCCCTCCCCCGAAAATAAGCCCTATTGAGATTGCTACTGTAGTGAAGGTGATCCCCTGCGCTACACACTACATTACGGTACCCTCTGTATGCACCGTCTCCCTCCCCCGCCGTGAAACGCATGCCACGCTCCGAGCTGCATCCAATCAGAGCTGCAGCAGTGAGCGCGTCATCCTGTACTTTATTGAATTCATTATTGAATAAAGGTACATTTTTTGTTCACATTTACCTGTTTATTAAAATTGCTGTCAATGTTCATTAAAATAAGCCCTCCCCTGAAAATAAGCCCTCTGGTGTTTTTCTGTCCCAAAAATTAATAAGACAGTGTCTTATTATCGGGGAAACACGGTATGTCCCCAAAGTTACCATATAGTGTGTATCGTGTGACCCCACTATGACACTACTAGTCCTATACCTCAAAGGGATGAAAGAGAAAAAGAACCTCTATAAATATACATACACATAGATGCATACACACACACACACAGAAATATGTACATAGCAGCTATTATCATAGTATCCTAAACCTGGAAACTAAGAGAGCACCCACCTATTGGAGAATGACTAAATAAATTGTGGCATAAAAATGTACTGAAATATTATTTTGTCATAAGAAATGACAAAATATGCAATTTCAGAGGAAACTATGAATCCTATGTACTGAAACAGCGAAGTGAGTTGAACTAAGAAAACATCATTATAGACAAAAACAATACTGAAAGGCTTTAGAAATCTGACAAATGTGATTATAAGCCACATGTTCAAAGGGCTGAAGATGATTCATAACACCCACCTTGTGGCAGAGAAATGATACACTTAAAATCCAGGATGAGCCATGAATTTTTGGATGTGGCCAAGGTGAGATTTCCCTTTGTTGAACTACCCAAGTTTGTTGCAAAGCTTTTGGTGATGGTGTTGTTGTTATTTCTATCACTCAATGGAGAGAGGGTATAAGAAGAAAAGACAATAATTGCTTATGTGAATGAATGAAACCAGGTTCATATCCAGGACAGAATGAAGCATCAGAGTAAGACTTTAATGAAATAACAGAGCATTGGGTTCGAAATAAGAATGTCTGAAATTATAAAACTACTTTAGAAATTCATTAGCTTTGTGACCCTGGACAATCACCTAATCCATATGAACCTCCTTTTCCTCAAGTATAAAATGGAAATAATAATAGCACCTACCTCACAAGGATACTATGAGATCAAAAGAGTTAATATATGAAAAACACTGTAAATCTTGAAAAAAATGAGATGCTTTTGCATGAACAAAATCAACACAGCTCAGAAAAGAAGAGACTATTGATTGGAAAAATCTTTGCATATATTTCTGAAGTCAAAGTCATATAAGGAACTAACAATGGATTTGGGAATATGTGGTCAAAGGAAATGAACAGTTCTCAAAAAGAGGAACTGCAAACTTTTGACAACAATATGGAATATTGCTCAAAATAATGCAAATCATAGTACCTATAATGGTTCCTCATACCTCAAACCCAGAAAACTGGCTAAGATCATAATAGATGGGGAAGAATTACTGATAGAGGCGTTATGGAAAGACAAGGACACCAATAGCCTATGGTGGAACCCTGAATTTGGTCTATCATTCTAGGAAGCAGTTTAGAATTCTGCCAATAAGAAAGTGACTAAAATGCCCCACACCTTTGACCTAGAGATTCTACTATTGGCATACATTCCAGGAATGCAAAATATGAAAGGTCTTATACATACCAAAGTATTTGTTGCTACACTTTTTTTTAAAAGCAATTGGGGTTAAGTAACTTGCTCAAGGTTACACAGCCAGTTATTTCTGGGTATGGTGCTAAGTATCAGAGCCCGGATTCGATCCCAGGTCATCCCGCCTCTGAGGCCGGTGCTCTTACTCGCTGTGCTACCTGGCCGCCCCGTTGCTACATTTTTTGTCATAGCAACGAAATGAAAACAAAATAGGTATCTGCTGATTGGTGAATGGTTAAACAAACTTGATACATGGATATAAATGAAACTGGATATGTAAAGAAAGTAGAGAAGTATGAGAATCCTCATATGATTCAAAAGGAAGCAAGGAGAATCAGGAAAACAACATGCATAATAAATACAAGAAATAACTGGAAAGAATGACTGTTTTTGACAAACCAGTACACTGTATAATTCTAATGATCAAATTTGGCACCAAAGTAGAAAATGCATCTCCCTACTTTCTCTCTTTGCAGAGATGGAAGATAATGAGCGTGGAACTTTGTATAAAATGGCAGATTTGGTGAATGTTAGAGTTAGCTTGGCTGAATTGCTTTTGGCCAAATTGACTGAATTGAATTTACCTCTTTCTTTCTTATTCTTGGGTATAAAAGATGGCTCTCTGAGGAAGGGAAGAAGAGATTTCCATATGCATATAATGGGGACAGAACAACAAAATATATCAATAAAATTTTTAACAGAGAATCCTCATTTCGCTCCTTATTTATCACTTCAACTCTCTTATTAGGCCTTCAAATGATACTGGGAGTTATTTGCAGTCGTTCCATTCTCTCTTATGAGGTTCAAGTTGTATCTACTGCATTCTTTTTCTTGTCTTCTGGAGAGTTCCCCTGGTATTCAATTGCCTCCAGAGTATTTCTTTAATATATTAGGAGCTTTGCTTTGCTTGCTCATTTCCTCAGTCTCTCCATAATTTTACCTGTGGGGACTTCTTTCCTTTACTCTTATGGTTATTCATTTACTTTAGTGCATTTCCTGTCATTTGAGGGAACAAGTGGGAGCCGGGCTTCATTATTACCTCTCCTTCAGTCACCTAACTTTGTCTTCATCAGAGAACTTGATGTGCACCATCTATCCTATCATACAAGCAAGTGATAAAATGTCAAACCATAGGGCTGAGCAAAGATCCCTACATTGCTCCTCTAATGATACTCTTCCAACTTGACCTGAGTCTAGACTCATGAATATTTTGGGGTATAGTTACTCAACCAGTTCCAAATCTACTTCAGTGTACTATCTCCTAGCCCAAATCTGTCCATCTTGTCTATGAGGATAACATCAGGATGCAAGATACTTTGCTAAAGAGTAGGAGAGTATATGAGCTCTGTGGTCAGCCCAAAGATGTTTGACATTTTTTCAATGACTTCAGTGAAGGTGTAAATGGCATACTTATCAAATTTTCTGAGTAAAAACCTTGAAGACTGAGGGAGATGTGGAATCTAAGTCCCAATGTCAATCACTGCCACTTTACATGCAGAGGAAGTCAGCGCCCTTCAGACTTGATAGATGTCCTAAGGCCAAGCAAGTCATTCACCCTGCCCTTCTGGCCAGACAAATTTCCTTGGGGATTAGAGGAGCTGAATCTATAGGAAGTGTATCAAATCCTTAATGACTGTCTCTTCTATGCTATGGCTAAATAACCCTTTTTTTTAAACTGCTGAATAAGCTATAAATATATTTTTGTTACAATATCAGGCATGAGTTTCTCGTCAATCTTTTCTTGTAACAACCTCTTTAAAGAGATAAATCTTGAAATGAGCTAGGGGTTCCAAGAGGCAGAGGTGAGGGGGAAGAACATTCTAGGAATGGTGAACAGCCTCTACAAATGCACAGAGGCAGGAGATGAGTGATGTGCACTGTCAAAAGTAGGTCAGCTGGCTTAGGGAGCATGGAGGAAATTATGCATAATCACCCCGACATTGTCTAAGGTCCAGGTTGTGAGGAACTTTAAACAAAGTATACTCATATGCCTCACTTCACACAGTAGATTTTGGTCCCATGGTATCCTTTTTTCAAATTAAGAATTCAGCCAACCTTTTCAGCATTGCATATTTAATAGAAAACAATCCTGTTCTGATCAAATATTATTAATGACTCCAGTTGAATAATGTATAAAAAAAAAACCTCATACTTTTTTGCACCAGAAACCATGGTGATTGCCAAGGAAGTGAAATAGCACTTCTTGGTGGAAGAATAATTAGGGCTTTTCTGAAAAGACGGCATCACAGATTATTGCTTTAAACAGCTGTTCCCCATGTTTAGTTCGGCAACTCTCCTTTTCACTTAGGGCTTCTTTCCAAGCAGAAAAACTTAAATTCAGAATGTAGCACCGACCTCCTACATTCTTAGATTCCTGATTCCAAGGTCACTGTGAAATAACTTGCTTTCCTCCAGCAATGATTCTCTATAACTATGGGGTAGCAGGCCCTAAGATTTAGCAATTAAGAGGTCATTGGTACCTATGGGAGGAGGGAGGGAAAGAAAGAAAAAAAAGAATATAGACATGTGTGCAAGCCTCCCCATTCCTATACCTGCCCCGCCCCCCACACACACACACACATACAGACACACCAGGTCTTGGCTCTGCGTTTACTCCCTGTATAATACTAGAAAAGTCACTTGCACTTTCCCAGTCCCTGCTTCTTTATCTGTAAACTGAGGACATTGGACATGATACCTAACATGCCTTCCAGCCCTAACATTCTATGATTATGCAAGTCATAGACAATGGCCTTCTGTTCCAGCCATTTGGGGACCATAAAGTGATAGATTAAGAGGTGGCCAAAACCTAAATATGAAATGTTAATGTTAAAGAACATATTTTGACCTCTTCCTTTTACAGATAGGAAAATGAAGCATTGAGAAATTCAGCGGTTGCTCAAGATCACACAGATATTACGTGGCACAAGTATGATTTGATTTCAAATTCTCTGACTCCAAGTCCAGGGTTCTTTTTGCTGTAGAAGCTCACTCTGGACATGAAGGGCCAGGCACACTTTGGCAATTCCTCACTCCTCTGGCTCATTACTCCACTCTAGTAGAAACTGGGAATGTCAGTATCTATAATTCCCTAAGGGCAAATACCAACTTTCCTTATAAGCAGCCAGACTCACAAGGATCAAAAGATAAAACAAACTTGTAAAATTTGTTTGCACACTTTTAAGAAAAGATCATGGGGGAATGGCTGAATAAATTATGGTATGTGATATAATGGAATATTACTATGCTATAAGAGATGAGCAGGTGGATTTCAGAAAAATCTGGAAAGACTTGCATGAACTGATGTTGAGTGACGTGGGCTGAACCAGGAGAACCTTGTACATAGTAACAGCAGCACTGTGTGAAAATGAACTATGAGAGTTAGCTCTTCTCAGCAATACAATGCTCTAAGACAGAGGTTCCCAAACTTATTTGGCCTACTGCTCCCCTTTCAAAAAAATTACTCAGTGTCCATCCCCGGAAATATACTTTCTTTAACCCTTTAATGCTTTTTTATTTGCATAAGTTTAAATATATATTTAAATGGCACATCTTAAATTTAATAATTAATTTTAAATTTGTGGCTTTTTCTTGTATTGAAATTTTGATGATGCAATTTTGCATCATGTAATCATAAACATAAAACATAAAAACATAAACAAATCATAAACAAGTCATTACATGCACATATTCCTGCCTATACATGCTGGACTTCCTGACAGTGTTTGACAAACTTGTCTGCCAACACTTGCTTACTAAAACCTGTTGGCGGACTTGACCACTGATCAATTATAATTTGCATTTTGCGTGTTTATTTGGAAAATTATGTAATCATTCTCATTTTAACTCTGTTACACAACAGATGAAAAATGTATAATTTTTCAAAATTCTTTTTATGTTTTATTCTTTAATTATGCTTCCACCACCCCTTTTATTCAATGCCCCACAAGTGCACCTGAGGCTATTACTGCCCCCCTGTCTTGTTCCAGCACCTTCTGGGGGATGATATCATCTACTTTGGGAACCTCTGATCTAAGACAATTCCAAAAGACCCATGATGGAAAATGCTATGCACATCCAGAGAAAGAACTATGGAGTCCGAATGCAGATTGAAGCATTCCAATTTCTCTTTTTTTTTCTTTCTTGTGGTTTTTCCCTTTTGTTCTGAGTCTTCTTCCACAATATAACTAATGTGGAAACATGTTTAATATGATTGTACATGTATAGCCTATATCAGAATGCTTGCCATCTTAGAGATGGGGGTGGGAAGGGAGAGAGAAAAAAATTTGGCACCCAAAATCTTATAAAAGTGAATGTTGATAATTGCCTTTATAAGTAATTGGAAAAAATAAAATACTATAAAGCAGGAAATATTTTTAAAAGAAAAAGAAGGGATCTTGTCCAAATATTTGGAGGGTGAAGAGATTCCCTACCTCCAATGGGCACACACACCAGGGTCCTGTATAGTCTTTTTGTTTTACAGTACGATCATGCATGGAGACTCTAGCAAGGGTGAGAAATCAGCATTTGTTCCTTCAAATCAGAGTTCCCTTCTGATACCCCTTGTCTATGCTATACTACTTTTTCTCTGTGACCTTTTACCTCAGGGGCCCTATAGGAAATCTTTAGTAGCTCTATTTTGCTGCGGCTCTACACTAAGCCCTGCTATGGCTCTGCCTTCCATAAATCAGCTCCCAACATCACTGTCTTCCACAGCTTCCTCACTTGTAGCTCACTTCCTTTATTACTTCCTGCAGTTCTTCCACTCTCCTCCAGATGGCTGTCATCACCTCTCCCAGGGGACAAGATATCCTTGTACCTGGCCAATAGGATACAGCTTCAACCAAATGGGTATACAATTTTCATAGCTCTTGTCCAGAGTACCTCCATTCTTTCGAAATCCGCTTTTCTACATCCATCCCATTTGTCTTGCCTATTCCTAAAGCTGATTCCCTAAAGATTTCTAAAACTAAATAAGTAAAATGTTTTTAAAATAAAGTAAAAATAAAGATCTCTAAAAAAAGAAGGGGGAGAGATAGAGACAGCACCTTCTCCAAAGGCAGAGATTTGTAATCTTAAGTGTGTTTATTACCAGTATGGTACCATAAAGAATTCATAGTATTTCCGTATATATTGGATCTTTAGAACTTGCCTCCAAAAATACCAAGGATCTGTTGTACTCTTCTCTTTGATGATAAGGCTTTTTACTTTCTTTGATTCTGTTTATGTCTTCCTGCCTCACCTCAGGTTTATTGGTGGCCTGATGGGGATAAAGAAGGGGACTAAGGTCAGGGAAGAGGGATTGTTTATTACTCAGTAGAAGAGAATGCAAAAACAAAAAAATCATATGGGAGAGTAGATAGGAGTCGACGATCAAAGCCAAGGGCAAAGAAAGATTGGAAAAACACGACCCAAAGAAGATTGTTTCACAAATGACACAGCTGGTGAGAAGGTGACTCTGCCTTCAAGCAAACAGTCTGACCAGGAGGTCTTCTTTCAAGTGCACATATGCTGCTGAATAAGGGACCTGGATAACAGATGTGATTATTTGTCTCCATAGAGAAGATGTGAGCATCATGAGTATGTGTGGATTCAGGTTGGCCAGCATTGAGTCAACATGCCTGAGAGAAATTATTAAATGAGAATACATTAACATATATAAAAACATACAAATAAATATATTCATGTCTGCTGGAACCTGGAGGATACAATGATGGTTTGGTATTAAGACTGCTTCCAAGGAGCTGACAATGCAATGGGAGATAGGGAAGGCGGGAGAGAGGTGGGCAACAAAGGAGAGGAAGAAGCACTTGTTAAATGCCATGCGCCACTCAGTCCTAGAAGGTTAGTGCTATTATTACTCCCATTTTACAGTTGAAGAAGCTGAGGCAGATAAAGGTTAAGTGACTTGTTTGGTGTTTCAGGCTGAATGAGATACTTAGACCTTCCTGATTACACATCCAGTACTCTATCCACTGTACTCCCTCACTGCCCATGAGTAACAGATATGGGGATGGGGATGAGCAAAACAATGGAGAACTTCATAGTTCTATGAGAAATGTGAAGATGGAGCAAGGTTTCCAAATGGTGCACTACTGGGACTTGGCTGACTTTTCACACTGCCTTTCTCATGATACTAACCTCTGGAAAGGACTCCATTATGTGGCCAGTGACCATCCATGGATCTCTCTGCTTACCAAACCAAAGAAAGCCTCTTTTCTATTTGGTTTCCATTTATGAATGAGTGCAACTGTTGCCTACAGTTTATCACCCAAAGTCAGCCTTTGGCTTTATCAGAATGATGGTCCAACACTACTACTCCTTGACATCTAAGTAAAGTGTTCCTGAGGCTGACGTTAATCATGTCGATTTATGTTTTGAAAGGAAACCAAATGATGAATATCATGATGATTTCCGTCTGCTTTTGCTCTTTCTTCTCCCTCAAAAACTGGCAAAAGCACTCCACCAAAGTCAGATTCAACATCTGCTTGAAAAACAAAACAGAATGCTGATGACAGCTGCTCTAAGTGCTTCACATCTGTCAGACTCCTAAATCAACAATGATTTGCATTTAAACACTGCATAAGGCCAGGCAATGAGCAAGGAGGGACTTCTTTTAGCTTTTTCCTGCTTTCAGGGCTTTAAGTAGGAAGCATTTGGGAAACTCCCAAGAAAAAAATATACCTTGAGTCCTAAAGCAATAATTGATCATTAGAGAAAGGTGATAGCACCTTCCCTGCCCAATCTCATTCAATTCTTGCTCTTTTATATGAAAAATAGGCCTAGAGAGACACAGACAACAGAGATAGCAACATTATTTTCTCAAAGTCACAAATAAAATACATTAAAAAAAATTTCAATGAATGTGGTGATGGGGAGGTGAGAGGTATGGATTCTGTAGTTTCCCATTCCATCTCATCCTCTGTTTGCGACACTCATGGGCATGTCTTTGTAAGAAGCAAAAATCATAATAAGAAGGCAAAAGAAAGAAGGTTAGGGGACCAAGACAGTTACAGAGAGAACAAGAGTAAAGAAAAAACACCCATGGAAGAAAGCTATTTGGGGGATTCTCATTTTGTATCCATTCATTCAACAAATACTTACTGAGCACCCACCATGTACAAGCCTTTTTCTGAGAGTGTTGTCCTTGTTGCCTTTATTACAAAATCCAAACCAGGGTGTTCTTTTTTTCCAGTTTTCAACATTCACTTCCATAAGATTTTGAGTTTTAAATTTTCTGCCCCTCTCTCCTCCCCCACCTCCCCAAAGCAGTGTGCAGTCTCATATAGGTTATACATATACATTCATACTAAAAATATTTTCATGTTAGTCATTTTGTAAAGAATTAGAACAATATTGAGAAACCACAAAGAAAGAAGAAACAACAGCAAAAACAACAAAGAGAGCAAATAATATGCTTCCATCTGCATTCAAAGTCCATAGTTCTTTCTCTGGATGTGGATAGCATTTTTCATCGTGAGTCTTTTGGAGTTGTCTTAGATCCTTTCTTTGCTGAGAAGGGCTAAGTGTATCAAAATTAGCATTGCACAACGTTCTTGTTACTGTGTACAATGTTCTCTAGCAAACCCTTGTAATGGCATGTTTCTGGGGACATGATCTCGTTCCTCCTGCATATACCCTGAAGATTTCCCCTGAATTCTCCATAGAGACCAGATTCAGTGGGATTTCCTAAGTTCTTTACTTCTAAGGAGCAAGGCAGTAAAGAAGCCCTACCAAGCTATACAAAATATCAGTGTTTACCTCCTGTTATACTTGTCCTCTCTTTCTGCATCTAAGTCAGTTTGTAGGGATGGTTTTCAATTCTTAAATAATATTTATTCTTTCAACATAGAGAATGATACCCTCAGTAGTTTTTGGATGCTTCCATCTGATCTGTAAAAGAACACCTCATTTTAACCTTCCTATCATTCTCTTCATGCTACCTACTCTTTATGGGTCAAACTGAAGAGACCAATTTATTCCCAGATCCTATTCCCTTGATGCTAACAAGAAACCCCAGAGGTGCAGAGGCATCTATAAAGCATGTTCTATGTCTGTCATAATGCATGCTCCAAGAGGGCATACCCATAATCCTATACCCCCCCAACCTGAAGCCCACCCACAGTGCACAGCTTATGCCATATGGGCACCTATATATAGGAACAAAGCATATGAAGGGGAATCTCACTGGCAAGGACTCTACTTATTTCATATTTCCATCAGAGAACCATTTCTGTGCTAGTGTCATCCCCTCAATCAACCAGAAGTAAACTGAATAACAAAAGGAAGCTTTTTTTTTGTTTTTTGTTTTTTGCAACAAAGGCTAACACCACTTAGCTAATAAGCTGGATCTCTATAGATTCTATAGCCTGATGCATATGGGAGCAAGATGAGGGAGAAACCATATTCCAAACTCCTGGGGAACATTTGAATTCAGAGTAGCACTATACAGGTTATACAATATTGTCCCATCAAAAGAAAGATCACAGAATCTCACATTTGGAAAAACCTCAGAGGCCACCTAATCAGAGTATATGAATAAGAATTCAACATAGCCACCAAGTTGTTATCTAACTTTTAGTTAAAGTTGAAGGGGAACCCACTGACTCCAGAACTGTCTATTCTACTCTTGAGTTACTTAATAGTTCATCAATTTTTCCTTACAGCAAACCTAACTTGGCCTCTTTACAGCTCCCCCCACCTCACTGGGACTAGGTTTGATTTGTGGGGGGAAGCCAAATAAATCTAATCCTTTTTGCACATGATAACCCTTTGAGTACTTGAACATGGCTGCCATGTCCTTCCCAAGTCTTCCTTTCCCAGGCTGAACATTGTCCCCACTTATCTGCATCTGGAATAATGTTGAGTCTCTTTACCATCCTGGTTGCTTTCTTTTTGATCACTTCAGTTTGTCGATATCCCTTCCAAACTGTGGCATCCAAAATTTTACATGATATTCCAGTTGGGATATGACCATGACAAAATACTGCAACTCTTTCCATCTTGTCCTGTATTCTATGCCTCTAAGATCTCATTAGCATTCTGGGTTAATAATTCACACTGATGACTCATACTGAGTCTACTAAAATAATCATTTTTTATATGGATAACTGTCTACCCACATCTCCCCTAGTACTTTCTCAAAAACAGGCCCTTCATCGTCATTTTTTGGATGACAAATTGGTCTTTTCCACTTCTTGATATCATCTGGTAACACTCCTCTATAAGCTAGCCCTACATCCAATCATAAAAAGGAAACTTTGGCGAGGAAAACACTAACTTCTCCTTGGAGTTTTATGATTTCCTGCAAAGACCTGCAAATGGATGTCTACAATCAAGCAATCAATTAATCAACATGTATTTATTAAGTACTTATTCTGGGCCAGGCACTGCACTGAATGTTCTCAATATGACAAGAGTAAAACCGTACCTTTGAAGGAAGCTGGAAATTCTAAGAAGTAGAGTCGGGGAGGGAGATTAGGGGATGTCATGTGTAAGGAAACAGAACAAGGCCAAGTTGACTGAGCCATAGATTATCGGAAAGAGTTCATGGTAGCCAAATGGGAAACACAAGTAGCATAGAATACACTACCATTTACTGAAGTTTACCAAAGTTTCTTAAATTGTGCATCCCATCATGGTTCTCATGAACAGAAGTCCATTTTTCATGTAGTGGAAAGCATTTAGTCAGTTCAAGGTACTGTCCACATCTGGATTCATATTGGTTTATAGGTATACAGCATGCCTCTTTATTTTGGAAGCCCCAAGTACAGGGTACATAGGTTCAATTCCAAAGAAATGGAGTACTTATTGAGAGCTGGGAGTAAAGGGATGAAAGTTTCCTGTAGAAATGGGGACCAAAAAATGCCCTTTATCCACTTAACACTTATTCAATGCCTACTGGGTGCAGGCCATTGTAACAAGCATAGGGAATAGAAGAAGGTGTAAGTCTCCTTATAACAGGCTTAATCATAACTGAAAAATAGAAGATAACATGATAAAGGAGCTGAGAAAAGGGAGATGCTATCAAGAGCTAAGGTGACCAGAGAAGGCATTATGGAGTAAGTAGGGTTTGAAATAGGCCTTGAAAGAAGAGCAGAATTTAGATTCTAGTCAAGGGTCAAGACATGGAGGTAGGAACTTTACCTGTTCTTCAAAAGCCAATTCAAATCCTACCCCCTGCATGAAAACTTCTCAGTTTGTTTTGGCCTACTGAGCTCTCCCTCCACTAAATTACACTACCTACTGTCTCTAATGTTTATTTGACAATTAATCAAGTATTACCTTGGCAGTCTTTTATGGTATTTTTATTGTTTAATTCTTTATTGCCTTTTCCCCTCATATATATATATATATATATATCTTCTATTTTCTCAACTAAAATATAAGCCCCTTCAGGGAGGAGACTATGTTTTAATATCTAACTCCTATAGTAGTGTATATGTCATTATAAACTCAATAAATGTCCTATGATTGTTTCCTTGTACTCTGAGATAATTTATTTGTAAGTAAAAGCCTTTCTTCAGAGTGCTTTGCCATTAAAAATTCCAATAAAGCCAATTTTTAGTAGTGCTTATTCAAAGTCAGAAAGCTGGTGAAGCCAAGATGGCAGAAAACAGATAGAGACTCACCTGAACTTTCCCCAAAACTCCTCTAAAAAACTTTAAATAATGCTTCAAAACAAATTCTGGAGCAGAAGAATCCACAAAAGGATTGAGTGAAATAATTTTTCAGCCCAAAATAACTTAAAATTCAGCAGGAAAGGTCTGTTGTACTGGGGTGAGTGTGGGGTGCAGTCCAGCACAGGCCACACCCTAACAAACTGGCATTAGACCTGGGGGGGCAACTGAATCAGTGGCTGCACTGGTGGTTTCCCGACCTCTCACCCCACAGAGAGTAAGGAGGTCAGACAAGTAGTCTAAAGGAGATTACAGGGCACTAGAGGGAGGAGTCTGTTGTATTGCCCATATCTGGATCTGAATCACAGTCCTGGATCTTAGTCTCAAAGTGAGGGAGAGTTCTAGTGTAATGGCAAGCACCCCAGTGTCCCCAGGGTGTCTGCCAACACAGGTTCCTGGATCTGCTTTGATAAAGGAAAGCAACTCAAAATGGGCCAACAAGCTTACTTTAATCAGTCAAACACATATTGTTTACCTCGTTCAGGGGAAAAAGGACAGCACCCTGAACTTCAGAATATACAGGCAGAATGATCAATACAGAGAAACAGATCAAGTAGACAGATTTCAAACTGTCCAACCATTACATCCATACCAAATCAACATCTGGGTTTCAAAGCCAGGGGACTCTTAACAATGGCTTCCCAGAGTTTCATCAAATCACAGAACACTTCTCAAAGTGAGCCCCAAAACAAAGCTACACATCAGGGCTTATATAGCCTTCTCCTGGCTCAGAGAATGTAACAACTTTATTGACTCATTGGCCAATCAAGAAGTATCTACTGAAAAACAAGCCTCCCACCCCAGGCTCCAGGTGCACTTTAGCTTAGGGGCAGGGAAGATCTTTAAAATTTACATTCCCATTACAACTAGTACACTAGAGTTTGTGGCTGCAGAGGAGCTGGTTCTCTAGTCACAATTCCAGGGTGGAAAAGAGTACATGTGGCTGCTCATAGACCAGAGCACAGACCAGGAGAGTAGCAAATGTACCACTCCCTAGGTCATATCACCTTGGAAGAATAAAAAACTTACAGGCCCCCAGAATTCTCTCTGAAACAGTTGCACAAAAATCCTCAAGTTTGGGACAATGACCCCTCCACTCTGGAAACAGACCCTCCCACTTTAGCATGGAGTTAAAAGTCAAAAAATAGGCTGGGAAAACAACCAATAGTAGAAAAAGATCCTGACTATCAAAAGTTACTATGGTGACAATTTAGTAAAGGAGGCACAAAAAATATGGAAGAAAATAACACCTTAAAAAACAGAATAAGCCAAATGGTAAGAGAGGCATAAAAATCCAGTAAAGAGAAGAATGCCTTGAAATGGCCAAATGGAAAAAAAAAGGTACAAAAAGTCACTGAGTAAAAGAACCCTTAAAAATACAACTGGCCAAATAGAAAAGGAGATACAAAACCTCAGTTTAGAAAATAATTTCTTGAAAATTAGAACTGAGCAAGTGAAAGATAATGATTTATGAAACATAAAAAAAATAGAACAAATCACAAGAATGAAAAAATAGAAGAAAATGTGAAATATCTAACTGGAAAAAACAAATGATATGGTAAACAAATACAGGAGAGATAATTTAAGAAAAATTGGACAACCTGAAAACCATGATCTAAAAACAGACATCATCTTTCAAAAAATTATATTTTTGATAGTCTAGATATTACACCCTGATATTCTATAACCAGACGGTAATATAGAATTGAAAGAATCCACCATATCATCTCCTAAAAGAAATACCCAAATGAAAACTTTCAGGAATTTTGTAGCCAAATTTCAGACCTCTCAGATTAAGGGAAAATATTGCAAGCAATCAAAAAGAAGCAATTCAAATATTGCAGAGCCACAGTCAAGATCACAAAAGATTTGGCAATTTCTACATTAAAGGATCAGTGGGCTTAGAATATGATATTCCAGAGGGAAAAGAACCAGGATTTCAACTAAATATCACCTACCCAGCAAGACTGAATATAATCCTTAAGAGGAGGGGGGGGGGTGGATATTCAATGAAATAGAGAACTTTCAAGCATTACGGATGAAAAGACCAGAGAAAGAAAGTTAAAAATCTGAACTGTTTCCCCACCCACCTATATTTTGCTAAGCTGTGAACTCTTTTTACACACACACACACACACACACACACACACACACACACACACACATTAGTATATTCACAGTGGCCTTGCCAAAAAAAATAGAATTTATTGTTTAGGTTTAAATTATTCATGTTTTCAAACATATTCATTGTCTATCTTCTCTTTAACTCTTTTTTCTTTGCATGTGGTTCTTTTAAACCAAAAGCATATTCAGATGTGTGCTGTGAATCAATGTGTTGAATGACAGTTTCTGTTTCACAGATGTATACTTACACCCTCTTTTGAACTCTGCATGTCTCATTACTTCAAAATATATAAAACTCATTTTGTAAACATGGCACTCAACTTAGCACTAATTTGAGACTGGTCCTTGGAGATGTCACTGACATAAGGAGTACACATTGTGCCTTTTTTCTCCTCCTAATCAAAGGTGTTGACTTAAGTGTTGTGACCACATTATAGGAGTTCAACAATCAGGCTTAGGGTTTCCTTAGTTAAAGCCCCTAGCAGCTTCTTAAATCTCAAAATGATTAAGTCCCCAAATCAGAAGATACTAGAACATTTGTCTCATAAAGCAAGATTTTTTAAAATAATAAGCAAATGCTTTTTAAAATTTCATTAGTTGGTTGATTAGTCATAATTGGAATTTAAAAAAAAAGACTTGCAAATGCTTCATTTGTTACAGGAATCACATTAACTGTTTGCAATATTCTTTATCATGTGGTTTAATCAAATGTCTTACTTATGTTTACTCTAAAATTCAAAGAGTAAATTAAATATTCAGAAAATTTACGCACCCAAAAGGTTTATTAACTGAAATTGGCATTCAATTCACAAGTATCTCACTAAATTTTCAGAAATAAAGAATACATTTAGCTCCCTATTTACATAACAAACATCTTCATATTATTTCCTTAGTGTGAAAAAGTTACAAGACCTTGAAAAAATGAAATGACTAAGAAAAGTGTTGTATACACAGGGGATTTCATAAAGCATTTTTTTCTCTTGCAAAATATGTTATTGTCCTAAGTCTAAAATAAAAATGTACACACACAAGCTTTATTATTATGGCTGTTCATTTTATTGACAATGTCTGCATGAATCGGTTTACTAGAAAATATGGCAACCTTCAAAATATATGGAGCAACAAACATAGTCAGCACTGATGCTTCACACCAGTAATAAATAAATCAGGTTCTAAGTTTTGCTTTTTTGTCCTTGGCCAAAGAAATGTAAAGCACTGCTAGCATCTTAACTACATGTTATGTATTTGTATAAAAATTGATGACTATATAATTACTGTTCAGCCATCTAACTCCCACTAGATATGCTTTCATCCCTCTTCATGTAATCCCCTGGTTGCAAAATGATGAAGTGTGAATGAATGTTGAGGACATTTTAGAAAAGTTATTAAATAGAAGGCAAGTGAAAAGTTAGAAAAGAGTACAATGATTATTCTAAGCCAATATGGGTTAACTAACAAGATGTTGTACCAAACTAACATGGAATACCCATTTTGATAGCACAAATAAAATGATGGGTTGAGTGAATATTGTAGACATTTATAAGAGTATCAACAAAATATATGACAGAGTCTCTTGTAATATCCTTGAGAACAAAATGGAGAATCATAGATTATGGGGTCATGACCTGCTGTTTAAGAAGCGCTGAGGGACTGCAGGTAGAAAAAAATTTAAGAAGTCTTGGATTATATGATAGTAAAGCTCAAATCAATTAATTTGAATAGTCTTTATTATTGCTTAATTCTTGTATTATTATGTTTTTTCCCCCAATGGAGGAACATCAGAGACAATAAGTCCAAACTATGAGTGAATAAGAACACCTTCTACAATGATTTGATAAGTTTTCATCCAGACTTTGCTTGAAGGGAAATCTTAGATAACAAGAATTTGCAATGAGTCCCATCAGCACCATTTTGTAGCTTCCATTAAGTAATAACTGGTATCTTAAATGTAGTGATGAAATGGAATCATGGAAGGACAAGTCAGAGTGGAGGATTAGCAGGGGAGAAACAGTAAGGATAAACAAAGAGACAATGGATTCACTGGTTGAAAGTACACCACTGACCACTGAATCAAGACCATAAAAGAAAAGAAGTGAAACAAGAAGATGGGTGATGGATTGAGAAAATGGAGAAGCATTAAGTTCCTGAGGATAGGTTATTTTAATCTGCAGTGAGGCAGCTTGAATAGCCACAATCATAGAATTTGATCATGGATTCTGTGTCAAGTTTTATTGTCCTTTGTTGTATTCTAGTTGATATTTTTTTTTACCTCAGGTGTAGTTTCTGAAAAACCTGGGAAGACTTATGTGAACTGATGCAAAGTAAACAGCAGAGCCATGAAAAGAACACTGTACATAATAACAGCAATACCCTAATGGTGATCAACTGTGAAAGACTTAGCGACTCTAACAAATACAATGATCTAAAACAATTCCAAAGGACTGATAATGAAAAGTCCTATCCTCCTCCAGTGAGAGCACTAATAAACCCTGAGTACAGATTGAAGTATATTTGTTTACTGTCTTTATTTCTCCTGCTTTTTTGCAACATAGCTAATATGGAATTGTATTCTGCATAACTTCACATGGATAATATTTTATTGTTTGCCTTCTCAATGGGTGGGAGAAGGGCAGGAGGGAGGAAGAGAATCGGGAACTCAATTTTTTTTAATGAATGTCAAAACAAATAAATGATTTGGAAAAAACCCTCTTTTTTAAACCTCAGTAATTGTGCAAACAATAGAAACTTTGATTCCAAAGTCGCTAAAGTGAGGGGTAACAGAATTAAGATTTAAAATGTCAATACCCTGGAATCATTGGCTAAAAACAACAAAAGAAAATTTAACAGGGATAAACACAAAGTGAGGACATAACAAGAAGGAAGATTCAATGCAATCTAATTCAATTAATGTTACTAACATAATGAAAAACTTCCAAATAATCTTAGATGACCAACAATGGAACAGAAAACAGCAGGAGATCAAGGATTTACAGCTAAAAGAAACCTTACAAGTCATCTATTCCCTTTTCAAGGCCCAGAGAGGCTAAATGAATTATCCAAAGTAGTGTAGGTTGTAAATGGTGAAGCTAGAAATGGAAACCAAGTCCTCTGACCCCAAAGTCAATGCTTTTCTCCCCACTGCATCACACTGCTCCTGATGGTGAACTTTCCAGTACTTTTTCACCAAAGGCCTGATGACCATATTACAGGGATGTCTTATAGAGAGGATTTCCCTGTAGCGATATGCCTTCCAACTCTAAATTCTCTGATAATGTAAGAAAATCAATTTGCTGGGCCTACTAGAGACTAAAAATAAGCCATCCCAATTTAAACACCAGATGTTGCAAACTCTCAACCAGCATGAGTATACTTAATTTTATGATTAAGAAATTCTCAGCTACTTGGAAACAGGAAAAAAAAATCATCCTAACACTTTTTTTCTGCTTACCATGTCATTTTTTTTTATCTTTGCTGACCCAGAGCCTAGAATAGTTACCCTGCTCATACCAAGGCTTCTGGTGATACACTTGGAAGTATATTAGATTTAGATCAAATTTAGATTTAGTCAAAGCTTCAAATTCATTCTCTGTTAGTCATTAGTTGTGTGACCTTGGCAAATCATTTCCCTTTCTGGGCATGAGTTCCTTCAATGACTTGAACTTTAAGATCTTTCTCAGCTCTAAATCCTAGGATCCTATAAATCCTATGATCCTTAACTTAGTATCTACGTCCCTATATAATGTAATATTATCCTATACTTCTGTCCTTATTACATACATATTATTCCCCTCACTTCTCCATAATGTACTCTCCAGACAAAATGACAACTTGTTGCTGTCCCCTTCCCTATTCACACCCATTCACACATTTCCCAGTTATCCCATTCAAAGATTCTTCTTCCCTTTTTTTGTATCCCCAGCACTTAACCTAGTGCCCTGCAATAGATGAAGTATTTAATAAATGCTCATTGACTTGACTTGACCTGAACTGCCTAATATGGGCAAAGAACATGGGATATATAATCAAATAACCTGGACTTGCTTGTATCCTGGTCCACCTACCAACAGCATGTGTGACTTTGGAAAAAATAATTGAATGACTGATACCTCAGTTTCCTCATCTGTAAAATGGCTGGTTTGCAACCAGATGACATCTGGTGTTCATTGCACTCTAGATCTATAATTCACATGCCCCACACTTTCCCATTTCCACCCCTTTTCTACATCCTTATTTCTATGATTGAAATGCCTTCCTATACTCTCTCTACTTGTTAAAACACTACTCTTTCTTTAAAGTTCTTCCAGAAAGTTGGGTTCTGCATGCCTTAATGCCCTCAGGAGACAATTATGTTTTTGCCTCCAAAGTCTCCACCCTTCCCCTTGCCCCAGTTCTGACTTTGCAAGGTACTTTGCAATTCTTATTCACTTATCATGTACCCTCATTATTTTTGTATGCATCTATCCCCCTACTAAACTTTTATCTCCAGGAAGGCAGAAAATATTTCTTCACACAGGACCAAAGAGGTTATGTAAAGCAATTAGCATAGTTAAATAGTAGGTGTTTTAAAAATATTCACTGAATATAATTAAATGGAAAGACCTGATATCTATAGAATGTACAAGTACCAACTGGAAAACATCATCCAACTTCAGCTACAATCACTCATGAGAGAACAGCTCCATGGCACCCTGCACTAGCTATACTAGAGAAAAACTAGAGTTCCTTTAAATACTGAGGCTTAACCTTTTGTCTTTCAGATAAGGTTACCTCACTGTTTGTAACAAGCCTTGAGTGGTTGCCATTCACTGAAGGTCTTTGAGTCGACTCTAGGTAACAATTGTGAGAGATGCTGAAGAAAAGACTTCTTCCTGTTCAGTTGACCTGAGGTCTCTGGATTCAAGGACTGTGTGACGGAGCATGGACCTTTAGTTGCTAGGTGGTGAAAACCCAATGGGAAGACTCATTCTAAATGAAGAAAAAAACCCAGTATTATGTGCTGGGAGTAACATTGTTCTGAGAGGCAAGGGACCAGGTTCTTATCCTGGATTTGTGATTAACAGTGTGACCTTTGGCAAGTCACACTGGGACCTCACACAAGATCTCAGTTTACTTGTCTATAAAATTAAAGGGCTGGATACTAAGGTTTCACAGAGAACAAATCATGCCAGACAAATTCCATATAGTTTTTCTACAGGGTTACTAGTGACTGGTCAATCAATGGGATAATGTGGTATACCTGAATGTCAGCAAAACATATGACACTCTCCCATGAGAGAGGAAGACTGGATGCTGTATAAGTGAAGTAGTGTCAAAAAAAATTTTTTTAATGACCAAACTCAGGAAGAGGTGGCTGAATAAAATGGGTTTAAGTCAATCTGAAGGAAGGTCTCCTAAGTATTGTCACAGGGAACTGTCCCAACTGGTGCTATTCCACAACTTTATGAATATTTTGTGTTATGTACTCCTGGTTCCACTTTTTCTTTCCCCACCAAGCCAGACTTTGTCCTATTGATGCTGCCTTCAGGTACAGAGATGCGACCACCACCTTGCCTCCATTTCCAGCAAGGGCACCTACATTTCTTCAAAAACGTATCATTTTTAGGATCCTGACAAAAGAAGACTTTGGATTCGAGGGGAAGTATCATTGCCTTCAAATATTTGAAGGACTGGGATATAGAAGAAGACATGAGTTATGTTGCTTCAGTGGGTAAAACTAGATAGCAAAAAAAAAGGACTATTTTATGGAGAACTCACAAGGGAAGTTAGTAAGAGGCAAATTAAGGGGAAAATTTAGTAATAATCAGAGCTGCACAAAACAGAACCAGCTACCAAAGGAGGTAGTAACTTCCTCATTATTAGAGATTTTCAAGTGGAACCTAGAAAATTATACTTATCAAAGATTTTGCAGATGAATTCACACATCAGGTAGAGGACTGGATTCTGAGGTTTGTTCTAACTCTAAGATTCTGTGTTTCTAAGACAAAATGATTTCTCAGAGCTCTTCTAGTTCTGAAATTTTATGATTTTTGTTTAAGGTATTTTAACCCCTAAAGGGTACTTTTCAGATTGACTCTCTAAACTCCATCTCCAGCAGCCTTCTCGCACTGGAAGACTCTTCCATCTCTGTGGCCCTGTTCTCTGATCCATTCTGAGGAAGTACTCAGGCTGATCATAACCAATCTATTCCTCTCAGCTCTACTTTTGCTCCTGCATGGGAACCTTCTCTACCTGCCCCTCCAACCCTGCTTTTTGGCTCTTTTATGTGCTGTCTATACCAATTAGAATATAAGCTCTTTTGGGGTAGGAGCTTTCTTTATTTTTACCTATATTTGTATTCCTACAATTGTCACAATGCTTGACACTAACTAGTTGGTTGGTTATCTTTCATTCTCTAAGATGATGAAAATGGCATCACTATGTTAGAGTCAAGCTACAGTGTGACACAGTTAGACTGTGGCTGATGAGATCAATACGAGCTTGGAATACTCTACCACAAGTTGGGCACAAATAGTCCATGTGAGCATTTGGGGTGACTTCTCTAAATTTGTACATCTCACATTTCTTTGGAACTACTTCAGTTCTGCTTTACTCATTGAGCACAATACCTTCTGATGAAGGCATGCCACACTGGGTGATCCTGTGCCAGTGACTCCTATGATACTCACTCAATTCCAAAGTTCTTCAGAGAGACCTTGAGAGTGTCCTTGTATCACTTTTTCTGATCACCATATGAGCGTTTACCTTGTGTGAGTTCTCTATAAAAATCTTTTTGGCAAGTGGACAGCTGGCATTCAAACAATGTGGCCAGCCCAGAGTTGTGTTCACTAACTAGTACTAATCAGTAAACACTTCATAAATGGTTGATGCCTTAAGAAGGAATGAGGTAAGAAAAATCCATATTCCATGTCTTTGTGTTCTAACATCTTTAAGCACCTGCTAAGGCTACACTGTGACAAAAATCCTATAATTATGGCACTTTCTTGAAATACTCCTGCACATCACCCTCCCAAAGCAAAGAAATGCCTAGATTGTTCACCCACACAGGACTTGCTGAGATTCTGAGCACTATAGGGAGCAGCTGGTCTTTCACCTGACCTTAGCATTCACTAAATCTCCACTTCTCTTCATAGCCAGACTCCTAGAAGAAGCAACCTACGTTCACTGCCTCAACTTCTTCTCTTCCCATTTGCTTTTCAATCCAACTTCAAACCTCAACACTCAACTAAAACTGCTCACTCCAAAGTTATCAGGGATCTATTCATTTCTGCGTCCAGTAACAATTTCTCAATTTCATTTTTCTTGATCCCTCTGCAAAATTTTACACCACTGATCACCCCTCTTCCCCTGGATACTACCTTAGCTTCTGTAACCTTAACTCTTTCCTTGTTCTCCTCCTACCCATGTGGCTTCCTTTTTCTTTTCTTCCTTTTCCTTTGATGGATCATCATCCATATCCTAGCTCCCTAACCATAGATATTTCTCAAGACCCTGACCTAGCCCTTCTTCTTTTCTTTCCATCTTTTCTCTCAATATCCATATAACCTCTCGTGGGTTTAATTATTATTTCCATGCTGATGACTGCCAGGTAAGCTCCTCTCTCTTTCTTGAGCTCCTGTCCCCAAGAACCAACTATCTAGTATATATCTCCAACTGAATGTGCCATATGCATCTCAAACTGAACATGTGCAAAGCACAACTCCAAAATTCTCCCTTCATCCAAATTTCTCTTGGCCTTCTGTTGAGGGCCTTATCTACCACCCCTACATCTTCAGAGTGATGCTTGATTTTCCCCCTTCCCTTCACTACCCCAAAATTCAATGAGTTGCCAAATCCTATTGATTCTACATCCAAAATATGACTCACATCGACTCCCTTCTCTCCACTCAAGTGGCCACTACCCAGTTCTGACTCTTATAACCCACTTATCTGAATTAGTTCAGCAGTCTCCTAATGTGACTCCTGGTTCCCAAGATTTCCCTTCTCTAATACAGCTTCCACACAACTAACAAAATAACCTAGCAAAAACCCAATTTGAACACATCATTCTCCTACTCAAAAACATTTTCTCACTTCCTAACACTTCTAGGTTAAATATTAAAAATAAGGTTGACATTGATAGCCCCTCAAAATCTGAATCCAAGTTTGTCATCTGCTACTCCTCTTCGCCTACTCTTTGTTTCAGCCACTTTCCATTTCATGAAATGGACATTTTCCTCTCCTTCCTTTGTGCTTGTTCACAAACTGTCTTCCAATGTCTGGAATGTATTCCCTTCTTCACTTCTGCATCATTTCCTCTAAGACTCAGTGCATGGGCCACCTCCCATGAAAAGCCTTTCCTGAATCCCTTACTCATAAGTGTTCTCCTCTTCTTTCTCAAATCATCACATATAACTTATTTTTACATGGTACCTCCTTTGGTAAAATAATGTAAGCTTCTTGATGGCAGGGACTACTTTTATTTTTGTCTTTGTATCCCTAATGCCTAACTAACACAGTGCTTTGAACATAGTAACAGCTTACTAAATACTTGCACGATTAAAGTGAATTGGACTGAAGAGCTGGGCTTCCTAAATTTATAGAGCAGAAAGAAATTCTACCCTTTAAGTGGTAGAGCAAAATAAAGCTATTTTTTATTCAGTAACTTTGAACAAATCTTTGGCTTACTTTTCCTCCACTGTAAATATTCAAATTTCACCTTTAAGAAATGGTTCAGGGAGTGCTCAATTCTGGTGGAATGAGGGAAAGAGCTAATAGACCTCAGACGCTGGTGGGACACATGGGGCCACATGGCCTTTCCCCAAGACCAGACAAACACAAAGGACATGTGAGCAGCTCCCCTTGACTAGTCCTTTAGGGGGATTTCAGGAGAATAGAATCTCCCACCCAATATGTTTGAAAATACCTACATTACATCTAAGATGTTTCCTTTGAGCCTGTGTCATTGATTGTGACATTATCATAACTCTGAAGGCTGCCTGGAAAATTGACTAGGCAAACCCATCCACTTGAGGGGAAGGGCATGCAGAGAACTAAGCAGAATTCTCATAATTTGGAAATGTTTAAAATTTTGCACCTGACTGGAAAATGTGAATGGTATTAAGTTCATGCCAACAGGAAAGCAATAAGGACTGTGTACTTCCCACAACCCAGTCACATTGGAAAAAAAATAAATAATCCATACAGTCAAATTGCTAAGTGCTCCAACGGGCCAGGAAACAACCCCTGTCTGGTTCTAAATCACTCTTGTTAAATCTTATTTTTAAAAAATACCACAGAAAGTTTCCTTTACTGACCTCCCTGGCTTTCTCTCTTAAGTCCCAACTAAAGTCCTACCATCTACAGGAAGCCTTTCTTAACTCCTCTTAATTCCAGTGCTTTTTGTCTTTTAGTTAGTCTCTATTTATCCTGTACATCATATGCTCTGTATGTAATTGACTGCATGTTGTCTCCATTAGATTGTAAGCTCCTTGAGGGGAGGGGTGGTCTTTTGTCTCTTTTTGCATCCCCAGCACTTAGCACAGTGCCTGGCACTCAATATATAATTATTGAATGAATTTCTTGACTATGCATATGCACACATACAATGCATTAAATACTATTTCACTTCTGATAATATCCTTTATTGAATGTTTCCTACTGCTCTGGAGCCATTTCTACCCCCATAATCCTCACAGTGCCCAGTGGAGAGCTGGGAACGTAGCAGGGGTTCAATAAAATCTTGTGAATGAATTTGACTTTCAGGAAGGCAGCTGAAGAAAGTGTTTCAGAAGTAAAACTAGTGATTAAGCCTTGTTTCCTGTTTCCTAGAAACAATGGCTATTGCTAGAAAGCCTGGCTTGCCTAGATGACTGAAGAAGACCTACAACAAAGACTGATTCTCTTGGCCCAATTATCCTGTGACTATTGCCTGAGCTACCTGTTTGCTGAGCCACCTTAAAGGAGAATGTATCTATTTTATATCTTGATGCAAATTGAAAACATAGCAACACTATTTTCTAGACAGCCTAATACATCATAGCAAATCAAATCTGATTAGCCAATCCCTCACCATCTATATTTGAAGAAAAACTGTATTCCTTTCAGCATCTATTTTCTCTAGAGGACAAATTCCTAGATTCATGAAGAAAGTGGAACTTAAGTTGACAAAGCTGCCATGAAACAATAATTTTATAAAGACTATGCATTATACATAGGAAGAGCTTGATAAATGTTTGCTAAATATGAAATGAAAGAAAACTGACCATCAATGTCACAGCCTCATGAATCTCTAATATTTTTTTTCTATCCTGAGTCTTGCAAGGTTATTTATCATCAGACTCAAAGCTATTGGAGCTAATAACACCTTGAAAAGTATAAAACACTCATGCTGGCATAGAGGAAGTGTTGTCATTATCATCGACAACCATGACTTCGGTGGATTTAAATGGCACAATGCATGAAGCACTGAATTTGGAGTCAGGAAGAGAGGGGTTCAAATTCTACCCCAGTACTGCTATCCATGCCATCCTTGGCTAATTAGGTCACTCATCCTCAGTTTCCTGATGTATAAAATGCAAATAATAAAGTTGGAACACTTATCTCACAGGGTTGTTGTAAGGAACAGATAAAATAAGGTATGAAAAGTGTTTCTGCAAATCTCAAAGTGCTATATAAATGTCAGATATTATTAATAGCAGGGTTAACAGTTTCAACTCTCCTGACCTTCCTTTCCTGCCCAATTTCTCTCTCTCGATCTAATACTGCCACATGGCAAAGAAATTCATTCAGGCTTATCTTGAAATTGACTATGCATATATTCAGAGCCCCATCATATATAGCCTCAATTAATTTTCTTCTTACCACTTAATGTTGGGCAATAAATCAATATTACATCCAAAGAAAGGCTACAAAAGAATCAGAAAATACTTTGCTCCTAAATTGAAGGATTGAGGGGATCCCATCAGAACCTCAATCATGAATTGTACCTCATGGGAAATCCTTGATGTAATTGTGAAGATGTCCTCTACATGCCTGCATGTTGTATATATCAAGATGTCAAATAGTTTCTGTATCTTTTTGTCCCACGCACTCCCACCAAATAGGTTTGAAAACGCCTAGTATACTTCTGAGATGTTTCAGTTTGAGCCCATGTCATTGTGACACTGTCACAGCTCTGAAGACTGCCTGGAAGCTGAAGACTGTCTGTAACACTTTCTTCAACCACCTCCCTGAAAGTATTCATTCACAAGTTTTATGGAGTCCTTGCTATGTTCCCAGTCCTCCACTTGGCACTGTGGGGATTATGGGGTAGAAGAAATTGCTCCAGGACAATAGGAAACATTCAATAGAACCTGTGCAACATCATTCAATAGAACTTATGCAACAATGTTGTACTTTAAAGGAGTTACTGAGTGGGGCTACACATTTATTCTGGCGGTGATACAGTTACTCAAAAGAATTTTAGAAAGAACCTTCCCATTGAGTTTTGCTTTGCAAGAAAAGGTTTCATTCTCTTGCAGCCACTCCTAGTCATGTGAAAGACATGGTTTTATCCAGCTTCATCACTCACCAGTCACCACACTTTATTGCAAATGGCTTTCATCTGTTTCTGAAAATCAGATTCACTTT
This sequence comes from Petaurus breviceps papuanus, assembly GCF_028583685.1. Classification (NCBI taxonomy): domain Eukaryota; kingdom Metazoa; phylum Chordata; class Mammalia; order Diprotodontia; family Petauridae; genus Petaurus; species Petaurus breviceps. The sequence continues at coordinate 51,527,927 of NW_027185698.1, forward strand.
CAGGAGATGGAGATTTTCAGACACTGAGGATTTGCAAAAGAATGCTTTGCAAATCTGGATAGTACATCCCCAGAGAGGAGCATGTAGATGGTTTGAGCAATGTTAGCAGAGCCAGAACTAGGGCTACGCAATTAGGGCTTTGACCAAGAATGCCAAAATCTGGGGAGAGGGAGCTTCTTTCTTGGGAAAATCTAGAGGTCTCCATTATGCAACTCCTAACACTTCATCTGTACAATGCAAGCCTGCTACCTCTCCTAGGCCCTACTTGTCACTCCCACGGTAACGTTACCATAGAGCTTTTACCTCTATCCACATCTCTCCTGTTGGCCTAGAGTGAACATGAGCTGTACTCCATAAAGTGGTGGTTCCAAACTCAAATAGAAATGATGGCCCCTAATCCATAGATGAGTATGCTTGCATAGCACATATTAACTTAAATATATTTTAAAATGTAATGTTATCTGTTTTACTGTATTTTGGTTGATTTTGTTAAATATTTCCCAATTATATTTTGATCTGGTTCAGCCTTACTCAGGAGTGCTGTGGCTTGGGATTGTGGGTTTGACACCTCTGTTATAGGGAACAGGATGCTGCATCTTCTGATATGACTATACCCTAATTCAGTCCCATCCTCTGGTCCCTGTCATCCTACTGTTCTCTGCCCTGCCCTGCCCTCCACAGACTATTATTTGCACCACCATGACCATCAGGTTGTCCTCTTCAGTGTTGATATTTCTCCCCACAACTATTTTTGCCTTAGATGAAATAATTCAATCAGTTAACATTTATTCAGCATCTACTTTGTGCCAGGTACTTTGCTAAGCACTGAGGCTACAAAGGGAAGCAAAAAAAAAAAAGTCTTTGCCCTCAAGGAGCTTACAATCTGATGGGGGGGGGGAGGTGACAAGCAAATGAATATACACAAACTGGGTCTATAAAAGAAATAATTAACAGAGGGGAGGCAACATAATTAAGAAGAGTTGGGGACAGCTTCCAGTAAAAGACAGGAGTTTAGTTTAGTTATGTCTCTGAGTGAGGAGTCCTCATGGCATAATGGGTAGGGAATGGAACTTGATTGTTATGAAAGTACAGATTCAAATCCTGTTTCATACTTTTACTCTAGCTCTATGATCCCGGGGAAATCATTTAACCACTCTGAGGTTCAAATTTCTCATCTGTAAAAATGCAGATACTAATAGCACCATATAACATGCAGCACTATATAAAGGCATGTTAAATGTGACCTCATGTTCATGCTCAGCCTCCCAAGGGGATTACTTTGAAGGACAACACTAATTTGGCTAAATAAGTTCTTGTCTCTTTGCTAAAGACTCAGTCACACTGCTTTGCTATCCTATCTCTAACTGTTCCAGGATAAGTCAAACACTCCAGACTGATAAAAGAAGAAAGCCAAGAGAAACTGAGTGAGACAGTTACCAAACAAAAAAATCATTTCAGTCACTTGATAATGGGGGTAAAACTTCTCAGATAACTTGCAAACGAAAGTCCAGTTTGGACTAAAAAGGAAATGAGGTGGATCAGGGTGTCACGGTCAAAGAGCAGACAGTGGTCTGAGGAAGCCAGAGAAAGGAACACACTGTTCAAGAAGATAACTTCAGAAGAGAAAGGAGGGGAGAGAGACAGAGACAGAAAGAGGAGTGAGAGGGAGATTCAGAAACAGACAGAGAGACAGAGAGAAATACAGAGAGGGGAAGGGAAAGAGGAAGGAAGAGGGAGGAATAGAGACAGAGAAAGACAGAGAGAGAGAGAGACAAAGAGAGATGGAGTCATGGAGAGACAGAGACGGGGGGGGACATAGAGACAAAAAGACAGACAATCTGTGTGTGTTGGGGTGAAGGGGGGAAAGGAGAAAGGTGGAGAGGGTTAGCATGCTTCTGACATTAAAAAATGCTGCTTTGTGGGAAATAAAATGATTATCAGTCCTCCATTAGTCTCTATTCTCAGCCTTTCCTGTTGTTTCTCTGACCAGCTCTTTGTGGGTCCGAGTCCATTGCTCCCAAACTCACACCACATTTTCCTATTCAGCACCTGGATTTCTAGCTTTGATTTATGTATTAAGTTAGCATGTGGCAGGAGAGAAAGAAGGCTAACATAAGATAATCTATATTAAATATAATTATTCTTATACAACATAGGCATTATAAGCATATATTATGTATTTTAATAGTTGTATTAAATATTAATGCTAATTATACTATTATGAACAACAAAAATAGGTGACACTGCATTGATACCTTAAAGTTCACAAAGTACTTTAAATGTGTTCCTTCATGTGATCTTCACAAAGGCCCTGCAAGATGGGATATCAGTGGGAAACAGTAAGGGGGAATGATGTAGAGTCAGGAAGATCTGGGTTTAAACACCACTTACAAGATGCGTGACCACAGCACAGTCACCTGAAGGTCACTGGGTGGTGCAAATGACTACTGAACTCGGAGTTAGAGATGAGTTCAAATCCTGATTCAGTTATTTGTGTGGCCTTGGGTAAATCACTTAACCTCTGTCTGCCTCAGTTTCCTCATCCACCAAATGGGGATGATAATAGCATTTACCTTCCAGCGTTGTTGTTAGGATAAAATAAGATAATGTCTGCAAAGCATGTATAAAAGCCAAGTATTATTGTCATCATCATCATCATCACTTAATTACTCTGAGTCTCAGTTTCTCATCTATAAAATGGATGTTAATAAGACCCAACTCACAGGGTCAGTGATACTCCAATGTGATGTTGTGTGTAAAGCATATTGTAACCCTGAAAGAGTCACACAATGTCTGCTACCATCATTTCCCCACCCCATTTTAGAAATGAGAAAACTTAGGCACAGAGAGGTTATAGCCAAACTACTAGCAATTCTCAGATGTGGGTTTTAAACTAGGTTTCTCCTAACTACATAGCCCTTTTCACTAACCATCAGGCTTCTATAATGGCCTCTCTACTTGTAAGCTGTTGATTTCATATCCAACTAAGTACTGCTACATTCTTGCGGCCTTCCCTGATCCCCTTTATTAGTTACCCTCAGACACCACTTTGCACTTTGTATTTTAGCTTTGCTTATACACTTGTCATATAATAAAATAGCATTATCTGTGCATCTTATCCTCCTGTGTACTGTAAGATTCATGAGGACAGGGACAATGTCTTCCTACCTAAACTTCATGTTTTCTCCAGAGCTTAGCAAAGTTATGTGTATAATAAGCCTTTAATAATGTTTGTCAATGGGGGGGGGGGTGGCTAGGTAGTGCAGTGAATAGAGCACTGGCCCTGGAGTCAGGAGTTCAAAACCTGAGTTCAAATCTGACCTCAGACACAACACACACACACACACACACACAGCAACTAGCCGTGTGACCTTGGGCAAGTCACTTAACCCCAACTGCCCTCCAAAAAGCAATAATAATAATAATGTTTGTCAAATAAATTAACCCACATGAAAAATACACATCCAGGATTTCATGGAGTTTTGTACCACTGAAATCCTGCCAAACCATGGTCTTGGGATCCAGGGATGGAAGCAAGGAAGAGGGGTGTAGCCTTTTAGCATGGGAGAAAGGAAGCTCTAAGAAAGGACAGAAAAGGCCAAAAAAGGAAGACATCAAAGCCAAACTTCTCCCGCATCAGAAGTTTACCAATGAGGAGTTCCAGCTCTATCAATGTCTTCCCCTGTGGGAGCAAATAGGGGATCGTGCTGATGGTAATCAGAGACATAGACCAAAGCTCACTGGCATCATCTGCCTAGGGAGCACTTTCAAGCCTTTCTCTGCGTTTCCACTGCAGTGTGGGTTGTCAGTGAGCTGCTAGAAGCTGAGTCATATTACTGCAAGGATATCAATCTTAACTTACTTTAGAATCACGCAGCCTGTACCAGCAGGTGGAGCTGTCCAGAAAACCTGAATTCGTGTCCTCCTCCGTGGCGTGCTTTCTGTGACAGCCACAGGGCAATTACTCATGAACTGTGTTTCTTCTTCATCTATGATCTGGAGGAAAGAAATGGAAATATATACTTATAAATCTAGGCTCACACCAGGAGATTTTCAAGTTTCTACTCCCAAGGATCAAGTGATCAGTATATGTCTTCAGTATCTCCCATAAATTCATAAAACTTTTCTGTAATTGTAAGATCATAGAATATAAAGTGGAAAGGAACTTTTAAGTCAAAACTGAAACCAGGGTGAGGCAACTGGAGCTTTTTCTTGGGTTACAAACATAGGAGTGAGTCCTTCCTTCCTGTATCAATTCTCTCAACACTTTTAGGTCCTCTATCTGCCATGTATAAGGGCTGTCTTCTCTCCCCAGGGTCTGCTGTCTTCCTTTCTCCCACCTCTTTCTGAGGCTTAGAGAATCAGGGATCAACTGTATTGCTAGGGTGGAGCTGAAGTTTCTTGAGTCTTGGGCTCCCCTCTCTCCCAGTATTTCTGTACCCAACAGGGATGGATGATCTATGCAGGCACCATTTAGTTCCAGAATTTCTAGTTATATCTCTGCTTAGAGATATAATTAAACTTCCTCATTTTACAAATGAGGAAACTGCCACCTAGAGTTAAAGAAACTTGCTGTATGCCTCATAGGGAGTAAGTATCAAAGCCAAGATTCAACAAAATTTTGAAGGAAAATTCTCCTTTGGATTAATAATTTATATTTTACAAAAGTCTCCCTTCTGGTTCAAAAGTCTCCCTTTTCATGGAGGAAATTGTGATCTCATTCATGTGGTTACTCCCCTTATGATACGACCCTTCTCACTACCCTTCTCATCTTGCATGATTCTTGTCCATGTATTCCTAGGAATGCTCTACAGGGGGCACCACTCAAGATGCTATGGGCCTTCCCCTACATCTTCTACCAAGAAAGCACTCACTCTTGCCACATGGCCAGCCCACTTTCTTTTCCAGCAATAGAATTTATTCCTGCTGATATTCTTTAAACTGTTTCTCTTACATAATTCTTCATTGGCGATGTGATACGGTTTGCTCACATCTAATACATGCCTCTCCATTATTTGTCCTTTGGGTGACCTTCAATGTTAATTCTTTGGAGATCATAGCCATATAAAATCCTGGCTGTTAACATCTTTTATTTTATATAGTTTCTACTTCCAAAATTTTCACTTTCTCTTTAAATATTGCTATTCTTCCCATTTAAATTTAACAGTTTTCTCTAATGCTCCAGAGCTGATAGTCCCGAACTGGTTGTAGGCAAAAACCTGGAATTCCCAGCTTGGTATACTTTCTACTCTGGTCCCCCTGCTTCCCAGTGCCCCCAAAGACTCCGAGCCCCGGTCAGTGCCTGAATCTCTGACCTAATCCAATAATACTACACAGTAGTGCATAGTCACCCTGAGCCACCTACTTCACATGGCAGCTGCCTCATCCCCCAAAATCTAGTCTAGAGGTCTGCCTGTCTAGTAACTTTGGCTGCTGGGAGGAGGAAGATGCATCTCAGCAACCAACATAATGGATATCTAGGCTCCCAAATCCCTAGATGACAGTATTTAGGCCTAATTGATTAGTTCACACCACAGCTGGAGGAGCTTCTCTTTGGTCTTAATGTGCTATGTATCTATTTCTAATTGGCACATGATGGGAAGATGATGGTGTGTGTCCAGTTCCTTTTAGTCTTATGACTATTTTCCACCTCATTCAAGAAGGATTGACTGACTGTTAAGTATGGAGATTCAGCAGAGGGATTATATCTACTTTGGTGGTGGGTGTGTGGGTGCATGGGAGATACCAGTAATGATTTCAACTAGGGAAGCAGCATTAGAGCTGGGCCTTGGGGGATTGTTAGGCTTTTGATAGGATGGCAGAGGCTGGCCTTTCAGTTTGAGGGAATTGTGGATAGGCAAGGGCACAAAGTTGAAAAAGCATGGAGATATATTTGCACCAGACTAAATTAATCCACTTTAGATTAGATGGCTAGAGCATAGAGTGCATGAGGGGGAATCTTTCAACAGAACTCCAAACTCATGAATGTGAGCATTCCTATAACTTATCCATGTTTCTCATCCTATGCAATTTTGATCCATATTATTTCAAGGGCATCCATCAAATGTGGAAACCTTCTGAATCTTTTTACATTTCATGGATAAATATGAATAAAACAGTCTTAAAATGAATCTAGTAGGCATCAATCTCTCCATCTGCCTAAGACAATGCCTTTTTTAAATCATGTTTCCTTTGATATGTTCTTAAGAGACAAAACTGGAAAAGTAGGTTGTATCTATACTGTGGGGGACTTTGACTGCCAGGCTAATGAATGTAGACTTTATATAGTAGGCAATAGCGAGCCTGTAAAGAGTGTTGAGCAAGGGAAAGAGGTGATCTTCAGAAAATGAATCTGGCAACAGTGGCTAGGATTTATTGAAGGAGAGAAACTATTTCTGGGAAAACATTGGCTGTTGGTTATGTTGCCTTCCTGGGGCCAGGTTTGCAAATCAAGCTCCCATAAAACCTCTTAATGCCTTCTAAAGCAGTTTAACAATGCAAGCAGTTTTTAAGCAATTACCAATGTTTTTTCTCCTCATTCATCTTTTACACAGTACCTATAGGTATAGCCACCAATGTGGAGAGAGGGTTAGAGATAGCTATTTTTGCAAAAAAAAAAAAAAAAAAAGAATTACCAGTAAATGGAAAGCCAATAGAAGCTGAGGATGTTAAAAAGACCACTGTTAGGTTATGGTTTCAGGATATATGGCTTGCCCAGCTAATGTCAATATAGCTATAAATCCGTATTATAAGATTAAGTTAACCTTGACAATTGTGGCTTGAAAAAAATGTCTATCAGTTAACAATGAACAGTACACAGATTCTGATTTTTCTGTTAGAATGTTGGGTGGGGGAGCTGGAGAGAAAGAAAACATAAAATGGTAGGGCAATTGCTAGTAAATGTTTCTGCCTTGAAGCTTGGAAGGTTAGCATTCCTACACCTGGGAAGGTTGGGAATGGCACCAAATACAGAGAACAGCCCTATCCTACAACTCCAGATGGTCATAACAAAAGAGAAGAGGGATTCAGATTGAGCAGGGAATATTCCTAAGGATGGAGTTGTTTCACTTCAGAACCAGAGGACATTCAAGCTAGAAGGGACCTTAGCAATCATATAACCCAGCTTCACCTAGATTTCTTCAAGTAAGACCCAGATGGGAAATAAACATTATAGAACTTAGAACTGGGGAGAGACCTTAGAAGTCAACTGATCCAAGTGTTTTATATCAATGAAAAAGTATGTATTAAATGGTTACTAAGTGCCAAGCATTGTGATTACATCTGGGGATACAAAGAAAAAAGAAAAAAAAGTCACTGTCCTCAAGGAGCTTTCATTCTAATGGAGGAAATAATATAAATGTGTATATACATATATGTGTGCACAAATATGTATATATGTTGTCTCCCTCATTATATGTGTTATATACATATTATATATGTGGGGGGG
>NW_027185698.1:51535773-51578771 GCF_028583685.1 Petaurus breviceps papuanus
GAAGGGAGGGAGGAAGGGAGGCAGGCAGGGAGGAAGGGAGGCAGGCAGGGAGGAAGGGAGGCAGGCAGGGAGGAAGGTAGGCAGGCAGGGAGGAAGGTAGGCAGGCAGGCAGGAAGGAAGGAAGGAAGGTACACCTTAAAGGCAAATGACAAGTGGATGGTGGGTGGGGGGAGGATCAGAAAAGGCTCCCTGCAGAAGATGGTGTCTAAAATGAATCCTGAAGGAATCCAGAGATTCTAAGAAGCTGAAGTGAAGAGAGAGAGAGCCTTTAAGGCATTAGGACTATCAGTGCAAAGAAAAAGATGGGACAATATGTGTGAGGAATGGAAAATAAGCCAATCTGACCTGATTGTAGAGTATGTGGAGGGAAGTAATGAGTATGCTGACTGGAAGTTCAATCTTTTCCAAAATGTCTGCTTAAATGGAATGCAGTTTGACCATCTCCCTAGTGCCTATTTAAAACCTGAAGTTCCTAGCAGATCAAATAAGATCAAGAAATCTAATTTTAAAAACTAAAGTGTATATATATACACACCCATATACACATGTACATATGTACATATGTGTGTATCCCCATCCCCAACCCTAGAACTTCACAAAAAAGTGATTCAGAAGGCCACTGATGGTGGAAGAAGAGGTCCTTCCAGCAAAGGCAAAACCAGCCTGACCATAGATGAAACATCTGTAATCTTCAAGACTATATTCAGAAACAGCAATAGTGGAGGGCTCACTGAAAAATCCCCAGAGTGGTCATAAATCCCTAGGATAGAAGCCCCAGAGAGCAGCAATGGGTAACTACTCTGTACCAATAAGTACAGCACTACAGTACTCCAACCTAGAGCCCAAGGGGGCAAGTAGATCCCTAACATTCTGTACTGAGACACTAGACAGAGCCCTGAATGTCTAGTACCTCAGAGATAAAGAGGGTACTTAAGAACAGGAGGTGGAGGTTAACCCAAGAATGAATGGGACCCAGAATAAGACCAAGCAGGGTCAGCTTTTTCCTTCAAAAGTACAGGAAGGAGTGGAGCCTAGCCTCCTAGAACAAAGTCCCTGTTCAGGAACTGAATTTGGAGAGATGAGTAAACCAAAGAAAACACCAATCATTAATCATTTTTTTTTTGTAAAGCTAGTCACGTAACAACAACATGAAAAATTTGGGAAGAATTGAAGGATATCAAGTAGTTCAGAAGAGAACTTTACCCCAGAAATGGAATCCCTGAAAGCTAGAATACACCAAACAGAAACCAATGATCCCATGAGAAGGCAAGAAATATTAGAACACAATCAAAAGGTTAAAAAATAGAAGAAAATGTAAGATGTTTGATATAAAATACAAATGACCTGAAAAACAAGTGGAGAGAGAATTTAAGAATCATTAAACTCCCTAAAAGTCATGATAAAAAATCATCAACATATTTTGATAAACAATAAGTGGAAATTGTTCTGATATGTTGGAACAAAAGAATAAAGTAAAAATATAAAAAAATTCATGGATCACATCATGAAAAAAGACTCCAAAAGGAAAAGTGCCAAGAATGATATCACCAAAATTCAGAAAAGAAAAAACATGTAAGCATTAAAAAAAAAAAAAAACAGTTCAAGTTTCAAGGATCCTCAGCCAGGATCTCACAAGACCTAGCAGCTTCTACTAAAAATGAAAGGAGATCTTAAATTATTCCAATAGGCAGTAAAGATAGACTTCCAACAAAGAATAATTTACCTTGCAAAGCTATGTATAATCTTACAAAGGGAAAATAGTGGAACATAAGACTTTCAAGCATTTCTGATGGAAAGACCAATGCTGAGTAGGAAGTTTGAAATAAAAACATGAGCCTAAAGACAAGTTAAAAAGATAAATTTATTTGAGTAATTGTAAGTGGTTGTATGATGACATAATGCTAACATTGTAATAAAGAGAGAAGACAGATCATTATATAATTCTATTATTTGGTATTTATAACAATCCTGTGAACTAGATACTATGGGTGGCATAGTACAAAAAGCACTAGATTTGGAGTCAATGGGACCTGTATTCATCTCTTGTCTTTGATACTAACTGTATGGCCATGGGAAAGTAATTTAACTACTCTAAGGTTTAGTTTCCTCTCTTATGAAATGGGAATAATAATAGTATCTATCTTCCTGGCTATTAAACTATTATTAAATTAGCTATTAAACTACTATTAAGTGTCCCTTCAGAACCTTAACATTTTTCAAAGCATTAAGTAAGAAAAACAAGTCCTGGTGGTGGATTGGCTCTGTTCTGAGGATTTTAAGCAAAAGAAAAGGGAAGGTAAAAAGAATAATACACAACTGTAGAAAGGAGGAAGAAAAGGGGGACTTGATATTTCTCACAATCTGGGAGAATGAGAAGCATATAAAACATGAAGGGACGGGGGGATGAGCACCATCAGAAGCTCACTCTTATCTGAAATAGATGAAGGGTCTTTTCACTCTAAGTACCATCTCCCTTGGCTGCTTCATTCACTCTAATGGTTTTAAATATTAACTTAATATATATGAATCCCATATCTTCATGTCTAGCCATGAGCTCCAGAACCACATTACAAATAGTCTCTAGGAAATCAGCAAGTGGTTATGGCACCAGCACCTCAAACTCATGTACAAAACTAAGTTTTTCTCCATAAATGTACTTCTCCTTCTTACACTGTTTCCATAACCATTTCCCATATTCAAAACATTAATATTCTCTTTGACTCATCCTCATTCCCTCTCCTCTGCCAGGCAATCACTTATGAATCCTGTTACAGAATAAAAAAAATTCCAATTTAGAGGAGACCTCAAAAGCCATCTAGAATACCCCATACCTAAAAAGGAATCCTTGGGGATTCACATATGATATACTATGTAAATGAAAATCTAGCCCTTTTTTGAAGACTTCCAACAAGGGGTGGGGGAGAGAAGACTCACCACCTCAATGATGCAGCCCATTCCCACTTCTGGAGAGTTCTGATTATTTTTCCTTACATAAAGTCCAACTTTAATTCTTTGCAGCTTCCATCTGTTCTTCCTGGTTTTGCCACCTAGTACCAAGCAAAAGTCCTGTCCCCTCTCTTCCACAGGACAGGTCTTCAGATACTTGAAGAGAGAAATCACTCTCTCCTTCCCCCAAGCAGATTTTTCTTTCTCAGGCTAAGCATGCCCAGTTTCTTCAACTAATCCAGAACTACTCTACACATTTAATATCTGTACAATTGTTCGGTGTTGTTTGCCTCATTATGCTGTGCTCCTTGAAAGCAGCAGCCATTTTCTTTTGTCTTTATACCTCCAGCACTCAGTACAATGTCTGGCATATGGCACATATCTAATAAATGCTGGTTGATTTAGTGACCCATATGTGTTATGACCCTGCACCCCTTCACCATTCTGGTTGCTCTCCTCTAAATGTTCTCCAGACTGCCAATATCCAAAAATGTGCTGCCTCCACACTAAACAAAATCCTATGGATGTGGTCTGAGAAGGACAGAATAGAACAGGATTGTCATCTTCTTATTCTTGGAAACCAGGGCTCTCAATGTACACCAAGATCATGTAGACTTTTTTTCCTTTAATATAATACTACTGATCCATATTGAGCTTAATGTACAAAACAAAACAAACCAGAATTTTTTTAGATGAGCTACTACTTTATGGCCATATTTCCCTTCTGTACTTGATTTTATTAACCCATGTGTGCTATTTTCCATTTATCCTCATTTAAATTGTTTCTTATTCAATTCAGCATAATTTCCTAAACTATTGTGATCTTTTCAGATCCTCACTGTCATCCAGCACTTTAGCTAAATACCTCCCAACTTAGTTAACATCAAGACAAAGTTTATCAGCAACACTCCTCTGATCAACAAGTCTAATAGCCCTGTTACAAAAGGAAATAAGGTTAATCTGATGTAACTTGTTCTTGATCCTTTCATTTAATATTTTTCATTGATATCAAAGTCATTTTATATCAGCCTCATCTGTACTGGATTGTGCATTGTTACATTTTATTTCACTTACGCAAGTTAACATAATACAATAGAAAGACTAAATAATAATTGTTTGTTGTCTCTACAAGCCCCATTTTATAATGCATATGTGTGGTCTAGGAACTGAAGGGGGAACCCTAATGAGCAGTGTAGTCTTCTGGTAGCGTATTAGCACAATAGGTTTATCAGATTAGCTAATTCAATTCAATTCAATAAATCTTTATTAAATTCTTTCTAAATCCAAAGTTCTCAGCTAGACTTTGGGAATACAAAGATAAATACAAAACAGACCCAGCTTTCAGGACATCATAATTTAAAAAACATAATTTTTAGATGGATGTGGTCTGAGCAGGATCACAGAGAGATAGAGAATGGGGTGAGGGTGTACAATGCAAAGGAGGCCTTTGTTGAGGAATTTTCACCTAAGTCTAGAAAGGAGGGAGATAGTTGACATTTCTAGATAGTGGATTGGTGGGGGGTTGAGAGGGGAGGGTCCATTCCACAACTCTTAGAAGGTTTAGGGAATAGTGTTAACAAAGGTACAGAGACAGGAGAATGCTGACGGAGAACAGGATACAGAGTATTTCAGCTTGTATGAGAACAAGGGGTGGGGGTGGGGGGAGAGAAAGCAGTAAGAGACAAGGAAAAGCAGATTGAACGTGACATCTGGGAGCCCATACCTTTATTTATTAGGTGATGTGGCACTAACAAGAGCACCAAGGGGGCACAGCGGATAGACTCCAGGCCTGGAGTCAGGAAGACCTGAATATTAAAATCTTGCCTCAGTTACTTACGAGCTGTGCGACCCTAGGCAAGTCACTTTACTCTGTTTGCCTCAGTTTTCTTATCTGTAAAATGAGCTAGAGAAGGAAATGTCAAACCACTCCTGTATCTTTGCCAAGAAAACTCCAAATGGGGTCACAGAGAGTCAGACATGACAGAAACAAGTGAGCAAAAACAAAAGTGTCACTAACAAAGTTTGGGAGGGGTGGTAAATAAATGACATTATATGATTGACAAATTAAGATGATACTAGATGAGTAAAACAGAGGGTATGATATGAGGGATTTAAATTTTCGGACAGAATCAGTGTTTCACTTCTATGCTTAATAGTCTTTTGATTCAAGGGAGGATTTTTCTAGAGGGACTGGGAAGTAACAGCAATATAAAAAGGAAAGAGAAATAGCAATAAAACTTTTTCTTTAAAGACTGAATCACAGACAGAATATGCTAAAAGCAGAAAGGCCAGCTAGGTGGCTACAATCATCTAGGTCAACAGAATTGAAAGTCTGAATAACAATGCTGGCTATAAAAAGGAAGGATGGATATGAAAGTGGTTAGGGCAGGAGGACTGACAGGATTTAGCAATTAATTGGGTGTGGGAGGTGAGAAAGAGGGAAAGGTCAAAGATGGTTCTGGGTTTGCAAGCCTGGGTGACTGGGGAGACAGTGGAAGAAATTATTGTCTTCAGTACATGTGGGGCATATGGGGTGTTTCAAGGAGGATTAGCACCTCTCGTGGAAGGGCTTGCTGAACTAATTCTCCATCTTTGATGTTCATCTGCCACCTAACTGTCACCAGTGGCTCTAAGAAGCTGTAGCATGTACAGTGGCCATACACAGATAAAACAACCTCAGCAAATGGGCTAAACCAGGCTGAGGGTAACCAATGGACCTCAAACCCATTGGTGAGTTGGTTGTGTAGGGGTCTATCCCAAGCATGTAAAGACTTTCCCCAGTGAAATGGGCAGATGAGAACAATTTATTCCAATGGCCATGAAGACAGCTGAGGCAGGCACTGTGAAGAACATAGAAATTGATCAGACATTGACACCAAGGTCACCCACTGCATTCCAGGCCATCTTCATTAGTCCTGACTTTTGTCTTGCCACTGGAAGATTCCGATGACTCTGGAAAAGAGAGTGAGACTGATGATGTCCAAGCCAAGACATCATCTTGTGATATCATGGTCCTCTTTGAAAATGAAAGACAAACAACAACATAAGAATGATTTGGCACTGAAGGTTCATCCTGCTTCAGTGACAAGAAGCTCACCAAAGAACAGGTGTCAGACAGGTGTGTTTCAAATCAAAGAGGAGTCCTCAGGGAAAATAAAAAACACATTCCCAAATATTCTTTGTAAAAACAAAAGTATTTTTTAATGAACTTGGAGGAGGATTTTTTTAAAAACTAAACTAAAAATGAAAATAATGACTTTACCCTCAGTGAGTGATCCTATCATGCTCACAGATGTGATGAAAGGGGAATGTAACAGATGTTCTTCCTCTGATTCTTATTGATGGATGAATAGACATGATTTTAGAATCTGTCACAATGGAGGTCCCATTTCCTCCGATCCTCCATTTTAAACCTAAGCTCATGGTAGATGCATCCTGGGTAAGTTCTATATCCTGGTACTTCCTTACTATATTTGGATTCTGAGATTTTTATTTACTGATTCTGGGCCACAATAATGCTGCTGATCAATCTCAAGTGATGCAAAAGATGTAAATGGGAACATCAATGGCCATGCCTATAGATTCCTAAACAGATGTTAAGAGGGTGAGAAGCTTTGGAGTTTGTTGATTATACATGGTTACTATCTGAGGTCAAAGAGGAGCTTGTCACAACTAGAGACAGCCAGGTGGTGCAGTGGATAGAACACTGATCCTAAAGTCAGGAAGAACTCACTCAAATCAAGCTTCAGATATTTATTAGCTGTGTGACCTTGGACAAGTCACTTAACTGTGATAGTAATGGCAATTAAAGATTCCCCTGTATTGGCTTGGTTTTCAAATTGATTGTGTTAAAACCCAGAGTTTGTTAATCCCACCTGTGGGATGGGCTTGTTGATGTGAAAAGAAAGTCCTGAACTGGGAGGAGCTGGTGATGTAGATTTGGAGAGACACTAGAGAGAGGTGGAAGATCTTTTTTGGAAGCAGCACCTCGTGGAGAGAGAGAGACTAAGAGAATTGCTGGTGGCCGCTTTGAATTGCCCTGGACTTTTGAGACCTGCCCCCTGAGCTGCCAAGGACTGAGGAGACATGGCTGTTTTGCTGGTACTTTGTCTGTCTGTTTTGATGTTATTTTGCCAGATTTGTCCACTGGTGAAAGACTGTCCTTTTGTTGAAGAAGTCCTGGAACCTGGCTGTTCGCTAAGAAGCCCTGAGACTGTCCTGCAGACAGAGAGTGAATACTGTCCACTGGTGAGGGACAGTACTGTTGTTGCAGGGGTCTGGAGACTGTCCTGCAGACAGAGTGAATACTGTCCACTGGTGAAGGACAGTGCTGTTGTTGCAGGGGTCTGGGAGCCTTTCTGTTGGTTCAGAAGCCCTGAAGAAGGATTTTCTTGTTGTATGTTTACAGAAATCCTGGGAGAGGGCTTTGCTAATGTGTTCAGGGGTTCTAGGACTGTTCTACAGACAGAGGATGAATTCATGAAGGGACTGGCAATGTATCTTATGGCCTTGCTAAGCCTTGTCTCCCCAGGAACTAAGATTGCTGAGAACTTGCCTCGTGTCAAGATGAAGAAAAGAGCTCCATTTGGGTATTAAGTGCTGTGTTTAAACTTGATGTAGGTTCAATTGTGATCCAGGGGTGGGGAACTTTTGACCTTATGTTTGGAAACTAATCTCCATTTGAGAAGAGGGGCTTTGTGGTGGACTTAATTAAGGTATAGCCTAGGGGTGGAGAAGTATTTAGAACAGAGACTTTGTAATTGATTGAATGATTGGAAGGTCCTGGGGTGGGGTAGTCCTTGGAGATTATTTAATCACACTTAGTAAATGCTGTATTTGGAATGATGTCATGTTTTAATCTTCTCTGTTCTTGGTTGGTCACTGAATAAAATAGAGAGCACCTATGCTGGTATTTTGAACCTGGGAAGTTGCCTTTCTTTTGGCATTACATTACATTAACCTATTCACCTCAGTTTTCTCAAATGTAAAATGGGGATAATAATAACACCTGCTTCCCAGGGCTGTTGTAAGGATTAAATGAGATACTATTTGTAAAGGCTTACCACAATCCCCAGCACATAGTAGGTGCTGTATAAATGCTAGCTATTATTATTGTCTTGGACTAAGATATCTACTTTGAAATCATGTTCAAAAAGGAATTGTAGGCCCTTATTTTCTGAAGGTTAAGTTGCTTAAACCAACACTTGGCATATTAAGAAAGCTTCAGAGTGGTTAATGGTATCATAATTTTCATTTCTGTCTGAAAAACAGAGTAAAAAAAGGATTATATAAAAGAAACTAAGGAAGTTTGTTTAAATAAATGGAAAAGAAAGTTAAGGAGGAGGAGCAGGTCTGGAAAGAAGAAACAAATATTTAATAAGCATCTATTATGTGTCAGGAACTATGCTAGGTGTTTTACAGATATTAACTTATTTGATTCTCACAACAACTGTGGGAGGAGATGCTATTATTAGCCCCATTTTACAGTTGAGGAAACTGAGTCATATAGACATTAAGTGACTTGCCCAGGGTCACCCAGTTAGTTGTGTCTAAAACCAGATTTGAATTCAGTTCTCTCTGAATCTAAGTCTGATACTTTAAATATTGAGGCTGAAGATGCTGAGTTCAATTTTGGACATGATGAGCTTCAGAGCTCTAAATAGTTAAATGTCCTGGTATTCCCTTTCAGTTCTACATCAATAATCCTGTGAACTCAGAAGATTGAGACAGAGATTTGAGAGTTGTAAGTATAAATTTTATATCTAAAACCATGGAAGTGAATGAGGTAGTGAAGAAAAGAGTTTCCAAGACAGACCCCTTGAGAGAAACTTACTTTAAGAGGTGGAAGAAAAATGAGAAGCCAGAAAGTGCTGGCAAATTATCCCCTCAGAGGGCACGAAGAGTCTGACTTTGAGAGGCAAAGATAGAAAAAGGAGGGAAATGAAGATGAAAGGGGCTAGGATTTTGAGCCCTTTTAGCCTGGGTACTACTTGTCTCCAAAGATTTCAATTTCTAGCCTGGGTACTACTTGTCTCCAAAGATTTCAATTTCTTTTTCATGATACAAATAGCATTCTCCACTTAACAAGCCCAATTAACAAATAGTCACGTAGGCTTATTTCTTTATTTTGGCTTGAAATGCCAGTTATTTCCACAAAGATGGGAGCCGCCGTTCTCCAAACACTCTGCTAGAAGGAAGCAATAGTGTATGATGGCCTGTGGAGGAGGCACAATAAAAAAAAGAAAGCATCTGCTTTGAATGACAGCAAGAGTGGAAGGAAGGATTCCCATTTCGACCAGAAAGAAAAATTCCTAAGTCAGAATAATTGTCACTTGCTTTTAGGATAAACTCAGAAAACACATATCTGGCTTGATAGCCACTGGGTACTGTCTCCTTTGATCTGCTCCAATGCTGTTTTTATTGTTTGCTTTCTAATCCTCGATGTGGGGGGCCAATCTTGAGATAGCATAGACTGAACATATACTCAGAAAACCTGGGGTCCATCTCTGGCTCAGCCGCTTCCCAGCTACAGTGTTGTGGCTGTATTATTTAACTTCTTTGACTCTCAAATTCTTCAGCTGTGAAATGGATATCAGAAGAATGGATATCAGATTTCATTACCAACCTTGCAGGGTTAGAAATGGAAACTCACTCCATAAATGTGCCGGAAGTAGGCCTCGAATGCTGGCATCTCTTACTTTAGGTTTGCTGTTGTGACAAAATGAGGTGCTCCCCAAGTCATTGAGCTTTTAACACAAGGATGTTTACTTTGCCCTAATACAATAAGGACACCTAACAAAGATACAATAGCACTTAATCGCTCCATCAAGTGCACATAGAAATGAGTCTGGTCAGTGGGGCAAGGGAAAGTGACTTAGATGGGCTTCAGAAACCCACCAAGTCTGATTACCTAGGTTCTACTTGGCTGGAACTTTTTATGCCCTTACATGACCAGGAAGCCATATCAGGGAAGATGGGGCCAATCAAATTCCTGGAAGCAGCTTTACTCTAAGCCTACCCCAAGTGAGCTGTGAGAAAGGGACAGGCGGGAGGGGTGAAGACAGCTGCCTCAGGGAAGCCTGGCCAATCCGGTGCCTAAGTCAGCTTTGTTTTCTTCTAAGTAAAATCTCTCCATGTTGCAGATGGGAGAAAAGAAGCTATATCAGGAAAATGTCCTTTATAGAAAATTTAAGCTATTTGTTTAACCAAACCTATGATTTCATTAGAATAGGGAGCAATCAAAGAGGAAATAACCTCTACCAATGCAGATCTGTACCTCTTCTGCAATTGTCTTAAGCGTTGCCTGGGACACTGACAAGTCAAGTGACTTGAACAGGGTTGCACAGCTAACGTGTCACAAGTGGGATTTGAACCCAAGTTTTCCCGATTCTGAGGTCAGCTACCTATCCATTATTCCATAATACTTCTCAAGCTATCAGCAATATTATTCAATACTCCAAAAAAGAAATCATAGTACAATGAATAGAGAACCTGTCTTGGAGCCAGAAGGCCTAGGTTCATACCCTGCCTCCCATGTTCCATACATCTATAATGGAAGTACTCGGTGCTATGGGCAGTTTATAGGTCAATGTTGAAGACAAGGTGCTGGCCTACATTAGCTGAAGTAGTCCTTGCCTGGGAGTGGCCTATGCCAATGAAATCCCAGATCTAGTCCCTGTCAACAATATCAAATAAGTGTAAATGGGCTCAAAGTGAACCTGGAAAAGGCTGTTTTGAGTTGACTGAAAAGGTTTTGGGGTTCTGGGACCCTGAGAATGCCAAGGCAGGGTTGCCTGCACTGAATTTACATACTCAAGCCTTCTCTCAGTCAAGTGGGAAAAAGTTTATTGTAAGATTTTAGCAAAAGTGGGCATGGGTGCTTAAGGAAACCTGCAAGAGACTGAAGACGGTGCTGGTGTTTATATGGAAAAGGGGCATGGGAAAGGAATGCCAGGGATACGAATTAGGTCATTTAAAGGGTCCAAGTGTCTTTGGGAGTTATGGATGGGAAAATGTAGGGAGTGTACCAGACACTGAGGAAGTTGTCAAAGGCATGAACCTTAGGGATCTGGTACCAAGAGGGAGAGAGTGCTTGGGTCAGCCACCCCTCTGTCCTTATAAGACAATGTGTTCTGCAATAAGATAAAATTTTCTTACAGGAGAGGGACTTACTAAGAAATTGGGAGGCTTCCAGAGACATGATCTTAGAGCTGGGGCCCAAGCACCCAAACACTGAGCATGAGCAAAAAGTGTTGACCTACATATAAGTGTAGGAACTTTTCTCACCAGAGAGTTCCTTAGAACAATGAACTCCCAGGGCCAAGTCTCCACCCCTCTCCTACTGGACTCTCCTCCAAGGTACAATGCTAATGTTTCATCATAAGGTAGAGGGGACCCTGAGGCTCTTGCAAACTATGCCACAGAAATGAAATTCCTGGCAGGTCCTTCCCTCAAGCTGGAAAAGTATCAGATATATGCTCAGCAATGGACATCTGCTGTACAAAGATCAGACTAGCTTCACATGGAAAGGTACCCATCAGGGGAACATTCTTCTTGGCCACAGCAATTTATTGTTGAAGGAGTACCATCTGCGTTGGTGAAGGGGGTCCCCAGGCCAAGGTAATCGCATATCATCTGATATATAGAAACATTAGCCAACACTGCTGGAAAAGAACTTGTATAAGGAGATCTTAACAATGTGGAATGGAGAAGCAATCAGGTTTTGAGTGATTACATTAGGTACCATAGCATAGAGGAGATAAATCCACACTTTACGATTTAAACAGCAATCCAGCTGAATGTTTAATAACCATTGCTAAAGCATGTCATGAAAAAATACTCAAAATGAGTAATTGAAAACACCATGGACCTTAAAGCAGCATCATTCTGACTGAATTGCTTTTAAATACTTTTCATAATATTTCATTCAAATTTATGATCAGGTTAGTGAAATTTTAAACTCACTGTATAAATAAACATTAAATTAATTCATGACACTTCATTTCCTGATCTGACCCCCTCTGGTAGGCAAACAGAGCACCTGCTCACTAACAGGGCTAGACCAATAGCAAATTCATTTTAGGGCAGAGTATTAAGACGGCACAACAGAAAGGAGGACTGGATGATAGCTTTGGGGTGAAGGAACTTTAGAGGTCTTTGAGGCCAACTTTCTCATTATACAGATAAGGAGACTGAGAAGTGATTTGCCTATTGTACACTTTGGAAAATACTCATCCTTCTATAAGAAATCAACATCCTTTTATCTTAGAGCTGTTCCTCACACTCCATCCATTGTCTTGGATTTGTGAAATCCTTGCTCCTACTGTACACATTCCTGGCCCAACATTCAGACCAAGAAAAGTAGTATTCCTTGCTCCTCATTGCCACATTCAGACCTTCCTTCTGCTGCTATTGCTCAGCAACTTTTTCTCCTTTGATGTCCCCTATATCCATCCATATCACCCCATTTGGATCCTCATAGAAGTCATCTACCAGGTCCATATCCTGTAGTTTAACCAAGGTAGTCTCCCAAGCCTTTGCCCTAGAGTGACTCTGACTCATACTCACACTCTCTCTCATCTCTTTCATTTCCCCATCAGAATAAATATATAGATCTCTATGTAAATGATTTCTAAATTTATATACCACTCCCTCTCCCTTTCCTGAGCCCCAATCACACATCACCAGCTGACTGCTGGACAATTCAATCTGGATGTCTTCTAGATATTTCTAACTCAGTAACCCCCCCCAAAAAAAAGAACTTACTACCCCCTCCTTTGAGAGCTAGGTGAGAACAGGAAATAGAGTCTAGAACTTGGAGTCAGAAGACTTGAGTTCAAATTTAGCCTCAGGCTCCCACTAACTATATGACTCTCTCAGCCTCAGTTTCCTCATCTGTAAAATGAGGATAATGATAGCACCTGTCTCAGGATTGTTATGAGGATCAAATGAAGTGTTATATGTGAAACACTTTGCAAACCCTGAAGTGTTATACAAATTCTAATTAATATAGGTATCATTATCATTATTAAAAACCATTCTTCCTACAAACTTCTAAATTTCTGTCAATTTAACCTCCATCCCTCCATTCCCTCAAGTTTTCCATTACCCAGGAGCCATTTTTAACTCTTCTATTTCACTCGTCCAATCATTCAAAAAAAAATCTTGTCAATTCCACCTCGTTTTATATATTGGTCTGTTCTCCAGTAATATCATTACAACTCTAGTTCAGGCTCTAATTACCTCTTGCCTAGACAATTGCTCTTGGCTCCCAATTGGGCTCCTTGAATCCATACCTCCCCCTTCCAATCACTCTTCCATACTGTTGCTAAATAACCTTCCTGAAGTATAGGTTTGCTTATATCATTCACTCCCTTGAGTCAAGAATATTCAGATTTTTCTTATTGTCTCTAGATAAAATATAAGTTCCTCAGATTGACAGCTAAAGCCCTTATTTACCTCATGTACATTTCTTCAAGTCAAATTAGCTGGTTTCCTAGTTTCCAAATTCAGTATCCCATCTCTTAATTCCATGCCTTTAGTCAGGTTGTTCCTACATGACTGTAATTCATTTCCTCCTTTACTCCTGTCTCTTAGTCTCCTTTAGGACTCATTTCAGGTGCCATTTCTGGTGGGGACCTTTACGGATCCCTTATTTGTCAAAGTATTTTCTCTCCTAAAATCAGCATCTATTTATATATCATATCCCTTGAGTGAATGTAGGCAGATCCTATTTTTATTTTTGTCTTTGTATCCCAAAAGCTGAGCACAATGCCTTGCACCTAGAAGGTATATAATAAATCCTTCCTGACTTGAACTGTTGTTGTGTAAAACCCTGGAAGAAATTATTCCAATTCTAGCTCTGCTACTCACTAGCTTCATGAAACTCGGCAAGTCTTTTCAGCTATCTGGGCCTGTTTCTTCATCTGCAAAATGGGGGAAATGGTGTTGAATTAGATGATCTCTCTGGGTCCTTTCAGCTTTAAAATATGTGATGCTATAATCTATGAATGGAAAAACAAAGTGAACTCAGCAAAAGTTGCACTCACCCAAACTAATCTCTCATAACCTCAGATTCCCCAAACCAGGTAATCAGTCCAATACTCAGCTCATGGTCTGATTCATATTCTTAAAACTCACAGTGACAGAAAATGTGCATGGTCTGAGGCACAGGGCACAAGAAAAGTACATCTGTCAAGTCTCCTGCTGTAGTCAGGGCTTTCAATTGTCTGCCAATGGCAGAAGCCATAGCATCCAGCTTAAGCTAGTTTCCAGTTTAATAGGAACAGGCCAACTGGATCACACCAGAATCTTCTGTTCTGATTGTTTAAAGAAATCTGACAGTCTTGAAGCAGTTCTGTAACAAATGTGCTGCACATCTGGGAACCCTAGCATCTACAAAAAAAGGAACATTGTGCCTTCATCCAATTGCATTTTAATTCCAAAATTTTCTCTCAAATCAGTGGGTTTGTGATATCTCATACATTCAACATGAATGTTAATGTGTGCTTAGTGAGTACTTGAAAAACAATTCTAGAATACATGTGAGATGGTTTCTCCTGGGGGAAGGGAGCTGGGTAACAGAGGTGGGAAGTTAAAGGATATGACTCCAATATGGCAGAAAATGTCAGAGGTGGATTTCTCTGATGGAGCAGTAGAAATGGGGGCTGGAGGCCACGTGATCACCTCACATTGTCCCCTGAAAAAGCAGAAAACTTTTGTAGTCCATTAGCTGGTGACAATGACAACTCAGATATAGAGCCTTTGGGTTAGCAAAGGGATGACAGCTGGACAGGCCAACTATTCAAAACTAGTAATCACTAAATTTTAAAATAATGAAAATAAACCTTCCACAGAACAAGACAGAACCTATAGGGAAGACTGGGGGAAGAACAAGAATTGTATGGGTTGGGGCGGCTAGGTAGCACAGTGAGTAAGAGCACCAGCCCCAGAGTCGGGATGACCTGGGATTGAATCCAGGCTCAGACACTTAGCACCCACCCAGAAACACCTGGCCATGTAACCTTGAGCAAGTTGCTTAACCCCAATTGCTTTAAAAAAAAAAAAAGAATTGTATGGGCTTAGAGAAATTGCAATCTGCACCTGTGGAGAGAGTCCCCAGGTAGAAGAGATCACAGATTGGTTGGAGAATTTGTACTTACCTCATAGCAACCCATGAGGTAAATAGAATCTGAGCCAGAGAAAAGTTATGTACCTTGTCCAAGGTCACACAGCTAGTAAGAGACATCAAAGAGATTCAAACCCAGTCCTCTGACTCAAAATCCAGCATTGCAGGGCCTCTATTCTGCAACAACCAACTGCTTCAGGAGGCTTCACCTCTCTACTAAATATCTTTTGAGCAACATTCGGATTTAGAGAATAGGGTGTGGGGTGGCTAGGTGGCGCAGTGAATAGAGGACTGACCCTGGAGTCAGGAGGACCTGAGTTCAAATCTGGCCTCAGACACTTAACACAAAAAACTAGCCATGTGACCTTGGGCAAGTCACTTAACCCCAATTGCCCCTCCAAAAAGCAAAAAAAAAAAAAAACCCTCAAAATTTAGAGAATAGGGTGAATATAAAGTTCTAAACTTGGGTCAAAAAAATCAATTTCACAAGTACAAAATTGGGGGTGGGGGGTGGAGCCAATATGGATCATAAAAATATGGAGTTTCAACTCATCAGGAGTTGAAAGATAACACAGAGACCATTTTGCTCAACTCTCTTCTTGTACAGATGAAGACACTGAAGTTAGAGAAGTCGAAGTGACTTGCTCAAGGTCCCATAGCTAATAAGTGTCACAGGTGGTATTTGAACCGAAGGCTTCTGACTCCAGAATGTACTCTTTCCATTGCCACCACAACATTTACCATGACTAGATTATCACTAATATGAACAATATCTAGGATACAATGTTTAATAGGGGTTAGCAGTGAAACATGGCAGATAAAAAAAGCTAAAGGGATCTGACGTTGCATTAAACAAAGCATAGTAGCCATGGGAGTTGGATGGATTAGCTCCAGGACTCCATCCTGATCAGAATAGATCTGGAAAATGATGCTTGGTTCTGATCATTTACATCTTAGCAAAGACAAAGTGGAACACATCCAGAGTAGGACAACCAGAATGACTAATGACCATGTCATATGAGGTTCTGGGAATATTTATCCTGGATAAGAGAAGTCTTGGGGTGGGGGTGGGGGGGATTTGCTGACATGAAGTATCTAAAGGACTAAAATAAGAAAGTTATATTATACTTGTTTCACTTTGCCTTGGAATGTAGATCTCAGAATTAAGGGTAGGAGTTTCAGAAAGGCAGATTTAGGGTTCCTGTAAAGAAAAACTTTCTAACTATTGAGACTACTCAAAGGGGGAATGGGCTGCCTTAAGAGATAGTCGTTTCCCCTTCACTGGACATTTTCAAGTGATCTAAAGTTGTAAAGGGAATTTCTGTAAAGGCACAGGACACATCTGTGAAGTCTCTTCATTGATCTTTACAAATCAATAATTCTCATATTTAGCAAATATTTGATGCTTGTGTAAGTATTAAAGAATTGGCTTGTACCAATTCAATGTGTCAGACAGAATCTCAAAGTTAGATTATGTAGTCAAAACAAACCATTCCCTATCAGAAGGTGCTGCAGGTCTAGAAACACAGAATTCAGATATCTTTTAAGTGCTTTGAAGCACTGTAGAATTCAACATCCCTATAGACTGCTTTGAGTATGAAAAGCCATTTTTTATTCATTCCTTTTCCATAAATGGACCAAGATATATGCCCCCTAAAGGAAAAATTATATGAATATCAAAATCTACGCCAATTTGTCCATTAGATTAGCTGTTGAAGCATTGATCTCAGTTAGTGTTGGCATCTAAAGCTCTGTTCTCTTGGCAGAGCCATGATTCCCACATTTCCTTTTTATTTTTTTAAACAAATATCACCAGGACTCTGGCAATGAAAACAGAGACCTGTATAAATGCCTTCTTTTGTTTGGTGTCCTTTTTTCCACTAAGAATTCCTGCAGGGCCATGGATCTAACATGCCTAAAAGGGAGCTCCCAAATCTATGATCAAACAACTTTTATCAGATTGCTCCATCTGACTAGACCACGCAAAACATATAAAGATTGCCCAAGCACTGTGTTGACAATTCTGGCTCAGGATCCAGCTGAAGGCTACGTGTGGTAATGTATATCTATTCTTGATAACACTAGGAACAAAAAGTAACCTTGCCTAAATCCCATGCAATAGTTAGATCTTAGACAGCCAAAAGATCCATAAAATGACTAGCAAAAGCATTTGGGGGCTAGAAGGGTTCCATTTCATGCCTGAAAATGGCTTGGCTTTATGGCTTGGCTCTTCAGAGGCATCCTCACACTGGGTCACATTGGCCAATCAAGTGAGTCAACAACTATTTATTAAATACTTACTACATGCCAGGCACTGTGCTAGCTGTTGGGGATACAAAGTAAGGCAAAAACATGGTCCATGCCTTCAAGGACCTCACATTCTAATGGGGGAGACAATGTACAAATCACTATTTATACAGAGATGCATAGTTTATAAATGAAAGATAACCTCAGAAGGGAAATGCTAGCAGTGAGGTGAACTGAAAAAGCCTTCAAGCATAAGATAGAATCTGAGCTGAATCTTGAGAGAAAGGCAGGAAATCCAGGAGGTAGTGGTAAGGAATGAGAGCATTTCAGGCATAGGGACAGCCAAGGAAAAGTCAGGAAATAGAGTGTCATATGTGAGGAACAGGAAGTAGGCCAGTGTGGTTGGATTGTTGAATATAAGAAGGGAAATAAATATAAAGAAACTGGAAAAGTAGGAAGGTGCTAAGTTTCAAATGTAACATTTTATAGCAGATCTTTTAGAAAATATGTGGCAGATAGACTGGAGAAGGGAGACACTGGAAACAGGAAAGTCATGAAGTCACTAGACAAGGATTTAGAGTATCAATAGTTAATATTGTTAGTGTCTAAGTCTAGTATGATTCTTAGAAGTCACCTTTTCCATGACTCTGCCATAAAAATAAATAATTATTATTTAAAATAATATATGGTGCTTTAAAGTTTGCAAAACGAGTTACAAATTTTACCTTATTTTGTCCTCACTACTTTGGGATGTAGATACTATTATTATCCCCATTTTATATATGAGGAAACTGAGACAGGCAGTAGTTAGGTGATTTGACCAGGTTCATACAAATGATAAAAGTGTAAGGAGAGGGGGCTCACTTTGAGAAGTGTTCTGTGGTTTGATTAGATGAGACTCTGGGAAGCCTTAATTGAGAGCCCCCCGGCTTTGAAAAACCTAGATGTTGATTTGCTATGGATGTAATGGTTGGACAGTTTGGAAATCTGTCTACTTGATCTGTTTCTCTGTCTTGATAATTCTGTCTGTATACTCTGAAGTTCGGGGTGCTGACCTTTTTCCCCTGAACTAGGTGAACGATACATACTTGACTGATTAAAGTAAGCTTGTTAACCAAAAAAAAAGTGTAAGGAGAGATATTAACTTAGGCATCCCTGACTACAGGCCCATATTTGTATCCCCTGAAAAACCTAAGAATTTATTATAGACATGAACTAAATTAGAGTTAAGTGTAAAGATTACAAAGTAGAACTTAGAGTCCAAATGAGGCCATTGCAACAAAAATTGACGATAAAATGAAAACATCTTGATTTTAAAACTTCTACCAACACTTGGCAGCCTGAGAATAATATTGCTGAGACCAGATAGTGGTGATTACTTAGGATGGGGGAATAAGAGGATAGGGACAGCCTAACTTCAAAAAGGAAGAGGCATTTGAGACTGGTAACTTGCCAATCACTGAAGTGGCTGAATGAGTATGAAGGCAAGTAAAACCAGAAATGAGAAAAATGATGGAAGAGAGAAGGGCAGAAGAGTTAGGGATTCCAAGAAGAATGAAGAGTGAAATTGTGAGTCAGAGATAGAAGGATAGGAGTTTATGACCTGAGAGTGGGATTTCAGACGTAAGGAGGGAAGAGTAAATATAGTTTGGGGGAGTGAGAACTCTGAGTAGCCATGCTATTGTGTTCCTGGAGGAGAGGTGGGTAGGCAATAGATCATGTGAAAAAATACTGAGTGCTACTTAAAAAGCTAATGCAACCTTTGTGGGTAGATGGAAAGGCAACATCCCTGACATGAGAGAAGTTAAAAGTATGCTTTGTTCTGGGTAAACCACACATGGAAGATTGTGGTCAGTTGTACAAACAATACGTGAAAAAGGACAGTGACAGTCTGGACCTTCCTTAGAGAAGGGCCATCACTTCAATGAGGAACAAGCCTTGTTCCATGTGACACTAGAGAACAGAAACAGGGACAATGGGCAGAAGACACAGAGGGGGAGATAATGGTTCAATAGAAAGGAAAATTCCCCTAAAGTTCTGAGCTGTCCATAAGCAGAATGAGCTACTTCAAGATTATTGAATTTCCCATCAGTGGAAGTGTCTAAGGAGAGACTGGTTGATCACTTCTTGGGAATGCTACAAAAAATATTGCTAGGGAAAAAAATTTAGAATTCATGATTTTAAAAATAGATATCAAAAATTATTTTACATGTAATTGGGGAAAATAAAATACAAAATATTTTTTAAAAGATTACTGTCACATAAGAGAAGGCATTGGGCTAGATAACTTCCAAGATCCCCCCTCAACTCTCAGCTATTATATGTCTAAGATTCTTTGAAATAGTTCACCAAATGAGATCAGTGGTAGATAGCTGGCTGCATAGCTACTAGAATGTACACACCACGGCATATATGTTCTTCTGTTAAGTCAGTAGGAACACAGGCTCCATTAAAAATAAGCTAGTCTTTCCTCCAAGTGAATAATTGAAAAAAAGAATGAAAATTGCTGAATTCCCACTCCCCTCCAATTGTAAATACTGTACCCACCATATATCTTCATCTATCTATACATAGATCTGTCTCTCTATACATATACATACATGTGTGTGTATCTCCACTCAGTAGAATGCAAGTTTCTTAAGGGCAAAGACTATGTGATTTTTCACTTCATAATACTGTGCAACCCTAGTCAAGTCACCTAATTTCTCTGAGCCTTAGTTTTCTCATCTGTAAAATAAGAGTTGAACTTGATGGCCTCTAATAATAGCTCACACTTATATCATTCCTACTATGTGCCAGACACCATACCAACCACTTTACAAATGAAGATCACTTCATCTTCACATCATCCCTGGGAAGTATGTGGTATTATTACCTTCACTTAACAACTGTGGAAACAGAGGCAAACAGAGTGTAAGGGATATTTCTGAGGTCACATAGCTAGTGAGAGTCTAAGGCTGGATAAGAACTTAGGTCTTTCTGACTCCCAGCCCAGAAATCTCTTCACTGTGTCATCTATTTGCCTCGAATGTCCCTTCTGGATCAAAGTCAATGATGTTGTTATCCTATGGCCCCAGCATCTAACATGATTCCTTGCACATAGTAGACATGTGGTAAATTCTTGTTGAATTAAATTACTGTGCCCAAAGTATCAAATCTATCACAAACACAAATTTCCTAGTTTTTCATTCTCTAGAAAGTTATTTTGAAAAGATGCAAATGACTTAAATCAAAAGATTTACATACAGTACAGCATAAAAAAGCATTAATTATCTGTTGGGTGTGTACAGAAACATATTACAAATATGTGACAAGTATAACAAAATCTCTGGAAAAACATTATGGCCTAATTGAACCTTACTTTGTATTTTACTAGATTATTATAGAACTGGTAATAAATTCATTTAACCCTACTAAGAGGTCAATGTTGAAAAGATTTTGCAAAATCACCACCCTGTTCCACATTAGCAGATGACAAAGGGTCAATTTAATTAAACAAACACTTTAAAGTAACTTACTCAAGAAGTGCATTGTTCTAAGCAGTGAAGTCACAAAGATGCAAAATTATATAATCCTCATTTCTCCAGCAACTTAAAATCTAATGGAGTAAAAGGGTACATTTAAAAAAAGTTTATGATCCAAGCTAGATTTGATTTCATTTTAGAAAAACATTTAACAAAATCTTTATTGACATCCATTCAAACAAAATGGAAAAATCTGGATTTAGTAACAGTAATATAGATTTAATTAGGGAACTAGGATAAAAGGTTAAGCTAGGTTAAAAAGTTAAAGTCAAAGCTCAGTACTCAGTGGATCAGTCAACCTGGAAGTCTCTGGTGCAGTAGCCAAGGGATCTGTCCTTGGTCCTGTTTTATTCAATCTTGTTACCAAAAACTTAGATAAAGGCATAAACAGAAGCTTATCAACTTTTTGTCTAACATGAATCTAGGAGGGATGGCTAACACATTGAATAACAGAATCAGGATCCAAAAATACTTTGATGGTCTAGAGTGATGGATTATATCCAATAAGGTGAAATTTAATAGGGATAAAGGTAGTAGCCTAACTTATTCTCCAAAAAACCAACAATGTTAATACCAGATGGGGTAAGACAGGGCTGTAAAATATTTTGTTTTGTGATTGATGTCTGATAGTTTTGTAGACTACAAGCTCAATGTGAATCAACAGCACAATATAGAAACAAAAAAAGCTAATGAAACCTCAAACTGCATTATCAGAAGCACAATGCCCAGAATGTGTATGTAATAGTCCCACTGTACTCTACCCTGATTAGAACCCATTTAAAGTACTGTGTACAGCTCAAGGAAGGACTTTGACTTTTCAGGAAGGATGCTGACAATCTGAAGCATGTCCAGAAAATAAGGAGACTCAAAATTGCATCATACAGTGACAAAGTCCATTATGTAGAAGAGACCCAAAGAGTCAGTTTAAAGGGTAGCTTTGCAGAGAGCAGAATATGGCCCAACCTAAGAAGAAAAATCCTGACAACCAGAGGTATAGAAAAAAAGAATCATCTTCCTCAAGTACTAGTGAATTTCCTTGTTACTAGATGTTTGTAAATGGAATATAAATGTTTTGGAGCTATTATGGAGGGGATTCCTGCCCAGATATAGACTGAACTAGATGACCTCTGAGATCCTTTCTACTGAGATTCTATGATCCTATTATAGGAAGTATACTAATCCAAGGGACCTAGCCCAGAGGGTCTAGGTGATCTATTTTAAAAAAGCATAGATTTAGGGCTAGAATGGATGTTAGAGATCACCTAATCCAACTCTTGTTTTACATATAAGGAAACTGAGGCTCAGAGCAGTTAGAATGACTTATCCTAGGTCACAAAAGCAGTAATTGACAGTCATGATTTAAACCAATGTCCTCTAACTCCTCAGTAACTCCAAAGTTAGTGATCTTTCCAAAGTCCCTTGCAGTTTCTGTTCATGAAAGAAAGGGTTTTAACATGATTTCTGCAGGCTTAAACTATTTGTATGCCTTGATTGATACTATATACTCCTATGTTTTCACAACCCAAATTACCTGTTATGATACTTGGCCCCCTTGTCATGATTGTTGAAGCCTTCCTATTTTCTTATAATACAGTACTTAAACCTCATTAAGACTTCTTTCCCTGATGTCACAGAGTAATGCATTTTTTTCCAACTTATGCTGCTATTATATTAAAGTTCATTCACTCATTCACTGCCTTAAGTCACCCCTGCCACTCCTATTGACCCCAAACAGTGCCTGCATCTTTCATGACTGATAAATGCCCTGTTGATATCCATATTACTGCATATCCCAGAATTCAGGGATTCTGGGACCTGTGGAGTGACCATGTAGCAGAAGTAATAAGTCCTCACTTGTATTATGTGCTTAAATAAATGGCCCAATTTTATTCACTGGCAGTGACAAAGGCAGTATAATTCTTGCCTCAACTTCATTCCCTAAAAGCATATTGGCTCAGCTAATAATACAAGAGGGATAGCACTAGGGAGGGTGCAATCAACTGGAAGTGGAGATTGAAGGAGATGAAAGAGTCAAAAATGATTGAGTGCCTAGGATGGTGATAGGGGTGATGGCAATTTCATCAGCAAAAATAGGGAAATTAGGCAGAAGAGAGAGTTTGTGTGTGAGGGGTGACAAATTCAGTTTCATATAACTTGCTTAAGATGCTGAGGGCACATACAGGTGGAGATGTCTATCGGACTGTTAGAAATATATGATTGAAGCTTATTGGAAAGGTTGGAGGTAGAGATCCATACTTTGAAGTCATTTTCATAGAGAAATAATTAAAGTAATGATAGTGAATGATCATCAAGGGAGAGAATTGAAAGAGAAGGGGAAAAAATTAAAGTATACGGCCTTAGGGAATAATTTAAATTATGGAGATGAAACAAGGCAGAGGAACCAGTAAATCCAACCTCCTCAGGAATTTCCATAGGAGTAAGAGACCCAGAATAGAAAAACACCAAGGAAATGGAGAAAATCAAGAAAGATTAGAGGGGAGAATATCTGGGCCCCACCATTAGCAGATGCTGATGATGAAGGTGCATTAGTGGAAAACGGTCAATACTTCCACAAAAGAATGATCTACAGACAATGAAAAACTGCTCATACAAATTGGCCATCACAGCCAGTACCAAAGCCATGATACTAAAACCCAGAGTGAGTTATTCCCTGGCACTTTATTTCCCCTATTCAGCTCTTGATTTTCTGCTGTCTAGATTGCTCTAGTTGGACATGATGTGGTCCATGAATTCTTGCTGTGACTGCCTCCCATCTTTCTCCCCTTGACAGCAGTTGCTGGCTAATTCTCTTTGGGATCTCCCTTATCAAATGTAGATTTGGCACCCCTGACTGGGCTCCCTCTCAGAATATAATTAGATTCTTGCTAGGACCTAGTCCTTCAAAATATTTATTGTCTTTGGATAGGTCTTTGGATATTCTTTCTATGTTAAAGGTCTGTCCTTAGGATATATATCATAAAGATTGAAAATCTTTTAATTCCCAGTGCAAAAGAAATCAAAGACCTAAAGGTTTCTACATTTATAACTTGGAAAACATCTAGTACGACTTCTTCATTTTTACAGATGGGCAAACTGAGGCTGCAAGTTAAAGTTATTTCTTAAGATTACATGCAAGGTAAGTGGCAGAAATGGGATTTCAATCAGGTCCTCTGATTCCAAAATAAAACACTCTTTCCGC
Source organism: Petaurus breviceps papuanus (assembly GCF_028583685.1). NCBI lineage: Eukaryota > Metazoa > Chordata > Mammalia > Diprotodontia > Petauridae > Petaurus > Petaurus breviceps. The sequence goes on from NW_027185698.1 coordinate 51,559,817, forward strand.
TGTACCATGCTGCCCGTCCTCCAAGTCCTTCTAAAGTTCTATGATTCATTATCTAAAAGAGGTGTCTCCAAAGAGGGAGCTATGAGTCACTGTATATAATGAAAAGGACTATGCTTCCACTCCCCAATACATTATCTTCTGACAGAAGTCACTATCCTTCTGCTTAAGTTAAGGTGGTCCAAGGAAAAAGTGACTGATGTCAGTAACATCTGGAACACTTCCCCTCTGACCCAAATAGCTGGTTCCAGCTGGCCCAAGAATCTTCTGGCCAAAGTTCCTGGAAAAGATTAAATATTTATGATATAACCAACATTATCTATTGGGGATATATTATATACTAGAATATTTTATCTAGAATTCCCTGGGAACTTTCCAGTGATTTAGCCAAGGTTACCTTCATCACATGGACTTGGGCCCCAATCCTACCTTTCATGCTTACTCCCTGTGTCATTTTGGGAAAAATCCTTTAACTATCCTAGGCCTCAGTTTTCTGATATTAAGAAATTGGTCCACAAGGCATCTAAGGTACCTTCAGATCCAGATCTATGATCTTATCTCCTACCTGAGGAAAGTCCTATCAAATTTGCTAGTAAGAGAGAATCTTCTGCTACAAGACTTAAAGAAGATGCACAGTATAGTACAGAGCTGTCAAACCCATGGCTAAGTTGCATGTCAGCTGTAATAACCCTAAGCACCTACAGAACTAAATTAAAATGTAAGTGGGAAATATCTAATAAAATAAATAAAAATACAATCTATGTGGTTTTCTCAGTAAATATGTGACCAATAAGACAATAGGCTCAGGGGTGGCTAGGTGGCACAGTGAATAGAGCACCAGCCCTGGAGTCAGGAGGACCTGGGTTCAGATCTGGCCTCAGGCACTTAACACAAAAACTAGCCTGTGACTTTGGGCAAGTCACTTAACCCCAATTGCCCTCCAAAAAGCAAAAAAAAAAAAAAAAAAAAGACAATAGTCTCCTTATGTACATTTCAGTGGTCCCATTTTCTGTTTGAGTTTGACACTACCAGTGTAGTAGAGTGTTGAATTTGGAGCTAAGGAGATATAAGTTGAAATCCTACCTTAAACACTTATCACGAAGGGCTGAGCCAATGTGGTGGAGAAAAGACAGCAAGTTGCCTGAGCTCTCCCCAGTTTCCCTTGAAACAACTTTAAATCATTCCTCAAAACAAATTCTGGAGTAATGGAATACACAAAAGCATGAGGTGAAACAATTTTCAGCCCAAGATAACATAGGAAGATTTCAAGCAAAGGACTGTCTCACTTGGGTAAAAGGCAAATACAGCTCAGTGCAGGTGGTGTTCAGGCAAAGTGGTGGGAGATCCCTAGCCCCAGCACAGATCAGCAACTTCAGCAGGCCAGAAGCACAGGGATCAGCTGTGAGGCCTCCAACCCTGATCAGCAGACGAGTAGACAAGCCTGGCAGGTCCACAGGCCCCAGAACAGCCAGCTAGACTAGGTCAAGTAATCCAAAACATTAGGCAAGCTGCCAGCCCCAGAGATCTGGAAGTCAGTGACCAAGCTGCTGGACCTGGTTGCAAAAAGCTTGGAACAGTGCTCCCTGTGCCCCAGGAGAAGAGCTCAACTTTAAAAGTCAAGAAATAGACTGGAAAATAAGCAAAAACAAAACAAAAGAAGCCCTGACCATAGAAAGCTATGGTGACGGGGGAAATTAAAACAAAAACTCAGAAGAGGTCAACAATGTCAAAACACCTATGTGCGAAGCCTCAAAGAGGAATATGTAATGGTCTCAGGCCCCCCCAAATCCCTCTGGAATGACTCAAAAAGGATCTTAAAAATCAAATAAAAGAGGTAGAAGAAAAAATGGAAAATGAGAGTTATGGAAGAGAATCAGAAAAAATGAATTAATTTTTTGGTAAAAAAAGAAGTTTCCAAGTGCTGAAGGGGCCACCAAGGCAAAAAAGTTTAAGAAACCCTCTAAAGAACTCAAATCTATCACCCAAATAATCAACTCTAATTTATCTACTCTCGTTTTTTGCCTTTTTTGGAGAGCAATTGGGGTTAAGTAACTTGCTCAAGGTTACACGGTTAGGAGTAGGGGGGGGGGATGGGGGGGGGGGGGTGTGTGTGTGTGTGTGTGTGTGTGTGTGGCTGGTGTGTGTGTGTGTGTGTGTGTGTGTGTGTGTGTGTGTAGCTTGTGTGTGTGTGTGTCTGCTAAGTGTCTGAGGCCAGAACCAAACTTGGGTCCTCCAGGCCGGCTACTCACTGAGTCACCTAGCCACCCCTAACCTATCTACTCTTGAAGAAAACCCTCTGTAATTTGAGCCTTAGTAAGGGACTGCCCACTCTCATTTTCAGCTGCTTAGAGAGGACTGCCCTCTATAGAACAATATGTTATGCATAGTTTGTAATTGGTCCAATCTTCAATGAATTGAAGAAAGATCAAAGGGGGGAATTGTAATGGGAAAAATAAATAATAAATGCCTTGAGTACCTTGCTTTGCATTACTGTGCTAATTATCTATTGGCCACAATCCTTTTAATAGAATAAAAAGTAATTGTGTGACTTATAATAAGAATGTAATCATGGGTAAAAATCTGTGTAACTTAAACTATTATTTAGTCCTAGAAGATCCGAGTTAAGTTAACCTTAGAAGTGTAACTATAATCATTATAAAGTGTGTATCTATATTAATTGTCTCTATTTTAAAATATAATGGGATGCCTTGACCTATGGTGTAAATGATGCCTGCAACCTGATAGGAACTGTGATGCAAAAGAGCAGGCCTGCTCCTTGAGGCATAGCTAGCCTGCTTGCACCAAACATGAATCAAAAGAATTACAAATAACTGTGAAATCTGTTATTCAATGTCTCAAACCATATTTAGTGGGCTGTAGACACCACCTTTATTTCTCTTCATAAAGGTAGGTTTCTTAATGCAGAAAGGCTTCCCAGTTTCTTTATTTCACCGATTAAATGGAAGCAGATAGCAGAGTGGGTTAAAAAACAGAATCCTACACTAGATTGTTTATAAGAAGAACATTTGAAGCAGAGAGACACACACAGAGAAAAGGTAAAACCTGGAGCAGAATATATTGTGCTTCAGCTGAAATTAAAAAAAAAAAGCAAGAGTAGCAATTATGATCTTAGACATAGCAAAATCAAAAATAGATTTAATTAAAAGGAAAGGAACTACATCTTGCTAAAAGTTACCACAGACAAGGAAATAATATCAATACTAAATACACACACACACACACACACACACAAAATGGCACAGCATCCAAATTTCTAAAGGAGAAGTTAAATGAGTTACAGAAAGAAATAGACAGTAAAACTATATTGGTGGAGGAATTCAACGTTCCCCTCTCAGAACTAGATAAATCTAGCTATAAAATAAATAAGAAAAAAGTTAAGTAGATTAATGTAATTTTAGAAAAGTTAGATAAGATAGACCTCTGGAGAAAAATGAATGGGGACAGGAAGGAATATACCATTTTTGCATCAGTATAAGGCACCTACACAAAAACTGGCCATGCATTAGGGCACAAAAACCTCACAATCAAACACAGAAATATTAAATGTATCCTTTTCATATCACCATATAATAAAAATACATTTAATAAAGGGCCATAGAAAGATAGATTAAAAATTAATTGGAAACTAAATAATTTAATCTGAAAGAATGAGTGGGTCAAACAACAAATCATAGAAACAATAAATAATTTCATCACAGAGAATGACAATAATGAAGCAACTTACCAAAGTTTATGGGATGGTGTCAAAGCCCTACACGGGGGGAAATTTTTTTATCTCCAAGTGTTTACATCAATAAAACAGAGAAAGAGCAGACCAATGAATTGGGCATGCAACTAAAAAATTAGTAAAAGAAAGAAATTAAAATCCCCAATTAAATGACAATTTGGAAATCCTTAAGAATCAAAGGATAGATTAATAAAATTGAAAGTAAGAAAATCATTATACCAATAAATAAAACTAAGAATGGGTTTTATGAAAAGATAGATAGATTAAATCATAAAGAATGTATAGATAAAAAGATGAACAGATGGATAAACCATTGGTTAATTTCATTTACAAAAGAAAACCAGATTACCAATATAAAAAATGCAATGGACAAATTCACCACCAATAAAGAGGAAATTAAAGCAATCATTAGCAAATATTGTGCCCAATTGTATGCCAATAAATCTGACTAAGTGAAATGGATGAATATTTTGCAAAAATATAAATGGCTCAGATTAACAGAAAAGGGAATAGAATACTTAAATAACCTCAGTTTAAAAAAAGAAATTGAACAACTCATCAATGAACTGCCTAAGAAAAATCCACAGGGCCAGATGGATTCAAAAGTGAATTCTACCAAACATTTAAAAACAATTAATTCCAATGTTATATAAACTATGTGGGAAAATAAATGAAGGAGGCTCTACAAAATTCCTTTTATGACACAAATATGGTCCTGATATCTAAATCAGGAAGGGCCAAGACAAAGAGAGAAAACTATAGACCAATTTCTGTAATGAATATTGCTGTAGAAATTTTAAATAAAAAACAAGGATATTACAACAATATATCACCAGGATCATACATTATGCCCAGGTGGGATTTATACCAGGAATGCAGGGCTGGTTCAATATTAGGAAAACTATCAGCATAAGTGACCATATCAACAGAAATCATATGATTATCTCAATAGATGCAGAAAAAGCTTTTGACAAAATACAGCACCCTTTCCTATTAAAAACACTAGACAGTATAGGAATAAATGGAGCTTTCTTTAAAATATAAGTAGTGTCTATCTAAAATCATCAGCAAGTATCATCTGCAATGGGGATAAGCTAGAAGCCTTCCCAGTAAGATCAGGGGTGAAGCAAGGATGCCCACTATCACCACTATTATTCAATATTGTACTAAGAATATTGGCTATAGTAGAGAAGAAAAAGAAAGTGAAGGAATTAGAATAGGCAAAGAGGAAACAAGGCTATCACTCTTTGTAGATGATATGATGGCATATTTAGAGAATCCTAGAGATCAACTAAAAAACTACTTGAAATAATTGAGAACTTTAGCAAAGTTGCAGGATATAAAGGAAATCCACATAAATAATCAGTATTTCTGTATATTACCAACAAAGCCCAGCAGCAAGAGATAGAAAAATTTCCCTTAAAATAACTATAGACAACATAAAATATCTGGGAGTCTACCTGCCAAGACAAACACGGGAACTATATGAATACAATTACAAATACTTTCACATGATAAAAATAAAGTCAGATCTAAACAACTGGAAAAATATCAATTGCTCATGAGTAGGCCAAGCCAACATAATAAAAGTGACAATTCTACCTAAATTAATTTGCTTATGCAGTACCACACTAATAAAACTACCATAAAGCTATTGTGTAGATAAAAGTAATGAAAAAATTCATCTGAAAGAACAAAAGTCAAGAATATCAAGTGAATTCATTAAAAATGCAAAGAAAGGTATTCTAGGCAAACCAGGTCTAAAACTATATTATAAAGCAGAAATCTTTGAAACTATCTGGTACTGGCTAAGTGGTAGATCAGTGAAATAGATTAGATATACAAGACACAGTAGTAAATGACCATAGTAATCTACTGTTTGATAAACTCAAAAAACCCACAGTTTCTGAGATAAGAATTCCCTATTTGACAAAAACTGATTAAAAAAATGGGAAAAAAAGTATGGCAGAAACTAGGTATAGATCAACATCTTATGCTATATACCAAGATAAGGTCAAAATGGGTACATAATTTAGACATAAGAGGTAATTCCATAAGCAAATTAGAAGAGCAAGGAATAATTTACCTGTCAGATCTATGGAGAAGGGACCAAACAAGAAATGGAAAACATTGCCAGAAGTAAAATGGATAACTTTGATCATGTTAAATTTAAAAGTTTTGCACAAACAAAATCAGTGCAACCAAAACTAGAAGGAAAGCAGAAAGTTGGGGTATGATTTTTACAATTTATGATAAATGTCTCATTTTTCAAATATATAAAGAATGGAGTCAAATTTCTAAGGATACAGGTCATTTCCCAATTGATAAATTGTCAAAGGATAGGTGCAGTCTGTTTTCAGATGAAAAAATCAAAGCTATCTATAGTCATATGAAAAAATTCTCTACATCACTGTTGACCAGAGAAATGCAAATTAAAACAATTCTGAGTTAGCAGCTCATACCTATCAATTTGGCTAATATGTCAAAAAAGAAAATGATAAATGTTGGAGAGGATGTGGGAAAATTGGTGGAGTTGTGAACTGATCCAACTATTCTGGAGAGAAATTTGGAACTATGCCCAAAAGGCAACCAAATTGTTAATACCCTTTGATCAAGCAATACCTAGGTCAACATCTCAATGAGATCATTAAAAAGGGGAAAGGACCTACATGTACACAAATATTTACAGCATCTCTTTTTGTGGTGGCAAAAAAAATGGAAATTGAGGGGATGCCCATCAATTGGGGAATGGCTGAACAAGTTATGGTATGTGAATGTAATGGAATACTATTGTGCTATGAGAAATGATGAGCAGGCAGATTTCAGAAAAACCTGGAAAGATTTACATGAACTGATGCAAAATGAAATGAGCAGAACCAGGAGTACATTGTTCATAGTAACAGCAACATTGTGTGATGATCCACAATGAATGACTGTAATGCGAATGTAAATTTTAAAGATCTTCCCTGCCCCTAGGCTAAAGTGCACCAGAAGCCTGGGGAGGGAGGCTTGTTTTTCAAGATACTTTTTGATTGGCCAGTGGGTCAATAAGGTTGTTACATTCTCTGAGCCAGGAGAAGGCTATATAAGCCCTGATGTGTAGCTTTGTTTTGGGACTCACTTTGAGAAGTGTTCTGTGATTTGATCTGAATTCTGGGAAGCCGTTGTTGAGAGTCCCCCGGCTTTGAAAAACCCAGAATGTGGGAGAAGGCTATATAGATGTTGACTGGGTATGGATGTAATGGTTGGACAGTTTGGAAATTTGTCTACTTGATGTTTCTGTCTTGATAATTATGCCTGTATACTTTGAGGTTCAGGGTGCTGACCTTTTCTCCTGAACAAGGTAAACGATATATGTCTGACTGATTAAAGTAAGCTTGTTAACCCATTTTGAGTTGCTTTCCTTTGACAAAGCAGATCTAAGAACCTGTATGGGCAGCAAACCCTGAGGACGCGCTTGGGGTGCTTGCTGCTACAATGACTTAAATCATCTCAGCAGTACAATGATAGAAGAGAATTCCAAAGGATTGACAATGATATTATCCAGATCCAAAGAAAGAACTGATGGTGTCTGAATGCAGATTGAAGAATACTATTTTCACTTTATTTTTTGTGGTTTCTTCCCTTTTAATCTGTTTCTTCTTTCACAACATGACTATTATGGAAGTATGTTTTACATGATTGAACATATATAACCTGTATCAAATTGTTTGCCATTTTAGGGAGAGGAGAGAGGAAGAAGGAGGGAGAAAATTTGGAAGTCAATTTAAAAAAATGAATGTTAAAAATTTTCATTACATGTAACTAGAAATAATAAAATATTTTCTTTATTTTTAAAAAATACTTATCAGTTACATAACCTTGGTCAATAAGAACCTCCAAGGACCTAAATTTCCTCATCTATAAAGTGAACAGGTTTTATTCAATTGTGTCTACAATCCTTTCTAGCTCTAAATCTATGATACTACAACCTTGGACAAATCATTCCAACATGCATGCAACAAGATGTATAAAGAATAGATTGGAGATCATCTTTTGGGGAAGTCACTAGCAAAGTGGAGGATTAAGGAAGGCTTGTTACAAAAGCTGTGATTTTAGCCAGAAGCTGAAAGAAGCCAAAAGATAGAAATGATGAAAGAGAAATAATTGCAGACATTGAGGACAATCAATAAAAATGCCCAAGGTGAAGATATGGTGTTGTCTTATGTGAGCATTAGCAAGGAGGCCAGTGTCACTGGTTTTCAGAGCACATGAAGGGAAGTAAGGGACAAGAAGATTGGAAAGGCATAAGAGGGCCAGGTTTTGAAGAGTTTTAAAAGCCAGAGGATTTTAAATTTAAACCTAGAGGTAATGGGGAGTTACTAGAATTCAGTAAATGGGGTGGGGGTGGGGGGTAATATAGAAGACAATCAGACTGGTGACTTAAGAAGATCAATTGCATAGTTGAATGGAGGATGGACTGGAGTAGGGAGAGACTTGAGGCAGGGAGACCAACTAGCAGGCTATTGCAATAGCTCAGGTACAAATTGATAAAGTCCTATACCATGGTGATAGCAGTGTTACAGGACAGAAGGAGGTGTGTACATGAGAGATGTTACAAAGGTAGAAATTACATGGTTTCTTAACAGATTGGATGCGGGCAGTGAGAGAGAATAAGGAGTTCACCGAGTCAGGTCTTCTCCAGGATAAACTCAGATATTTCCTTGAATCAATCCTCATATTAATTCAACTCAAGACCCTTCACCATCCTGGTTGTCCTCCTCTGGGGTGCTTTCTACCCATCAATATCCTTCTAACTATCTATATTATCAATCTACTTTTCAATATCCTTCTTAAATTAAAACATCCAGAACTGAGCATAGTGGTCTAACCAGAGGACCAGAGAAGAGTACAAAAGGGTGTCATCTTACTCCTGAAGGCTGGGCTTCTCTTAGTAAAGCCCAATATCACATTGGCTTTTTCCATGACCCCATCATGCTGTTGACTCATATTAATCTTACAGTCCACTAAAACCATCAGATCTTTGTCAGACAAAACTGCTGCCTAATCATGACTTCCCTCAGCTTGTATTTGTTTAGTTGCTTAAAACAAATAATTCAAATTAATTCAGAGGTCATTTTGTCAAATTTATAGAGGGCATGAAGTTTAGAGAGAGAGCTCAAATGGTGGATGACAGAAACTGTACAAAAAAAAAAAAACCTCGAAACCTCAACAAGCAAAATAAAAGAAGATGAAATCTAACAACAATAAAGGCAAAGTTCTACATGGGTTCAAAAAATCAATTTCACAACTAAGTTGAAAGGAGTTACTCATTCTCCATGGAAATAAGAAGAGGATCCCCACATTTCTCTAAGGGAAAAATAAATCTATTACTGCACATAGGAAAAAGAAATGACTCCTATAAATTAGTGATGAGCAGTCAAGTGTTAACCCAAGACATGCCATCTTCACAAGGCGTGTATTAGAGAAATAATGAAATACCTCCTAAGACTCAGTAAACGTAATGTCTACTACATGTTTTTGGTTGATAAAGATTATTCCAGGCTCTTTATCCAACAGGAATAAAGAGAAATGCACAGAAATATTCACAGAAGCTTAAAGGATGGTTGACAAATTCACAAGATAAAATATCAAAGGTATCAACAAAGCTATATATTTAACATTATCTGACCAACTCATGATTATTATATTCAGAGGTGCCTGTCTGCTGATCCTAAACTTATGCATTTGTAAAGGGCTCCTGCTCCCTTTGCCTATCTCTGTATGAAGTGGAACTAACCCTACCCACCTCAGGCCACTCCAAATCTGCCTGAGTCTTCACTGATCTGGTTTCTTAGGTTACACATTATGTGTGCAACATTATTTCCCAAAATGAGACCAAGATAGGGACCTGAGGGTGGCAATGAGGTGGAAACAATCTGTATGATTTGGGTACAAGTAGGCGTTCCATTACTGGTGCATATGCTATTAATAAACCCCATAGAGTTAAGTTAGAAGTAACTATGAATGTGTATTTGTTGCCTGAGATCCAGAACCTGAGTAACATACTGGTGATATGGGTAGGAACAAGTGTCCCTATGAGAAGGAACCCAGGAAGCACCTTAAAGGGCTGTAAATTCCTGAGTAAAGAGGCAGAACATTGTTCAGACCAGGTTGTTACATTTTTTTTCACTGCTGATGATGGAAGGAAAAGGTTTGAAAATAAAAAGCAAATATGGGAATTGAACAGCTAGCTGAAATGATAATTCAGGAAAAAAGGGTTTGAATTTCAGGACCCAGGCTTAAGATTTAGGCATTATGGGCTCTTGGCCAGGGATAAAATGAAGTTAATGAAAAGAAGGAAAAATATACTTACCTGGAAATGTGTGATGAAGAGAGTTTTATGAAGCAGGGGGGAGGGAAAAGAAAGGGAGAGAGGGAGAGAGAAATTCTCTCCCATCCAATACCAATAAGCCAGATGTCACAGCAGGTAGCAGATAGACATTGGAAAAAGAGTAACAATATGTGCCCAGCTGAGAAGGAAGCCTAGAAATAATACTCAGTTTCAGATGCCTATATAAAAATGAGTACAGAAAGTGGGTAACAATATAAAGTAGATATCTTAACAGAAAGACTTTATCTATATGACTGAGGCACAGTAGGATATGAGTCATAATTGAAATGTGATGATGGAAAGTTAGACCTTATTCCAAAAGAAAAAAAATCAAGTTAAAAGAGCAATGAAGCAGAATTATAAAACAGAAAGATGTTATTTTCTATGCAAATTGATGAATAGGGAAAATGCAAACATGGTGGAGAAACACTTTGGTGAGGATTCAAAGATGGAGAAATTGAATCAATATCATTTTGGAAGTATAGTACAGACTATGAGCCAAAAGGAAGAAGTGGATGATAAGTTCCAGAAGCAGATCATAAAGTTGGCATTGGAGGAAGACTTAATAGTAATGGACTTCAGTGGTACAGACATTTACTAGAAGTCTCTCTCTTTGAAAAGAAGGAAAGTTAAAGTATCTTGGACCTGTGTAGCACATGCTCTGGAGCTACTCTCCCAATCTCAGTCATGCTACAAGGCTGGGTCCCCAAAGCTCAGCTGTTATATCTTTCCTCAGTATTAAGAGGTTGGATTTCTATGTGGGTGGACAGGGAGAGAGTTATATTTCAAATTGCCCCTACTGGTATGCTTTCTTTCTCCATAATCATATGTTAATATCAATTATTGAGCCAGATTTAATTAGCTTTTAGAAAGGGGTATTTGATAATATAGTCAGAATATTTGGTACAAAATATCCTCCCCCCCCACCAAAAAAATTCTATTAACATACTCACCCACTACTTCATAAAAGAGTCCAAGGAAAAGTGGACTAAATTACTGCAAGATTGTTTTGTTTTTTTTTTAACTGTAGTCTTCAAGTTCACCATTTAGCATTCTTAACATGTTCTCCTTAGTTGTGGTGTAGGTTTTCTGTTAGACAGCTTGGAGAGCCTTATATTTTCCTTTCCTCATTGTTCTCCAGTGTATACTGGGTTCCCCATCCAGACACTACCATTAGTCATTGTTGTCCCAGAGGCACTGCTAGGATGCTAATGAAAAAGTCCAATTGTCAAAAGTTCACTTGGTCCTCCCCTGACCAACAGGGAGGAAAACCCTACCCCTGCCAAAGTGACTCCCTCTCAGGATATTGGCTAGAATTGCTTTCTCCATTCATTCAAATCCCTAGATTCTGAACTGATCTGATATTTTATACAATATCCATAGGGTGTGACCAAGGCCCTCCCTTGACCTCCCTAATTGAGATGCTAGGATAATACTGGTCTTGTTCACACATCCTGTTGATTCAACTGTCATGTTCTTACCTGATAACAGTACAGTGGCTAATTGAGATCCTTGCCCCATCTTACACTCACATTGCTTATGATTTCTTCTTAAAGAAGCTAGAAAAATGACAAATAAAACTACTGTTCTGATCTTGATTTTGACCACTAGGGAAAAACAGGCTGCTAAAGTAAACATGATGAAAACCTTAAAAGAAACAGACCAACTTATCTTCAAGTTCATTATATAAAAATGGCCGTGATCAAAGTGCCCTAGGACCTTGGAAAAGGATATTCCAAAGGTTTTGGAAAACATATAGAGAGGATCCCATGAACTAAAATCCAATAGAGGAAGTTGGTATAAGAAAGAGGATATCAAGAATAAAATTCTAGTTATGTAATAATTCAGACGAGGGGAAAAGCTGTCAAAAAAGACTAAAGTGGTTGTACAACATAAGGAAAAACTTAGCAATTCAAGCTACCTGAGGTTGGAATGGGGAAGTCTCTGGTGGCAAGCTTTTCTGCTTCACTATGGAACTTCAAAAAGTGGTGGTTAGTTCAGTCATCAGGGATACTGTAGAAGGTATTCATGGCATCTTATACCTCTTCTAACTTTGAGAGTTCATGATTCTAAGACAGAATAATTAACAGTACAGAGATGGCCAGGCACAGAGAAAAGCTTAATTTCTCAAGTTAAAAAGCAATCATATGATTAACTATGATAGGCTTAGCTCTTCTCAGCAATTCCAAAAGACTCATGATGAAAAAATGTTAACCATATCCAGAGATGGAACTATGGAGTCTGAATGCAGATCAAAGCATACTATTTTCAATTTTTTGGTTTGGGGTTTTTTTGTTTGTTTGTTTGTTTGTTTTATTTCTCTCATAGTTTTTCCCTTTTGTTCTGGTCTTCCTTTCACAACATTACTAATGTGGAAATGTGTTTACTATGATTGTACATGTATAACTTATATCTGATTTCTTGCTGTCTTGGGGAGGGGGAAGGAAGGGAGAAAAATTTGGAACTCAAAATTTTACAAAAATGAATGTTGAAAACTATCTTTACATGTAATTGGAAAAAATAAGACATTTAAGGGGAAAAGAGGGAGAAAGGAGCAATAATAGAATAATATCCTAGTTGGAATTAAATTCAATAAGCATTTTAAGCACTTACTATGTACCATGCATTATGCATGTAAAAGGGACCTCAAGGATAATCTACTATAATGATATGTTATTTTAAAAATCCAATTCAAAAATGAATCCAGCTAGTTAAGAAAAAAAGCCTTTCATTTAGCTAGCAGGATCCAAAATAAATGAAATTAATAATAAATGCTTTCAAACTATTCAAATAAATGTACAAATTTTATTAATATCACTCTCCTTGGATCACTGTTAGCTATTAAGTTACAAATTGTGTTCATCTGTGGTCTGTTTTTCAACTAAGTTAAAGTGCTACTTTTATATTTTTTTAAGAAACAGTTTCTTTTTTAAAGCCAAGAAAGGCTTTTGTATGCAGTTGGGCAATTTCCAACTTTAGAAAACTAGTAACAATTGCTTTGAGAGTTAATTCTTTAAGGGAGTGAAATTGATTTTTCTCATCTTTACACAGAGCAATCCAGTCTTTGCCACTTGATCTATTGCCCATAGGGAATAGACTTGGCAACAGCCAAGGACATCGAATAGCTTCTCTCTTGATATCATCAGCACACACCAGTCCCACAATGGAAACTCTTCAGTGCTTCTGGGTAGCATTTCCATCAGGAACCATATAGTTGGCACTTAGTTGAAGCCCACTCCACAATTTACTTGGCTTCTAACTGACCAGATTGTTCAATAAACATTAAAGAGCCAAGGACATCACTGTGTGAGATAAGGACAGGGTAACAACACTAGATAAAATTCCTGTACTACTTAAACATTCCTGTACTACTTATTTTTTAATTTCTTTATCCTTAATTTTAGATTTACTGAGGTATGAAAACATAGCTCTAAAAAAAGAGAAGCTTTCACTTTCAAACCACCAGAAGCATCCTTCATATATGTACATATGCCAACATTTGTGCATATATATATATATGCACATGGGTACAATATATGTATACATCTCTCTCTCTGTATATGTGTGTGTGTGTGTGTGTGTGTGTGCATATTAGGGACAAAAATTCTACTCTAATGCATCACAATATAGAGATTCACCTGGGATCTTGAAAATTATGCCTTTGGAGCACCAACTTTGAAGTGTCTATGAAGCTATAAAGGTTTTTAAAATGGCCCCAGAAATAGGAGGTGGTTAGTAACTAGGAATAAACCATTCCAGACCCAGAAAGCATCAACCTATACAGCTGACCATTAGGTGATGGGTGCTTTGATCATAATAACTCATAGCCCAGATAAAAATACAAAATAGCACTGGGTCCTGTGAAGCCTTCTTCTGTTTCCGTAGTAATCATGATCGAGTGGTAGAAAAAGAAGTAGAAAGTAATCCTGGCCCTCTAAATGATAAAGCTTATACATTTCAGGAAGAACCAGAGCGAGCTTTTTACTCTCAATGAGATAAGAACACATGCTGTAGTTGGAGCTGAATGGAAGGAAGGTTCATGGAGGAAGAAAGGCTTCCATGAGATGTTAAGAAAAACACTGACAGAGTTGATCCCATCATATGTACAAAGGCAACAATTTCATAGGACATTTGCTGATCATATCTCATAGGGCTCATGATAAGTGTCAACAAACAGATCATCATAACAATAACTGCAGCTTGTCCACCAACATTGCAGAGAATGAGAAAGTAGAGAAATTCTACAAAGAGTTTAGCAAGATTCTCCAGGACAATATGTTGTTGTTCGATGGAATGGCCATTTACTTCTCCAGCTCATTTTGCAGATGAAGAAATTGAGGTAAACAGGGTTAAGTGACTTGCCAAGGGTCACATAGCTAATATGTGTCTGAGGCCATATTTGAGCTCAGGTCTTCCTGCCTCCAGGCCCAACTCTACCCACTGTGCCACCTAGTGACCCCCAAGATAATAAAATAAATATAACATAGCATAACATAACATGATATGGTGTGGTGTGGTATGGCATGGAATGGCATGGCATAGCATGACATGATTATATGATATGATATGTGATATTATGGAGAAGTGAGAGAAGCAGAAACAGAAAATGTATGTACCTTGATACTCTGTGTCTTCAATGTGAGTAGAACTAGAAATGAAGGTGCATATTTATGAAAATATGGTTCAAAATTAAAAAATGAGAGAGACCAAAGGCTTACAGATAACTCAGAAATTCATAATGTATCTCATAAAAGTATAGCTTTTCAAGAAAAAAGTAGGAAATTAACAGAATGTGGCCAGCACAAAAAGAAATACAGGAATCAATTCTATTTTAACAAATTGAAAATAACTAGTCACTGACAGAGGCATTTCAAGATCTAGTATTTATGTGCAATCAAAGTGGACAAGGTTAAAATCAATACCAAATTACAAGAAAAGATAAAATGTAAGAAGAGGACATTATATGTCAATCCAATAGCTCCAACCTAACATATTTAAACAAGCTGTTAATCCTGGGGGGAAATAGGAAATGGACAAAACTAAAGATATTGACTGTCAACATTTACAGGAGATTTTAACAAATGTAAAATTGTCACCACAACAAAGAAGCCAAAAAAAAAAAAAAAACCCAACAAGAAAGAAGTCATCCAGATGGCAACAAATGCTAAAAATAACAAAATAGCCTCAAGCTATGTTTGAGGGTTGGAGGGAGCTCCAAAAAGGATTAGGAAAACTGCTCTGGGTGAATGTGGTGGTGATGATGAATGAAGAGAAGGCTAAATTAATCAACTCTCTTTTGTTTTTCTTTACACTAATGATCTTTGGAACAGAAAAGATGAAGGAGGGGGAGCAAAACTTAATAGAGATTTGAAACACAAGATAATTGAATAAATGTTAGAATACTTAACCTGCCTTCAATGATTTCTAAATCAATTGGTTCAGATGTACTAAATCTTACAGTAATGACATTACTAGCATATATAATTGATGTTAGTAATGATGAAAAATGGAAAAGGTATCCCAGGACTGGAAATTGACAAATGTCTTGGTTTTCAAGAAAGGCAAGTGTAGAATCTTCAAACTATAGGTCTCTAAACTTTGTTTTGATCCCCGAAAAAAAAAATCTGAGAATGCATTATTTAAAGGATGAATAATTAACATTTAGGAAAAAAACAGTTATCAATAAATCCAGCAGAACTACATCAAAAAGAGGTGATACTAGATTAATGTCATTTATTTTTCTGACAGAATTCTATAGACAAAATCTGCAAAGATTTCAGCAAACATTTGGCTATGCCTTTCATGCTGTCTTTGGAGGAAAGATAGAAAGATGAGAACTAAGTAACAGTACAATTATATAAATTAAGATCTCATTCAAATGTACCTAAAGTGTGGTCATTGCTGCATTGTCCATTTGAAGACAAGTTTGCAGTAGAATGTCCCATGGAGTGATCTTGGCCCTATACTGTTGGACATTTATACCTGTAGCTTGAGTAAAGGCATAAATGACATGTTACTCATTTCTTCAAGTTTTATTGATGCCTCTTTTTTTCACACCAGTTCTTTCCTGACTTACTCCTCACTCCCACTGGGACCCTCCTGTGTAATGAAGAAAAAGAATTAACACTAATTAAATTTACAGGAAATAAATTTGGAAATATTTGGTTATATAGCTAACATGTTATATGGTACTCTGGATAAAAAAAAGACCTTCAGAGAAAGAACTGATAAGTAGATGTATAGAATGATTTCACATATTTATACATATTTGCGTCTAATGGCAGCCATCTGTAGGGCAGGGAGGAGGGAAGAAAAATAGGAAAAATTAAAAGAAAGTTACGTGATAACTTTATTACATATTTAAAAGGAATGGCAAGTTGGACATAAAAATAGATTTGCAGTTTTGTGTGCAATCATCTTTTTTTTCTATTCTACTATGTTTTAGAAAAGCTTATTTTTTAAGTTCAGAATAAAATATATTTTTTAAAAGGGCAAAAAAGAGAAACCAAAGCTAATAAGCTAAAATTGAATGGTGCCAAAAGTAAAACCCTTCACTTGGAAATCAAAAAATCAGCCTCACTTATACAAGATGGAAGGAGTGTGCCTGGAGGGCGGGGGGAGTCACCATGGCAGAGTAGAAGCAGGACCTCCCCACTGCTCTGGCTTCCACCTTCCCCAATCCATGTAAAAAGGGGACTCTAAACAAACTTTGGAGCTGCAGAACCCACAAAGTGAAACAGAAAAGCTAACCTCCCACTGAGGACAGGCCGGCAGGAATCGGCCAGTGCAATATTCTGGGAGCTGAGCCCAGCCCCAGGATGGGCCTGACCAGCCACCGGCTGGAGGGACTCCAGATCACCAGCAGCTGTGGCCATTTCCAGATTTATCAGCATATAGATGCCAAGAACAAAGTGAGAGAGGTCAGTGCAGTCTGGACTTTGGGACCCATTAAGTGGGAGTGAATGGCTTTTGCACCCCAGGGTGAGAAGCCTCTGAGATGCCAGCAAAGACAGCCAGTGCCACGTGGCAGCTTCAGCTTCTGGCCTGCAGAGTATAGGGGGAACAAGCACCAGTCTGAGGGGTAATCACTATTAGTTTAACCTGCTTGGATATGGATTGCACTCTAGGGTGGAGGTCCTGGGGTATGTGTCCAGCTTGCCAGAGCATGTGGAGACCTCAGAGAGGGCACCCATCAAATACCTCCAGCAGCTGAGAAAACCCCAGCATTTGAGACGAAAGCTCCCCTGTCTGGTGGCAGAGTTCTACTGTGGCAAAAAGCCCAGGGGTCGAGTGACTAAGAGGTGATATGACCAGGCAAAGGAAACAAAGCAGACAGAAGATTTCAACATTAGACTCCTATTTTGGGGACAAAAAGGAGCAAACCATGGAACAGGAGGAAGACAGTGAAGTCAGAACTCCTGAACGAAAAAACATGAAAGGAAAATATGAGCTGGTTACAGGCCATAGAGGACCTTAAGAAGCAGATAAGAGAAGTGGAGGAAAAATTGGGAAGAGAAATGAGAATGATGCAAGAAAATTACGAAATGAGAGTCAACAGCCTGACTGAGGAAAATAACACCTTAAAAAATAGACTAACTCAAATGGCAAAAGAGGCTCAAAAAGGCAATGAGGAGAAGAATGCCTTTAAAAGTTGAATTTGCCAGATGGAAAAAGAATCTGAAAAGCTCACTGAGGAGAATCATTGCTTCAGAATTAGATTGGAGCAAATGGAAGCTAATGACTTTATGAGAAATCAAGATGCTGTTAAACAGATCCAAACAAATGAAAGAATAGGAGGCAATGTGAAATATCTCATGGGAAAATCCACTGACCTGGAAAATAGATCCAGGAGAGAGAATTTAAAAATTATTGGACTACCTGAAAGCCATGATCATAGAAAGAATCTAGAAATCATCCTCCAGGAAGTTCTCAAAGAAAACTGCCCTGATGTTTTAGTACCAGAGGGCAAAATAGACGTTGAAAGAATCCCCTGATCACCTCCTGAAAAAGATCCCAAAAAGAAAACTCCTAGGAATATTATAGCCAGGTTCCAGAATTCCCAGATTAAGGAGAGAATATTACAAGCAGCCAAGAAGAAACAATTTGAATATTGTGGAAACACAATCAGGATAACCCAGGATCTGGCAGCTTCTACACTGAAGGATCAAAGGGCTTGGAATATGATGTTCTGGAAGTCAAAGGAGCTGGGATTAAAACCAAGAGTCACCTACCCAGCAAAACTGAGTATCATGTTTCAGGGGGAAATATGGTCATTCAGTGGAATAGAGGACTTTCAAGCATTCTTGCTGAAAAAACCAGAGTTGAATAAAAAATTTGACCTTCAGACACAAGAAGCAAGAGAAGCATCAGAAGGTAAACAGGGAAAAGAAATCATAAGGAACTTATCAAAATTGAACTATTAACATTCCTACATGGAAAAACAATAATTGTAACTTATGAAACCTTTCTCAGTAGTTGAAGGGAATAGAAATATGTGTGTATGTCTATATATGAGGGTATATGGAATATGAATACATATGTAAATGTGTGTATATGTTTACAGGTATACATAGATAGAGGACACAAGACCAATTTAACAGGAAGGGATGATACTTAAAAGGTGAAATTAAGAGGTGAGAGAGGAATATAATGAGAGGAGATGGGAAGAGACAGAATGGTGTAAACTATCTCATATAGAAGAGGCAAGGGAAAATGGAGGGGAAGAATAGGAAGGCAAAAGGGAATGGGTCAACCTTATTCCCATTGAATTTGGCTTGAGGAGGGAATGAAATACACACTAAATAGGGTATCCCACCCTCCAGGAGAGTGGGGGGGGG
>NW_027185698.1:51583771-51673246 GCF_028583685.1 Petaurus breviceps papuanus
AATGATGTAAATCAGAATTTAATAAAGCATTTGAAAAATTAAAAAATTTAAAAAATGTGTGCCTAGATAATATTTTTTGTTAAAAAAAAAAAAGTGAGGATTTTAGTGGACTGAAAAGTGAAAGTTAAGACATAGTCCCCTATCATTGGTTGTCTTAGGAAACAAAGGACAAGAAACAACAATTTAGTGTGAGGTAGCAGTCAAAAACTGTGACAAACTTCATATATACAGTCTAGAATGAGAGACTATACTTTTCCCTAGTCTAACTACATTAGGAATACTGCACTCAATTACAGTGACCACATCATAGGAAGGATACTAATAAGCTGGAAAACATCTAAAGAAGACATACCAAGAACACTTGAAGTACCTGGAAATTTTAGAACTGAGAGGAGAAACTACTTTTTCAGAGGGGATAATAATTATCTTTGAATTATCTGAAGGGATGGCAAATGGAAGAGGGTTTAAACTTATTCTTGTTGACTCCATTGAAAAGAACTGGAGACAAAGGGAAGTTGCAGAAAAGCAGGTGTAGGCTCTATGGAGAAGAAAAACATCTTCATGATGTGGATGGCCTAAAGTTGAATGGCATACCTAAGTAGGTTGTGGTCATGGCTCACTAAATTTCCTAAGTGGAAACTATAAGAATCTTTTATTGGGAAGCTGTCAAGGAAAATGTTGGCCAGGTAGGGGTTATAACCTTCAAGGATGCTTCCAACTCAGATTCTGTAAATGTCACAATAGCTTGCTAGTGTTATTTCTTTCTCCAATCTTTCCCTTCTTCAGTTTACTGAGAGGCAATATGGAATACAAGATAGAGTCCTGAACTTGGAGTCAGAAGGGTACTGGATTCAAATCTTACCTGTGACCAGCCATATGACCAAAGATGATTCACTTAACCTCTTACATTCTCATTTTTGTTTCTTCAAAATGAGCAGAGTACATGTATGCTACCTACTTCACAGGACTGTTGGGAGGTTCAGATAAAATTATACTGGATAGAGGATGCCAAAGTCTTTCAAACTTGTAACTTACTATAGGAATTTTCCCTGTATTTTATTTATCTATATACTTACTATATAAAAATAATCATCATAGTCATAATAGCTAGAATTTATATTGTGCTTTAAGGCTGTACAAAGTTTTTTTTCCCCTGCACAAATATCTCATTTTATCTTAATAACAACTCTGGAAGTAGGTACTATTATTGTCCCCTTTTATGTACTGGCAGAAAATTATGCTCTTGAAGCTGACCAGAATGCTCAGAACCATGAAGAAAAAGTCAATTAGTGAGTAATTCACCATTCTCACCTGGATTATTAGGAGATCTGTCAACCTGGCCAAGGCTCAGTGGTTCTCAGGGCTGCTAAGGTTTGATGGGGGAAGGAGAGAAGGCTGCCTCACAAGAAGTAATAACAAATACCATGGCCATGAGAGTGGGGAGGGAAGGGAGGTATTCCTATTAAAGTATTGGGGGGGGCAGGGGATGCAGAACCGAGAAGGAAAAAGAGTAGCAAGAAGTTAGGGGTGGCTAGGTGGCGCAGTGAGTAAAGCGCTGGCCCCGGAGTCAGGAGGACCTGAGTTAGGTTCCAGCCTCAGACACTTAACACCCACACAAAAAAAACTAGCTGTGAAACCTTGGGCAAGTTACTTAACCCCAATTGCCCTCCAAAAGGCAAAAAAAAAGAGTAGGAAGAAGTAAAACCGATCTCCCTATCATAACTTTTTTACAAAGATTTAGACACTGGCACCAGACTAAGCCCTGATGAAGAAATCCAAGGGGAAAATCACAGCAAGTCTTATTTCCAGACCAAGTTGCATGGGAAGACAGAGAGTGATATATGTAGATACTGAGAATGGGGTCTGTACAGGACTACAATTGAAATATGACTATGTTTATGCACAAAGATAGAAGAGGTCCCAGGCATACATAGGAAGGGCCCAAATTTGTGAAGGAATGGGTATCATTTGGAAGTTTTGTTGTTTACTATATTACAGATTTACAGATCTAGGGCAGATTGAGGAGACCTGGGTCAAGGAGTAACATCCCATGGTAAGGAATGATCATGGGTCTAACACTGTGTACTAAGCAAGGACACAAACATTAGTTGTGTGGCTCTGGCCACAGGAGTCTCAGTTCCATCCCCCAGCCTACTCGGAATTCTGCAATATAATAACCAGAGAGGAAATCCCAAACCAAAAGAAATTTCACAAATCTGTCATTCTGAACCTGCAGAGATTTTCCTTTGACTGAAGATTTAACAGCAACTAGAACTACCGAGTAGGGGAAGCTCATAGGAGCGTTGCTCAGACCCAGACCCATGTCAGGAACTTATGGAACTAAGATGAGAGAGGGGTTGTATGATCATAACTTGCCTTGAATCAGACCCCTCTGAGATCACTGAAATTATCAGATCCCAAGCCTAAGCTGTCCCCAAGATCCTGGAATAATTCAATATTCAGTACCCAATATACTGATGGACCCAAAAGGACAAAAGCTCAATCCAGACATTTCCTCCCAGAAATTCACAGAGCACAACCCTAACATAAAGTCTATAATCAAGAAGTGTTCTGGAACAATAAGGAAACCAAAAAAGATTTCACTATAAAGAGTTATTGTGGTTAGAGCTACACACAACACAAAGTCAGAAGAAGAAAATGATTCCAAAACATCTACAAATAAAACCTCAAAGAAAAATAATACCTTAGGCATGAGTTCTACTAGAATTCCTAGGAAAGAAGAAATGATACTTTAAAAAGAAAATAGCCAAGAAAAGAGTTTTAAAGACAAATAAGAGTAGCAGAGGACAAAAGGAAACAAGAAATATTGAAGAAATATATGAAAAAAGAATAAACATAAGAAAGATATTTTAAAAAGAGTAAAAACAAGAGGTTCAAAACCTTATCCAAGAAAAAAAAAACTATGAAACTTATAATTGGCCAAATAGAAGATAATGACTCTATGGGACAATAAGAAATATGAAAAACAAAGTCAAGAGACTGAAAAATAGAAGAAAACATAAGGCATCTCTTAGCAAAAATAACTGTCCTGGAAAAAAAATTGAGGAGAAATAACATTATAATCATTATTACCTAAATGCTATGATAAAAACAAGAGATTAGATATAATTTTTAAAGAAATCATACAAGACAACTCAAAACCAGATCTCTCAAAACCAGAAGAGAAAGTAGAAAGTCAAAGAATCCACTAATAGCTTCCTAAAAGGAACCTCAAAATGAAAAATGCCAGTAATATTATAGTAAAAATCAAGACCACTCATGTCAAAGAAAAAATATTGCTAGGAGCCAAAATGAAAGAATTCAAGTCCCAACTAGTCACAGTCATAATAACACATGATTTAGCAGTCATCACTATAAAAGCACAGAGAGTCTAGAATAAAATAATAATAAAATCAAATTAAATATTCCAGAAGACAATAGATATAGATTTGTAATCAAGAATAACTTATGTAACAGTGAGTGTGATCCTAGAGGGGAAAAAAATTAATCCTTAATGAAATAAAAGATTTTCAAGAACTTCTGATAAAAAGAATAGAGATGAGTAGAAACTTTGAAATATGAAGCAGCTAAGAAAATACAAAAAAGTAATCATATTGTACTAAACAAGGAAAAGAGTGTACATTCTAATATGATGAGATACATCATAATCATAGGTCATAGAGAAAGCCTAAAAAGACAGAGGGCCTGGAATTTGATCTGTTATGTTTTGATGATCTTGAAAAAAAATAGGCAAGGGAAGAAGAATACACTGAAGGAAGGAGGAAGAGAAAGTAAGTATGGGAGAAGTCTCACATAATTGTGATTGGCAAGTATAAGTCTATGCAAGGTGGAAAGGAGACAGCATTTGAATCTTACACTCAGCTGAACTGGTCAAAAGATAAACGTGGGGGGCAGAGTCAAGATGGCAGAGTAGAAGCAGGACCTCCCTGCTCCAGCTTCCACCTTCCCCAATCCATGTAAAAGGGGACTCTGAACAAACTTTGGAGTGGTACAACCCACAAAATGACACAGAAAAGCTAACCTCCCACTGAGGACAGACCAGCAGGCCAGCAGGAATTGGCCAGTGTAGCACTTGGAGCGAAGTCCAGGCCCACGTGAGCCAGAGGTTTTAGCCCCAGGGCAGCCCTGACCAACCACTGGCTGGAGGGATTCCAGATCAGCAGCAGCTGTGGCCGTTTCCAGATTTATCAACACATAGATGCCAAGGACAAAGTGAGTGGTCAGTGCAGTGTGGACTTTGGGACCAGTAGTTGGGAGTACATCAGCTTTTGCCCCCAGAGCGAGAAGCCACTGAGGAGCCACGGCTGTGCAGCCACCCCCACATGACAGCTTCAGCTCCTGGCCTGCAGAGCGTAGGGGGACCAAGCACCAGTCTGAGGGGTAATCACTCTTTCTTTAACCTGCTTGGATTTGGATTTCAGTCTAGGGTGGAGGTCCTGGGGTGTGTGACCAGCCTGCCAGAGCATGTGGAAGCTTCAGAGAGGGCACCCAACTAATACGTCTAGCAGCTGAGAAAACCCCAGCATTTGGGACGAAAGACCCCCTGTCTGGTGGCAGAGTCCTACTGTGGCAAAAAGCCCAAAAGTCAAGCAATTGAGTGGCAACATTCCCAGGCAAAGGAAACAAAGCAAACAGAAGAATCCAACATTAGACTACTATTTGGGGGACAAAAAGAAGCAAAGCATGGAACAGGTGGAAGACAGTGAAGTCAGAACTCCTGAACCAAAAAACATGAAAGGAAAATATGAGCTGGTTCAGGCCATAGAGGACCTTAAGAAGCAGATAAGAGAAGTAGAGGAAAAATTGGGAAGAGAAATGAGAACGATGGAAGAAAATTACAAAATGAGAGTCAACAGCCTGACTGAGGAAAATCACTCCTTAAAAAACAGACTAACTCGGGGGGTGTAGTCAAGATGGCAGAGTAGAATCAGGTCCTCCCCATGGCTCCAGGCTTCCACCTTCCTCAATTCATGTAAAAGGGGACTCTAAACAAACTTTGGAGCTGCAGAACCCACAAAATAACAAAGAGAACTAACCTCCCACAGAGGACAGCCCGGCAGGCTGGCAGGAATCATCCAGCACAGTGCTCTGGGAGCCAAGCCCAGCTCCACACAGAGGTTTTAACCCCAGGGTGGGCCTGACCAGCCACCAGCTGGAGGGACTCCAGATCACCAACAGCTGTGGTCTTTTACAGATTTATCAACACATATATACCAAGGACAAAGTGAGAGGTCAGTGCAGTATGGACTTTGGGACCATGTAGTTGGGAGTGCCTAGGATTTTGTCCCCAGGGTGAGAAGTCTCTGAGGGCTGCAGTGCAGCCACCACTGCCACAGGGCAGCTTCAGTTCCTGGCCTGCAGAGTGTAGGGGGACCAAGCAACCAGTCTGAAGAGTAATTGCTCTTGCTTTGACCTGCTTGGATCTGGATTGCAGTCTAGGGTGGAGGTCCTGGGGTGTGTGTCCACCTTCTCAGATCATGTGGAGGCTTCAGCAAGGGCTCCGAACTAATACCTCCAGCAGCTGAGAAAACCCCAGCATTTGGGATGGAAGCTCCCCTGTCTGGTAGCAGAGTCCTACTGTGGGAAAAAGCCCAAAAGTCAAGTAATTGAGTGGCAACATTCCCAGGCAAAGGAAACAAAGCAAACAGAAGAACCCAATATTAGGCTCCTATTTTGGGGACAAAAAAGATCAAAGCATGGAACAGGAGGAAGACAGTGAAGTCAGAACTCCTGCACCAAAAACATGAAAGGAAAATATGAGCTGGTTACAGGCCATAGAGGACCTTAAGAAGCAAATAAGAAAAGTGCAGGAAAAATTGGGAAGAGAAATGAGAAAAATGCAAGAAAATTATGAAATGAGAGTCAACAGCTTGACTGAGGAAAATAACACCTTAAAAAACAGACTAATTCAAATGGCAAAAGAGGCTCAAAAAGGCAATGAGGAGAAGAATGCCTTAAAAAGCTGAATTTACCAGATGGAAAAAGAATCTCAAAAGCTCAATGAGGAGAATCATTCTTTAAGAAATAGATTGGAGCAAATGGAGGCTAATGACTTTATGAGAAATCAAGATGATCCAAACAAACAAAAGAATATAAGGCAATGTGAAATATCTCATGGGAAAATCCACTGACCTGGAAAATAAATCCAGGAGAGATAATTTAAAAACTATTGGACTACCTGAAAGCCATGATCAAAGAAAGAATCTAGAAATCATCCTCCAAGAAATTCTCAAGGAAAATTGCCCTGATGTTTTAGAACCAGAAAGCAAAACAGAGGTTGAAAGAATCCACCAAACACCTCCTGAAAAAGATCCCAAAAAGAAAACTCCTAGGAATATTACAGCCAGGTTCCAAAATTCGCAGATAAAGGAGAGAATATTACAAGCAGCCAAGAAGAAACAATTTGAATATAGTGGAAACACAATCAGGATAACCCAGGATTTGGCAGCTTCTACACTGAAGGATCAAAGGGCTTGGAATATGATATTCCAGAGGGCAAAGGGGCTGAGATTAAAACCAAGAATCACCTAACCAGCAAAACTGAGTATCATGTTTCAGGGCAAAATATGGTCATTCAGTGGAATAAAGAACTTTCAAGCATTCTTGCTGAAAAAACCAGAGTTGAATAGAAAATTTGACATTCAGATACAAGAAGCAAAAGAAGCATGAGAAGGTAAACAGTGAAAAGAAACCCTAAGGAACTTCTTAAAGTGAAACTATTAATATTCCTACATGGAAAAACGATAATTGTAACTGATGAAACTTTTCTCAGTATGAAAATAGTTGAAGGGAATATATATACATATATGTCTATATTGGAGGGAATATAGGTGTATAAATATATATGTGAATGTGTGCATGTATGTTTACAGGTAGACATAGATAGAGGGCACAGGACCAACTTAATAGGAAGGGATGATACTTGAAAGGTGAAATTAAGAGGTGAGAGAGGAATATAATGAGAGGATATGGGGAGAGACAGAATGGGGTAAACTATCTCATATAGAAGAGGCAAGGGAAATGGTTACAATGGGGAGGGGGAAGAATAGGTAGGCAAAAAGGAATGGGTCAACCTTATTCTCATTGAATTTGGCTCAGTGAGGGAATGAAATACACACTAAATAGGGTATCTCTCCCTACAGGAGAGTAGGGGAGAAGGGGATGAGAGGGGGGATGATGGAAGGGAGGGCAGGCTGGGGGAAGGAAAGTACCCACTTTTGAAAAGGGATAGGATCAAAGTAGAGAATAGAACTAGTGGAAGGTGGGATAGGAGGTAGGGAAATATAGTCAGTCTTTTACAATATATCAACTATGTTAATGTTTTGCATAAGCTACACATGTACAACCTATACTGAACTGCTTATTTTCCCAGTAAGGGTGGGTGACAAGGGAGGAAGGGAATGAATCTGGAGTTCAAAGTTTTAAAATCAAATGTTTAAATACACATATATGCATATATATATATATATAAAATATTAATAATACCATTTTACATGTAATTGGGAAATAAGATATACAGGTACTAGGGCATAGAGGTCCACCATGCCCTACTGGAAAAGTCAAAGTGGGTATGAGAGAAGAGATGGGAGAGAGCAGATTGGAGGAGGGGATATACTATGGAACTGCTATTTTGGGGTGGAGGGTAAGGGAAAAAATGTATAACTCGAAATCTGGTGGAAATGAATGATGTAAATAAGAAGTTAATAAAGCATTTGAAAAATGAAAAAAAACCAGACTAACTCAATTAGCAAAAGAGGCTCAAAAAGGCAATGAGGAGAGGAATTCCTTAAAAAGCCAAATTTGCCAGATGGAAAAAGAATCTCAAAAGCTCAACGAGGAGAATCATGCCCTCAGATTTGGAATGGATCAGAGGGAAACTAGTGACTTTATGAGAAATCAAGATGCTGTTAAACAGATCCAAACAAATGAAAGAATAGAAGGCAATGTGAAATATCTCATGGGAAAATCCACTGACCTGGACAATAGACCCAGGAGAGATAATTTAAAAATTATTGGACTAACTGAAAGCCGTGATCAAAGTAAGAACCTAGAAATTATCCTCCAAGAAATTATTAAGGAAAATTGCTGTGATGTTTTAGAACCAGAAGGCAAAATAGATGTTGAAAGAATCTACCGATCACCTCCTGAAAAATATCGCAAAAAGAAAACTCCTACGAATATTATAGCCAGGTTCCAGAATTCCCAGGTAAAGGAGAGAATATTATGAGCAGCCAGGAAGAAACAATTTGAATATTGTGGAAACACAATCAGCATAACCCAGGATCTGGCAGCTTCTACACTGAGGGATCGAAGGGCCTGGAATATGATATGATATTCCAGAGGGCAGAGGAGCTGGGATTAAAACCAAGAATCACCTAACCAGCAAAACTGAGTATCATGTTTCAGGGCAAAATATGGTCATTCAGTGGAATAGAGGACTTTCAAGCATTCTTGCTGAAAAAACCAGAGTTGAATAGAAAATTTAACATTCAGATACAAGAAGAAAGAGAAGCTTGAGAAGGTAAACAGGGAAAAGAAATCATAAGGAACTTATCAAAGTTGAACTATTAACATTCCTACATGGAAAAATGATAATTGTAACTGATGAAACTTTTCTCAGGATGAAAACAGTTGAAGGGAATTGAAATACATGTGTATATATATATATATATATATGTCTATATTGGCGGGTATACGGGCATAGGAATACATATATAAATGTCTGTATATATGATTACAGGTATACATAGATAGAGGGCACAGGACCCATTTAATGGGAAGGGATGATACTTAAAAGGTGAAATTAAGAAGTGAGAGAGGAATATAATGAGAGGAGATGGGGATAGACAGAATGGGGTGAACTATCTCATATAGTTTATATATAATATATATCATATCTATTATATATAATATATAATTATAAAAATAATATATATAATATATTATATATATCATATAGGCAAGGGAAAATGGTTACAATGGAGGGGAAGAATAGGAAGGCAAAAGGGAATGGGTCAACCTTATTCTCATTGAATTTGGCTTAGGGAGGGAATGACATTCACACTAAATATGGTATCTCACCCTACAGGAGAGTAGGGGGGAAGGGGATGAGAGGGGGGATGATGGAAGGGAGGGCAGGCTGGGGGGGAGGGAAGTTGGAAGCACCCACTTTTGAAAAGGGACAGGATCAAAGTAGAGAATAGAACAAGTGAGTGGTGGGATAGGAGGGAGGGAAATATAGTCAGTCTTTTAAAATATATCTACTATGTTAATGTTTTCCATTAGCTATACATGTGCAACCTATACTGAACTGCTTATCTTCCCCAGTAAGGGTGGGTGACAAGGGAGGAAGGGAACGAATATGGATTTCAAAGTTTTAAAATCAAATGTTTAAAATTATATATATATATATATATATATATACACATGTGTGTATACTATTATTAATACTGTTTTACATGTAATTGGGAAATAAGATATACAGGCACTGGGGCATAGAGATCCACCATACCCTACTGGAAAAGTCTAAGGGGGCATGGGAGAAGATATGGGAGAGAACAGATTGGAGGAGGGGATATCCTGTGGGATTACTATTTTGGGGTGCTCGTAAGGGGAAAATGGGGAGAACATTTGTAACTCAAAATTTGGTGGAAATTAATAATGTAAATCAGAAGTGAATAAAGCATTTGGAAAAAAATTTAATGTTTTAAAGAAGGTAAAAAAATAAATAAATAAAAAGAGAAAATGTGTACATGCATGCATGGATACACATGCAAAAAAAATGCACATATACACAAATTCCTCAAGAAGGAAGAAATAGGAGAGGGGAAGAATAGAAATGGAGAAAATAAAAGTATATGTTGATTAAAAGTGGACTGATCTTATAGAAAACAAGCCCTAACATAAATGGGTTTTGAAGACAGGTTTAAAGGTAAAGAAAGAAAGAAAGGATAAGAATCTGTTACCAGATAGATAGATAAAATGCAGTAATGCAGAAGCATATTATACCAATCCTAGATCACTAGTTCTGAGCTCACTTTTTCCTGTATCATACAATTTTTCTTTATGAAGGTCATGCAGGAAACAAATAGGAAAATATATAAGAGAATAGGATGGAAAGAAACACATGCTTAACTATTATAACTGTAACATAAATGGAATAAACTCACCCATAAAACATAAGCTACATGAATGGGTTAGTAGCCAGATCCAGCAATATGTTGTTTATGAGAAATACATTTGACATAGAAAGATGCACATAGAGTTAAAATAATAGACTGGAGCAAAATCTATTATACTTCAGTTGAAGTATAAAAAAGCAGAGGTAGCAATCATGATCTCAGACAAAGAAATAGCAAAAAAATAGATCTAGTTAGAAGATATAAAGAGTGAAACTATATTTTGCTAGAAAGTATCAAGGCCAATGAAATAAAATCTATGATAAATACATAAGCACCAAATGGTATGGTATCTAAATAATTAAAGGAAAAGTTTCATGAGTTACAGAGGAAAATAGTGTTCTAAAATAGTAGAGAACTTCAATTTTACTCTCTCAGAAAGTGATACACACAAAAAGAAGTAAAATATGTGAATCAAATTCTAGAAAAGTTATAAATAATACCTCTGGAGCTCACTAACTGGAAATATGAAGGAGCATATCTATTTCTCTGTTGTGCACCTTCACAAAGATTGACCATAGGTAATAGGGAATAAAAAATTCACAAAGGCAGAAAGGCAGACATACTAAATGCATCTTTCATAGACTACAAGTCAAGTAAAAATTATATTCAATTATGAGCCACTGAATAAATGATGAAAAACTAACTGGACTCTAAATAACTTAATCCTAAAGAATAGTTTGGTAAAAAAAAACTGATAGAAAAAAACAATCTTATTAAAGATAATACAACAATGAAACAACACACCAAAATTTGGGGAGTACAGACAAAGCAGTTTTTCAGGGGAAATTTATATCTCTGAACATATTCATCAATAAAAGAAAAGGTGAGTCAATTAATTGAGCACACAATTAAAAAAAATAAATACCCCCCCCCACAATCAAACACTAAAATAGAAAGCCAGAAAATCAGGCTAGAAAACTAGGAAAACTGAAAGAAAAGAAATGAATAAGTAAAAAACTATTTTTTTCTTTTTTGAAGAGAACTAAACAAACTGCTACCTAACAATTTTTAAAGGAGAAAACCAAATTATCAGTATCAAAAATTTAAAAGGTGGATTCACAACCAATTAGTAATTGTGTGCCAATAAATTTTTTAAAAACTAAATAAAATTGATAAATATTTTAATTAATTTATTTTTAGTTTTCAATATTCAGTTCTACAAGATTCGAGTTTTAACTTTTCTCTTCCTCCCTCCTCCTCCCTCCCCAAGAAAGCTTGCAATCTGATATAGGCTATATATATATATATATATACACACACACACACACACACATCATATTAAACATATTATCACGTTAGTCATGCTGTAAAGAATTAGAACCAATGGGATGAACCACAAGAAAGAATAAAACAAAACAAAACAGAAAGAGAAAATAGTATGCTTCAATCTGCAGACTCCATAATTCTCTCTCTAGATGTGGATAGCATTTTTCATCATGAGTCTTGGAGTTGTCTTAGAACCTTGCATTGCTGAGAAGAGCCAAGTCTGTCAAAGTTAGTCATCACACACTGGTTGTTACTGTGTACAATGTTCTCCTGGTTCTGCTCCCCTCACTCAGCATCAGTTCATATAACTCTTTACAGGTTTTTCTGAAGTTTGCCTGCTCAGCATTTCTTATAGCACAAAAGTATTCTCTTACATTCATATACCACAACTTGTTCAGCCATTCCCCAATTGATAGGCATCCCCTCCATTTCCAATTCACCACAAAAAGAGTTGCTATAAATATTTTTGTACATGTGGATCCTTTAACCATTTTTATGATCTCTTTGGTATACAGCCCTAGAAGTGTTATTATGTGGTCAAAGGGTATGCACATTTTTATGACCCTTTGGACATAGTTCCAAATTACTCTCAAAAATGGTTGGATCATTTCACAACTCCACCAACAAGGTACTAGTGTTCCAATTTTCCCACATCTTCTCCAGTATAAAATGGATAGATGTTTACAAAAATATAATTTTTTTATTTTTATTTACAGAATATTTACAGAACAAAAACAATTGAGGACTTCAATAATCCAATCCTAGAAAAAGGATTGTACAAGCCATAAATGAACTCCCAAAGAATAAAACTTTAGAACCAGGCAAATTGACAAGCAGATTCTCTTAAACATTTAAAGAACATAATTCCAATAATACATAAACTGTTTTGGAAAATAGGAAAAGAAGGCTTCCTACCAAATTCCATCTCTGATATAAATATATACTTGATGCCAAAATCATATAGAGTCAGAACAGAATAAAAACTATGGATCAATATTCCCAGTGAATATTGTTACAAAAATTTTAAATTGAGCATCATCGAAGAGACCACAGCAATATATCATGAAGATTATAGACAATTATGATGGATTTATACCAGAAATGCAGGGCTGGTCTGATAGTATGAAACTATAAATATAATTGATCACATTAATAAGGATAACAACAAAGATTATACTTCAATAGATGCAAAAAAAAAAACCTTTTGACAAAATGCAGCACCCATTCCTATTACAAAATATTAAAAAGTAAAGGAATAAATGGAGTTTTCCTTAATATATGTAGTGTCTATCTAAAACCAAGAGTCAACATTTTTTAAAATGGGGATAAACTAGAGGCCTTTCTAATTAGATTGAGGAAAAAGCAAAGGTGTCTATAATTATCATTACAATTCAATAAACTGATAGAAATGTTAACTATAACAACATAAGAAAAATAAATTGAGAAAGTAAGTACAGGGGAAAAGGAAACAAAATTATTACTTTTGCAGATGATAAAATAGTTTACTTAGAAAACATTAGTTGATTAAAAAATGAATTACAAACATCAACAAAGTTGCAGAATGTAAAACAAACCTATTTAATTCATCAGCATTTCTGTATATTAACAACAAAAACCAGCAGTTACAGAGAGGAAGAGAAACTCCATTTAAAATAACTTTAAAAATATAAAATATTGTGAGCATGCCTGCCAAGACATAAATTGCTACTATATAAACATGACTACAAAATACTCTCTAACAAAATAAAGACAAATCTAAATAATAGGAGAAACATTCATTCTTATGAGTAGTCAAACTAATATAATAAAAATGACAATACCACCTAAATTGTTTTACATTTTCTGTGCCATAATAAATTACTAAAAGATTACTTTATGGTACTAGAAAAAGTAATAAAATTCATCTAGAGGATAAAAAGGTCAATAATTTCAAAGGAATTCATTTAAAAGTAGGAAGAGATCTAGCCAAACTAGATATACAACTATATTACAAATCTATAATCATTAAAACAATTTGGTTCTGGGCAAGATATAGAGACTAATAAGCAGGACAAGTTAGCTACATAACACATCAAAGCAAATGATCACAGTATTCCCGTGTGTAAAATACCCAAAGACCTCCACTCTTGGGAAATAACTCATATTCAACAAAAACTTGGGGAAATGGGAAAACAACATGACCAAAAGTAAATATAGAACATCTCACACCATATTCCAAGATAAACTCCAAATAAGTATGTAACTTGGGCAAAAAAGGAGACCTTATAAAAAATTGGAGAAGCAAAGAATATATCCATCAGATCTATGGATAGGGAATAGTTTAAGAAGAAAGAAGAGAGAGACAATGACAAGGTTTAAAAAAAAACTAGTTTTTGCACAAACAAAATCAAGGAAACTAAAATTAGAACTGAATCTAGAAATTGCGGGGGTGGGGAGGGAATCTTCATAGCAAGTTTAAACTGATAAAGTTCTTATTTCTAAGATATATTGAGAAAGAAGTCAAATTTATAAGAATAAGAGTCATTCTCTACCTAATAAATAGTCAAAGGATATGAGCAAGCAGTTTTCAGAAAATGAAATCAAAGCTATCAATAGTCACATGAAAAATGCTCTAAATAATTAAATAAATACAAATTAAAACAACTCAAAAATACCACCACACACCCATCAAATTGGCAAGATTGAACCTAAAAAATGTGTGTGTGGGGGGGGATAACAAATGCTGTAGGGGCTGTTGGGAAAACAGGTACTTTAATGCACTGCTTGTGAAACTGTGAACTGATCCATCCATTCTGAAAAATAATATCGAATTATGCACAGAAAAAGCTATTGAACTGTGTGTACTCTTTGACCCAGAGATACCACCACTAGGTCTATACTCCAAAGAAATCAAAAAAGGAGGAAAAGAATCCATATGTACAAAAATATTTATAGCAGCTTTTAAAGGTGGCAAAGAATTAAAAACTGAAGGGGTCAGGGGCAGCCAGGTGGCTCAGCAAGTAAGAGCACCGGCTCCAGTGTCGGGATGACCTGGATCAAATCCGGGCTCAGATACTCAGCACCACACTCAGAAATAACTGGCCATGTAACCTTGAGCAAGTTACTTAACCCCGATTGCTTAAAAAAAAACTGAAGGGGTGCTGACCAATTGGGGAATGGCTGAACAAGTTATGGTACACAAAAGTGATCGAATTTTTGGTCCTATAAGAAATGATGAAGGGGAAGGTTTATTTGAAGCCTGGGAATACTTATATTAACTGATGCAAAGTGAAGTAAACAGAACCAGGAGAACAATGTATGCAATAACAATATTGTAAAGATGAACAACTCTGAAAGACTTTAGAAGTTCTGATCAACACAATGATCAATCATAATTTGAGAAGACTTATGATGACACATGCTACTTGCTTCCTGAAAGAGAAGTGATAAACTCAAGTGCAGTTTGAGGTGGGTGTATTTGGGGGGGGGGGGTGATTTTTCCCATGTGGGAATTTGCTCTGCTTTAGTACATGTCTGTAACAAGGGTTTTGCCTTTCTTTTTTTTTTCCTTTTTTTCACTTTTACATTATACATTAGTCAGGTTATAAAGATGGATTGTATCAGATGGAATGAAAAATGGTAAAGAGCACATAAAACCAAACAAGAAAAGGAAGAAGATCAGGTATTTTCCTTCCATCTGGATATAAACTCAGTTCTTTCTAGTTTTTTCTCTGGGTGCACACATTTCTCTCCATCGTGAGTCTTTTGGGATTGGCTTATATCACTGCATTGCTGAGAAGAGTCCAGTCTATCAAAGTTGGTCATCACACATACGTTGTGTTTGTAATTGTGTACAAATTTCTCCTGTTTCTACACTTCTCACTCAGCATCAGTTTGTATAAGCCTCTCCAGGTAAATATGAAGTGCATCTGCTCTTTGTTTCTTATAGCACAATAGTATTCCATAACATGCATATACCACAACTTGTTCAGCCATTCCCCAATTAATGGGCACCCCTTTAATTTCCAATTCTTTGCCACCACAAAAAGAGTTTCTATAAACAATTTTGTAAATATGGGTCTTCTTCCCACTTCTATGATCTCTTTGTGATATAATCCTAGGAGTGGTATTGCTGGGTCAAAGGGTATGAAAGTATTTATAGCCCTTTGGGCATAATTCCAGATTGCTCTCCAGAAAGGCTGGATCAGTTCACAACTCCACCAGCAATGCATTAGTGTTCCAATTTGCCCACATCCTCTCCAGCATTTGTCATTTTCCTGTTTTGTCATCTTAGCCAATCTGACTGGTGAGATGTGGTAGCTCAGAGTTGTTTTATTTGCATTTCTCTAATCAATAGTGATTTAGAGCATTTCTTCACATGCTTATAGATATCTTTAATTTCTTTCTCTGAAAATTGCCTGTTCATATCCTTTGACCATTTATCAATTGGGGAATGACTTGTATTCTTATAAATTTGACTCAATTCTCTGTATGTTTTAGAAATGAGTCCTTTGTCAGAGATATAGGTTGTAAAGATTCTTTCCCAACTTCCCACCTCCCTCTTAATCTTGGTTACATTGGCTTTGTTTGTTCAGAAGCTTTTCAATTTCATGTAGTCAAAATTATGCATTTTACATTTTATAATGTTCTTTAATTCTTGTTTGGTCATAAAGTCTTTCCCTCTACACAAATCTGACAGGTAAACTATTCCTTGTTTTCCAAGACTGTTTACAGTATCAACCTTTATACCTAGCTCATGCACCCATTTAGACTTGATTTTGGTATATGGCTTTAGATAATGGTCTATGCCCTGTTTCTGCCATACTATATTCCAGTTTTCCCAGCAGTTGTTGTCAAATAGTGAGTTCTTATCCCAAAATCTGGGGTCTTGGGGTTTATCAAACAATAGATTACTATAGTCGTTGACTTCTGAATCTCGTGTGCCTAATCTATTCCATTGATCCACTCCTCTATTCTTCAGCCAGTATCAAATAGTTTTGATGACTGCTGCTTTATAATACAGATTGAAATCTGGTATAGCTAATCCACCTTCCCTAGCATTTCTTTTCATTAATTCCCTTGATATTCTGGACCGTTTATTCTTCCAAATGAATTTTGTTAATATTTTTTCTAACTCTATAAAGTAGTTTTTTGGTAAATTAATTGTTATGGCACTAAATACATAATTTAATTTAGGTAAAATTGTCTTTTTTATTATATTAGCTCGACCCAGCCGTGAGCAATTGATATTTTTCTAATTAGTTAGATCTGACTTTATTTGTGTGAAAAGTGTTTTGTAGTTATGGTCATATAGGTCTAGGTTTGTTTGGGCAGGTAGATTCCCAAATATTTTATAATGTCTACAGTAACTTTAAATGGGATTTCTCTTTCTATCTCTTGCTGTTGAATTTCATTGGAAATATATAGGAATGCTGAGGATTTATATGGATTTGTTTTATATCCTGCAACTTTGCCAAATTTATTTATTGTCTCAAGTAGTTTTTCACTTGATTCAGGTTTTGCCTTTCTTACTTTCTCAGTGTGGGGGGTTTGGGGGAAGGGCAGATAGGAGAGAGAAAAAGCTTTATTAAATTTAAGGGAAAAAATCTTGGCAAATCAGTTCATGTTTCTATGGTAAAGCCACCAGCCCATGCAACCTGGACACTCTGGATTGTTTATACTTTGCTTAGCACATAGCTGGCATGCCATGCTTATCATCACTAATTTGTTATTGACATAAAAAGCAGCAAGGACATAGTTAACTGGGTCAGGGATTTGGTTCCCACTCCTTGCAGGCCCAAGGTAAGAAAAGTTAAGGGACAGAGATCACTAGGAAACTCTACTTACTTAGGGTCCAGTTTGCACTTATTTGGCCTTTCCAGATCTAACTTATTAATTAACTTTTGTAAACAATCCAATGATTTTAAGTAACTGGTCTTAGAAAAAGATTACCAGACAACCTCTAAGCTCTTAATCCAAGTCAAATGTCACCAGGGTCTGTTTCCCATACTTTTTGTGTCCACGTAGCCTCCTTCCTTCCAAATCCCTACTGTGCTGTGCAAACTATAAATACTTATTAATATAGAGGAAGTATGCTATAGTGGATAAAGTTCTGGATTGAATCAATAAAATGAATCACCATTCAAGCCCCACTTCAGGCACTTTCTAGCTGTATGACCCTGAGCAAATTACTCAACCTCTTGGAGCCTGTTTCCTAAACTCTAAAATGAAGTTGCTTATGGTCTTTTATACCTCCAAGTCTGTAATCTGCCAACAAATATACTATGTAGTGGGCACTGGGCTAAGCGCTAGGGATTCAAAGAAAAGCAAAAACAGTCCCTGCTGTCAAGGGGCTGACATTCTAATGAGGTGAGTCAACACCTAAATAACCAGACATACCGTGTTTCCCCGATAAGAAGACACTGTCTCATTATCTTTTTTGGACAGAAAAAACACCAGAGGGCTTATTTTCAGGGGAGGGTTTATTTTAATGAACATTGACAGCAATTTTAATAAACAGGTAAATGTGAACAAAAAAATGTACCTTTATTCAATAAGCAAATCACTGGGGAAGAACAGGATGACACGCTCACTGCTGCAGCTCGGAGCGCGGCGTGCGTTTCACCTGGGGGGGGGGGGGGAGCCAGTGCATACAGAGGGTACCGTAATGTAGCGTGTAGCGCAGGGGATCACCTTCACTACAGTAGCAATCTCAATAGGGCTTATTTTCGGGGGAGGGCGTATTTTAGAGGAATCTTACACAGTAAGGGGAGGGCTTATTTTGGGGATAGGTCTTATTATCGGGGAAACACGGTATGCTATCTATGTATAGAGTAGAAGGAAGGCCATCTGAGATGGGAAGGCATTAGCAGGTGGGGAAATAGGAAAGGTCTTCTATAGAAAGTGAAATTTTTACTGATTTTTGAAGGAAACTAGAAAAATGAAAAGGCAGAGGTGAGAGAGCAGTTATACCATTACAAATAACCACCCTAGAGTCCTTGTGGAAGATAGATTGAAGTGGGTAGAGATTTGAGGCAAGAGAGATCAGTTAGAAGTAGTCCAGGTGAGAGGTGATTTGGGGCTTAAACTGGAAAAGGTAAAGGAATAAGTAATAATATAGCACCTATTGTGCCAGGTACTATGCTAAATCTCCCCTTCTCCACCTTTTTTAAACAAATATCTTATTTGATCCTCACAACATTCCTGCATAGTATTATTCCCATTTGAAAATTAAGGACATTGAGGCAGAGGTTAAGTGACTTGCCCAGGGTCATACAGCTAGTAAGTGTCAGTGGTCCGATTTGAACTTGGATCTTCCTGATTCCAGGCCCTGGGCTCTCTCTGTTGTGCCACTACTTGCTTCTAGAATTATGGTCATGACTATATGAGTGGAGAGATTGAGATGTATTCCAGAGATATTGTAAAGGTAGAAATGGAAAGACCTGACAGTGGAAAATAATGAATCAAGGGAGATGCTGAGGTTGTGAACCTTGGTAATGGAAGGATATTGATGTTCTCAACAGTAATAAGAAGAGAGTTATGGGTGAAAGATAAAGAATTCTAGATTTTTAACTGACAAAAAAAATAAATTTAAAAAAAAAGTGAGTTCTGTTTTGGATATCTTTAGTTTGAGATGCCTATACAACATCCATTTGGAGATATCCAAGAAGTACTTGGTGATATATGACTCCTACTCAGGAGAGGTGCTAGATATGGGAATGATCTCTGTAGAGATGATAATAAACCAGGGAAACTGATGGAATCACCAAGGGAGAAAATATACAGCAAAACAGAAGAAGAGCCAACACAGAGCCTTGGGGGACACCAATGTTCTAGTGGACATGACATGGATGGAGCAAAGTAGATGGAGATAGGAGGATGGGGTGAGAGCAGCATCACAAAAGCCTAAAGCAAATGTGATGGTCAAGAAGGCTCAAGGCTGAGAAAATATTTACCATTGGATTAGGCAATTAGATCATTGGATAAATATTTTTTAAAATATTAAAAAGAGATCATTGGTAACTTTGGAGAGGATCATTTCAGTTTAATGATGACATCAGAAGCCAGAGTGCAAGGGGTTTCAAAACAAGCTTAGGAAGTAAAAGCACTGAGGGTAAATCATTAGCTTGTACATGATAAATACTTACTGAATTAAGTTGAATTGAATCTCCTCCTATTGTCAGCTCACCAAAACATTTCACAGTCATGGGGTAAGTCACTCTAAGCTTTACTGTGTGCTCAGCTATAAAATGAGATCCCTTCCAGTTCTAGACCTGTGGTTCTAGCTGTATGAGCCCAAGCAAATCTCTGAGCATCAGTTTGTTCCTCTGTAAAATGGGGAGGAGTCAGATTAGATGACCTCTGAGGCTCCTTCTAGGTGGAAACCAATGATCCTGTGCTCTCTCAATGAGGAGATTTCTACTGGATAGATTCTGACTTCTAGCTCAAAATATATGATTTCATGATTCTAGCTGTATGCCCTTGGGCAAGTTTCGTAGCCTCAATGAACACCAGTTTCATCCATCTGTACAATAAGGGATGTCAAAATACATGAGGGCAGTTAGGTGGCTCAGTGGATAGAGCATCAAACATAGAGTCAAGAAGACTGAAGTTCAAATCCAGCCTTAGATATTTACTAGCTATCTGACCTGGGGCAAGGGTCTCACTTTGCATCCTGGGCCATCTCCAGTCATCCTGATGAATATCCAGACATTGGACCCAGATGACTCTGGAGGAGAAGGTGAAGCTG
Source organism: Petaurus breviceps papuanus (assembly GCF_028583685.1). NCBI lineage: Eukaryota > Metazoa > Chordata > Mammalia > Diprotodontia > Petauridae > Petaurus > Petaurus breviceps. The sequence continues at coordinate 51,603,968 of NW_027185698.1, forward strand.
GTAACCTTGCCCAGCCCTCCTTCTCTCAAAGTCAATGGCAGGTTATGTCATCATTTCACTGATGTCATGATCTTCTTCAAAAATGAAAGACAAATATAACAATCACCCTGGGCAAGTCACTTAACCCTGCTTGCCCCAGTTTCTTCATCTGTAAAATTAACTGGAGAAGGAAATAGCAAACCACTCCAGTATCTTCACCAAGAAAACCCTAAATAGGGTCACAAAGAGTCAGACAGAAAAGCAGCAATTGATCAACAACACAATAGATAGCCTATGAGGCTCCCTCCATCTCCAGACCTATGATTTTATGATCCTAGCTGTGTAACCCCAGACAAGTCACTTAGCCTCTCTGGGCCTTAGAGTGTTCATATGCAAAAATGAATATACTCTAATAATACCACCGACTTACTTCACCAGGGTCACTTTGAGGATCAAATGAGATAGTAATGCACATACAGCACTCTGCAAAATGTAAAATGTCTACACAGAACATCCCAAAATTCTTAGTGTAGCCGTGAGCTATTAAAGCTTAAAATTATATTTTGGGGGCACCTTGAATAAATGGCAGGTATTAATCTTATATATTAAACTGCAGAACTTTGGATCTGAAAGGAAATCTAAAGAGACATTTCTCTCCAGGCTTGTATTCCCTGATTTCCTCAAGTCTTTACCCCTTGTTCCACTTCCAGCTTCCCTTTATATGTTATCTTCTCTCATTAGAAAGTGAGCTCCTTGAAGATAGGAACTGTCCTTCTTCTTACGTGCATTTATTTTCCTGGCACTTAGCTCAGTGCATGCTTAATACATGCTTGCTGACTGATTGAGTGATTTTACAAAGAGAAAACCTGAAGTGAGGTTCAATAATTTGCTCTGGATCGTATAAGGAGTTAGTGGCTAAACATTCTAACCTCTGGGTCCTCTTGCAAACCAGGGTAGATGCTGCCAATGCTTCCTACCTCTCAAAGTTCACAGCCCCTGGGGCCTCCTGACATGTTGGATTCAAGAACTGCCCGCCTCTAGCTATCCTTTATCATCCTTGCTCTGTGACATTCTCTCCAAGGCTTTTTGCATGATCATGCACTTCCAGTAAATCTGTCTTGTTCGCTCTGCCTTCCCATTCGTGACCTTTTACAGAACTAATTCATCACACAGTTGTATTAGTAGGAGCTACCTTCAGGTGAGGCTGAGGTTGAAGTCCCCCATGGGCCAGGGAATGAAGAAAGTTCTCTACTTGAAGGCTCCTCCCTCAGAGTGAAGCCAGGCCTATAGAACTGATTAGTAATGTGGAATGTGGCTGCTATTTGAAGATTTCAAGACAGATAGTGGTCTCCAGAGCAGAAACACTATCATAGGCTTACAAATGGAGGGTTGTAAGGCACTTTAGGGATCCCCTAGTTCCACTCTGACCTCCTACAATTTTACAGATTAGGAAAATGTGGCCCAAATAGGAAAAGTGACTAGTCCAAGGTTACACAATAATTAAATTGCAGAGCTGCAATTCGAACCCAGGATCTCTGATTACAAACTTTGTATCTTTCCACTAATAGCCTCATTTACAAGGGCTCTAGAATGAGAGCAAACAAATATGTGGTGTGGGGGCCAGGCTCAATAGTTTGGTAGTGCCCTTTACTGCATTCAACCTCCTTGGAACTCTTGCCCATTCTCATACCTGGGTCTGTGAGGTTGCTTCTTCCTTTTCCACTAAACCTGAATGAGGTTCAGTCAAGCTCACCACACTGTGCTCAAGGGAATCTGTCATCTTCAAATGACAGCATAGTCATTTCTAAGAGAGGGTTTGTACATGGTTCTTTTCGTTGTATTTTGCCTTGTGTGACTGGCAATCAGGATTGTCCTTTGAAATGTTACAGTAATCCTAACATGACAGTCTGGTGTTATTTACTTTTGATGTATTAAAAATATTGGTAGGAAGCCACTTAAACACCAAGAAGATGAGCTTTGAATTCAGAAAATTAAAGACTTCTCATGTACCTTGGTCAGCCTTTTGACGATTTCAATGACCTTTTCATATCTTTTGAAAGTCAAGGGTAAATCAGGGGTAATCCCCTTCCTTCTCAAAAATGCCTGAGAAGCAGAGCAAGAGTAATCCCATTTCTACAGGAGAAGCATGGAGATGACAGAATGCAGCTCACCAAGCATTTATTAAGTGTCTATATGCCAGATACTGGGCTACGGACACAGGTTATAAAGTTCAAACCATTCCCACCTTCAAGAAGCTTATATTCTAGCTTTAGAAGGTTTATACCATAAAGCTTACATGATAGCTCTAGAACTGAATGGACCTTAGAGGTCATCTCATCCAACCTCCTCATTTTACAGATGAGGAAAGTGAGGCCTGGAGGAGTGAAGTCATTTGTCTAAGCTCACACAAAAAATAAATGGCTGACATAGTTTGAATTCAGGTCCCCTGGCTGCAAAGCTATCACTCTTTCCAATGTAATTCACAGCCTCTCAGATGAGCATCCTTGGGTACATCTTGAAGTCAGAGAGAAAAACTTCTCTAAATGTAGATGAATTGTGCACAACAGTGGTATGTAGCTTTGTGTTCATACATGATCCTGAAGTGTAAATATAGGGCTGGACTGGGGTCACATGTTGCTAGACTCAAATCCATTCCCAAAGTGGCAACTAACCGCCAAGAGATAGAAGAATCAACAAATGGAAAAGTACAGCACTCTCGAGGCCAGAAGCAAACAACGACATTTGCTTACCATGGCAAGATGCATGATGTATTTTATTGAGCTATAATAAGACAGGGAACTGTGTAATTCATTATAAAAATATTGCCATCAAAACTAGTTAATTTTTTTTAAGTGCTTAGTGCTTAAAGGGGAATGACCTTCAGTTATCTTGGCAATTTATTTATTTGGAGTAGCTTGATCCCTCAGATAAATGAAGTCAGGAAATTACCCTCAATAAAAGCATATATTGCTGGTGCTGTTCTGTCCCTACCACTACTATATCTCAGCAAGGCCAAAAAGCAGAAATTCACTCTGACTTGGGCTGTTAGCACAGCTGTTGCACATGACCATCTTCCATATGCCATTCATCTTGTTCCAGGGGAAACCAAAGGTCTGGCATGGAGTGTCATCTTAGACCACTACTCCCTACTTGTGTTTATGCATTGGATCTCAAAAATGAATGGAATTAGAACAAAAGGTCAAGGATATCAAGAAAATTAATGAGAAAAAATGCAAAGGAAGGTGGCCTAGCCATACCAGATCTCAAACTATATTAGCAGCAATCATCAAAACTATCTGGTATTGAATAAGTAATAGAGTGGTGGATCAGTGGAATAGATTAGGTACACAAGACACAATAGTAAATGACCATGATACTCTAACGTTGGGCAAACGCAAAGACTCTAGCTTCTGGGATAAGAACTCACTGTTTGACAAAAACTGCTGAAAAAAATGGAAAACAGTATAGCAGAAACTATTTATAGACTAACATCTTACAGTATATACCAAGATAAGGTCAAAATGGGTACACGATTTAGACATAATGATACCATAAGCCAGTTTGCAGAGCAAGCAAATGTTTATCTGTCAGATCTATGGAGAAAGGAAGGATTTTTGACCAAACAAGAGATGCAGAGCATTACAAATTATAAAATGGATCATTTTGATTATATTAAATTAAAAGAGTTTTGCAAAAACAAAACCAATGCAACCATGGCTAGAAGGAAAGCAGAAAGCTGGAAAATAATTTTTACAAAGTATCTCTGATAAAGACCTCATCTCTCAAATATATAAAAAACTGAGTTGAATTTATAAGAATACAAGTCATTCCCCAATTGATAAATGGTCAAAGGATAGGAACCATCCATTTTCAGATGAAGAAATCAAAGATATCTAAATTCATATAAAAATTATCTAAATCACTATTGATCAGAGAAATGCAAATTAAAACAACTCTGAGCTACCACTTCATATCTATTAGATTAGTTAATATGACAGAAAAGGAAAATGATAAATGTTGGAGAGGGAAAATTGGGACTCTAATGCACTGTTGGGAGAGTTATGAAATTAATCCAACCATTCTGGAGAGCAATTTGGAACTATGCCCAAAGGGCTATAAAACTGTGCATACTCTTTAATCCCTGCTATACTAGTACTAGATCTGTTTCCCAAAGAGATCATAAAAATCAGAAAAGGATTTATGTGTACAAAAATATTTATAGCAGCTCTTTTTGTTGTGGTAAAGAATTGGAAATTGAGGGGATGCCCATCAATTGGAGAATGACTGAACAAGTTGTGGTATATGAATGTAATGTAATACTATTGTGGTATAAGAAATGATGCACCAGAAGATTTCAGAAAAACCTGGAAAGACTTATATTAACTAACACAAAGTGAAGTGAGCAAGAACAGGAGAACATCATAGACAGTAACACCAACATTGTGTGATGATCAGCTATGAATTACTTAGCTCTTCTACGCAATACAATGATCTAAGACAATTCCAAAGGACTCATGATGGAAAATGCTTTCCACATCCTGAGAAAGAACTTATGGGGTCTGAACACAGATAGAAGCATACTATTTTCACTTTATTTTTTATAGGTTTTTTTTCCCTTTATTTTTTATAGGTTTTTTTTCCCTTTTGCTCTGGTTTTTTTTTCTTTCACAACATGACTAATATAGATATATATATATTTTACATGATTGCACATATATAACCTTTATCAAATTGCTTACCATTTTAGGGAAGGAGGTTGGAAGGCAGGGAGGGAGAAAAATTTCAAACTCAAAGTCTTTTTTTAAATAAATGTTAAAAACGGTTTTATATGTATTTGGAAAAAATAAAATACTATTTTTAAAAAATGGATGGTATTCAAAAAAGTATTTTTTAAAGAATGGGACCTGATTCTTTGCCTTTCTAAATTCAACTCAGGAAATAGTTGTTAGGCACTTACTACATGGAATAGAAAGATGAATGAGACATAGTCTTTGTCCTGAAGGCATTTACAATCTAGTTAAGAAGGTGACAGGCATAAATATTAGAATACAAAATGAAATATTGTAAGCATCATTAGATTGTGAGCTCCTCCAGGGAAAAGAGCATCTTTTGTCCTTCTTTGTATTCCAAGAATTTAGCATAGTACCTGGCATATAATAGGTGCTTAATAAATACCTACTGACTGACTGCATATGGAAGTGAGGTTTTTTTTAATGTTATAAGAAATCTGAGGGGAGATTATTCCCAACTTCTAGGAAAAGGTGACAAATGAGCTTGGCCTTGAAATGTCAGTAGGATGGCAACAGGTGGAGAGATTCAATTCAGTGAATTCAACAAGCATTTATTAAGAGTCTATGTGGGGGTGGCTAGGTGGTACAGTGAATGAAATCTGACCTCAGACACTTAACACTTTCTAGTCATGTGACCTTGGGCAAGTCACTTAACCCCAACTGACCTGCCTTCCCCCCTCCAAAAAGAAAAAAAAAACAAAATTTAAGAAGAGTCTATGTGAAAGGCTGCATACCCTGGACATACAAAGATGATTGGGTAAGGAGGCTGAGGGTAGTCCAATCCTATCTAATGAGCAAATGCTAAAAAGGCAAAGAAGACTAAGGCCAATTCAGGAAAGAGTCATGCATAATCTTCAAATGCTTGTAATACTTGGGAAAGAGTGTAAAACAAGAATGGAAGCGGGTTAGAATGAGATCTTACTACTGAATTGGAATGAGTTAGATATATGATGTATATCCATCATGAGGGGAACAATTTAGCCAGTTCAGGGACAACCTTCATCACAAGAAAGTTAGTGTCCAGGTGATGAATTCTTTCAACTACAAAGCTCAAGAAGAGGAGACAAACCTTGACATTTTTTTCAAAGCCATTCCAACTTACTATGGCTCCTTTCCAGAGCTGGGGCTGTTGGCATGCCTTTCCAAAATCCAAGGGTGCTTTCACAATAGAGTGCCAGGGAAAGAGTTAATATGGATTTCTGAGAAGAAATGAAGGCTGAACTGAGGTTACAGGGCATGAACGAATATAGAGTGAACCCACCCAGAACATTATCATGACTTTCTCTAATAACTTGTGTTTTTTGGAGGCTTGTTGTATGTTAATCTGGCAAGCGAATGCTGAGCGCCAGGGACTCATTCCTGAAAAAAATCCAAAATCCTTTGGTTGAATAATAACTGACCTGAATCCTATATCCTTCTAATTCAAGTCAAGCAAATATTAAACCCTAATCCCTCCTTACTCTCTACTAGTGTATACAACCAAGTCAATAACTTCATTGAGCCATCAACTACAAGCATCACATTGACATCTGGCCATCTGTTCTACCCTCTAGATTAAAAAGGGAGGAGAGAAAATAAACCCTGAAAGCTAAGGTCAGATTTTCTGTTTTCAGATTCAATTTCTTTCATTGGGTCTTTGGACAAATCTCAGGAGAGATGAATAGGAAATATTCAGAGCATGAAAAAATATTAGAGCAGGGGACCTTAAAGTGAAAGTCCAACCTTCATTTATTTTACACATGAATTAATTGAAGACCTGAGAAGTGAAGTCACCAGAGTGATTTACTCTTCACAGAGCTAGTTAATAATAACAGATCAGGAACATACCTACAGATCTTCTGATACCCAAATCCAGTGTTCTTTCTGTATAATATTCTTTAATGCAACTCAATGAAGAATAGGGGGTCCATTTTTTATTTTGTACATTTCAATGATGAGAGTTGCTATCAGTTTTTAGATTTGTGTTTACTAGGCTAGAAAAGCAAAGGGAGTCAAGTCTACAATGTAGGCAAACTGAGACAAATGGAAAATAATTCTTGTCCACCTTGCCCAAATTCATACTAAGAGTAAGTGACAAAACTGAGTTTTGACTCAAGACTTATGACTCCACCATTTTCCCCATTGCATCACTCTACTTCTCTACATTGAGGCCCAAGGAGATGAAGAGATTTACCCAATGTTACACAAATATTTCAACTAAGTTTCTTTGTCTCCAAATCTAATTTTCTTTCCACTAGGTGATACTACTATATTCAATGGTTAAATATTCTAACAGTAATTCATGTATTTCAATATATTGTGTATTTTAAGACGCTGAGAGTCTAACTCAATAACACCAAGGCTTTCCCATCTGCCCTGTTACTAAACCTTAAGGTCCGCCAGTCCTTTTCACCCTCCATAAAGCTGAATTCTTCTCTATGTTGTCTCCAAGAGCAGGCAATGCTCTTAGCACAGTACTGGGCACATGATATGGAATTTTAATAAATGCTCTTCCATTCCATTTCAAGAGATTTCTGTTGCATTACTTCAGTGACTCTCTAAACCATTTACATCTCAATCTCTCCATTTTTAATAAGAAAAAAAATGAAGTCTTGCCCTTGAGTTCAACAAATTGGATTTGCATGTACAGAATGGGAGAATTGAAGAGATTTAGCAAATTAAAGGAAGGATTCTAGAGGTTTTAATGAGCTGCCAATTCAGTGTGGGTAGGCAACATGGTATGCAGTCACAAATGCTGTTGTAGTCTAAGCTGGCATTGGAGGAAACATATAGTCCAAGACTAGAGAAGGTGTAATCCCACTATGTTCTGCCTTTGGTCAGGTCACATCCAGAGTGTTGGTGCTCTGGCTACCACATTCTACCCAAGGTATGGGTGAGCTAGACAAGTTTCAAATGTGCATGATCAAGATGTGGAGGGCCTCAAATTCATGCTGTGTGAGGAGACACAGGTGTTTAGCCTGGAAAGAAGAGGACTTCAAAGGGAGAGAAGGAAAGGAGGCAGAGCTGAGAACATGGGGCAGAGGTATCAGGAGACAAGTTTAGGCTTGGCATGATTTCCTAACAATGAAAGCCATGCATGTGCTGGATCAGCCTCGGATATCCCTTCCAACTCTTAAGATTTTTTGGTTCTGTTATGTAATCACCTACTGACTGTCTTTCTAGTGAGTAAGTTCTCCAAACTTGCCTAAACTAATCCTTAGACTACAGGTACACTGTTTATCAAAGGCCCATGCTCTAACCATTCCCATTTTCATGGTAACTCACTGACCTAGGGTCATATCTCCACATCTATAAAGCATAAGCTATTCATATATAGAAACAACTAAAATGTAAGACAGTAGTCATAACATCATGGCATGATATAATGGATACAGAGCATTGACCTTGAAGTTATCTAGACCTGAGATAGAGTCCAACACACAGGTTCTGTGATTCTGGGGAAGAATTGAATCTCTCAGTGCTTCAGGAAACTGGCTTAGGCCAGAAGTTGCTGAACACATGCCAGTCTGAATTGGTACAACCATACCAATGAAACACAAGATCATATTCTTTTAAATGATGTTATGTTGTAGGAAGATTAAAGTGCTATTGGACATCACCTGTTAGAATGGAGTTGTCATTGGTGGATATACTAGCATGTACCAAAGCTAGCCATGATCAAGATTAGAATTTTCTACAAATTCTTTTGGTCTCACTCACCCCCAGGTGGAACAGGAGCTTGTGATAGTCAAACAGCATCTAAAACAGGGAATCTTAACCTGAAATATTTAAAACATATTTTAATAACTGTATTCTAATCTAATTGGTGTCCTTTGTAACCCTCTATAGTTTTATCTTATGCCTTTAAAAACATGATTCTGAGAAGGAATCCCTTATCTTCACCAGACTGCCAAAGGGGTCTGTGATGATTTAAAAAAAAAAAACTAAGAGCCCCAGATGTAAAACATTTCCCATTTCTTGAAAATGCTCTTTAGTTGAGAAGACTGCTGGATTTCTCAAAATCGTGATCAAATGGCATGGGCTTTGCTTATTCTGAATTCTTGCATCATTACCAGTTACTCACATGTCCTCAAATACCCAGATTGCTGGGCCATAGAGGCTTAAGTAATAGGTGAGCTTTAGGAGAAAGTGCCCCTTTAAGAAGATAATCCCTTTGAATGTTTCACTGGGCAGTGGAAAATGCAGAAATAATTTTGCAGATTAACTTTCAGTGATTGCAAACAGAAATTAGAAACAGCTTAATGGGTGAAACACAACAAACCACAAGCCTGTGGTGACCATCTGGTGCTTGTTACACTCTGTCCTATGTTATGTAAACAAGCTCTGATCGCCCTTCAGAACGGCCTCTTCCAAGCCCTTGTGGTCATTAGTGAGAAGAAGGCTGGAACTGCACATGGTCTAACTAACCCAGCAGCAACCCAACACATTCACCTACCAGGACACCTCATTTAAAATGACAATTTCCAAGAGCCCTAATCAGATTCTACCTTGAATCAGGAAGAAAAAATGGCTTCTGCCATCTTCCAACCCACTATATAAGGAGTCCTACTTTTATAATAACAGAATTGTACAAGTTTGGAAAAGAAAAAATCTACAAGGCAGATTATGGCTTCTTGGCAACCCTCAAAATGTGTACAAGGACGGGTAACCTTTCTGGATCCTGGCATAATTTGTGTGCTATTTTTCAACAGATGGAATTAAAGCCAAGAGCCCCATCATCTGGAACACTGAGCTGTATGCCAAAGCATAACCAAGCTGCCAATTTGGAATAGGAGGAATCTTGGGTCACAATTTTCAACACAATACCCTCAGCACTCTGAAAGAACAAGCTCCAGAGATGCCTATGAGCAGAGATGAATTAATGAGTAGCAATCATACAGGTTGAGAAGGAAACGGATCCCGATGAGAGCAGTAATCCGACTTACAGAGCTCGATCTCCTTTTTTCCCCTTCCAACCATGGATGATCACAGCTCGTTAATGCCCTGGTTAAAGCAAATGATACTATGAGTTGACAAGCCTTTATTAGGTGCTTATGGTGTGCTAGGTACTGTGCTGAGTGCTGCAGAGAAAGGCATTAAAAAGCAAACAAAACCAAACCAGGATTCCTGCCCCCAAGAACCTCTCATTCTAATGGAAGAGACAACAGGGGGAATGAGGGGTGGACGCCAACATGGAAAGAGGACTGAGAAAGACCTCATGCAAAGGTAGAATCTGAAGAAGGAAAAGTCAAGGGTTCCAGGAGGGTAGCAGTAAGGAAGGAGAGATCATTCCAGGAAAAGTCATGGAGTCAGGAAATGGAATGTCATGTACAAGATACAGAGAGAAGGCCCGTTTTGCTAGATTATAGGGAATGTGGAGGGGAGCAAAGAGTAAGGAGACCAGAAATATAGGAAGGTAGAAATGCATCTTAGAGTGGAACTTATTAGCCTTGAGGATCACTGATTTAAGCTACAATAGGCTACAGAAATCATCTAGTTAAGCCTCTTTACTTTGCAAATGAAGAAGTTGAGAAACCATAGAAATGACATACAAAGAACTAGAGATACTTGACCTAGAGACCAAAATAAGCTCAGCTATCTTCCAGCAGGCTGCCCTGTAGAAAAGGTCTACTCTGTTTTGTAGACCCAGGATCAAAAAGCAAAAGGCAGAAGGTAGATTTTCCTAGTTGAACCTAGTAGGAAAGAGGACTTGCTGAAAACCAGAGTTGTTGCTGGAGATGATCAGGTAGATGCCAGACATTAGCGGGATGCTCAAGAGAAGATTACTGGACTGAATGGTAGATTTGACATATCCAGATCTCCATTTGTCTGTCCTGCAATTCCAGCTGCCTGATGGATATTTGCACTGCCCACACTTCAGCTTCATCAGGTCTAATGCTGAGCTCATCATTATTTCCCTATTCATAAATTTTCTCTTTATGTTTATGGTTCACCTATCCAATCAGTCACACAGGCTTCTCACTAAGGGTTCATCTATGTCATGGACCCCTCTTCAGAACCATGTTTTTAAATATATGAAATAGAGTACATAGGATTACAAAGGAAATCAACTATATTGAAATATAGTTACCAAAATATAGTTTAAAATCTATTTTTAAAAAAAGTTTCAGGGCGGAGTCAGGATGGTGATATAGAAGCAGGAAAACTCCCTGTGCTCCCCCCATAACCACCTTATACTTAAAAAAAAAAAAGTTGCCTTTGAGGCAACTTTAACTATATTCCATAATCCCCTAGATCCAACCAGTTCCCCTGTTCTATGCATTATACTTTTGGAATCTCTTTCACATACATCCCCAGGGCTATCTCTAGTCCTTATGATCTATATCTTGCCACTGGACCCATATGGTTCTGGGAGATAAAGTGAGGTCAGTGGCTTTGCACAGTCCTCCCTCATTTAAATCAAATGTGCTTGCAAGTCATGGCATCATGATGTCATTGGTCCTCTTGGAGAATGAAAAATGAACAACAACACATATATCCCCTCCTCTCTATGCAAATTGACATGACCCTATCAGGTCTTCCTTACCTCTCACCTAATCTACTATAAAACTTCTGCCTCAGTTTTCTCAACTGTAAAATGGGGATAATAATAGCATCTACCATCCAGGATCAGTGTGAGGATCCAATGAAATAATACTTGGACACTGCTTGGCACATAGGTATTGTATAAATGATGTTTTATTCCTTCCTAAGGGACTTATTTTTTTAAGTCCAAAAAGAATATGTCTAATTCCGTTATTTTGGACTCAGTAACACTTTCCAGGCTGAATAAAAATGCAGTTTTAATAATAAATGGCAAGTGCAAATTTTGGTATACAGTATTTCCTGAAAGTCTTTAAGAATTAAAAAAATAAAAATCCAAAACTCAAATTATTCATCCAAGGGCACCTTTGGCTTCATGAACTCACTGTGGACTTTTTCAGCCACCTCACTCAAACAATAGCTTTCCCCTTAGACACCTCCTGTGAACTGACAATGGAACCAAGAGAGCAGAATCTGTCCCAAGGAAGCTGAAGGCTGGAGGAGAGAATGAGGCAACCCCATCTGGTGTTGGGGTTAACTTCCCTTTTTAACATTAGCATTTATTCCCATTTCCTCAACAATTACCTCCCCTTACTAGAACATCAAACTTGAGCTCTTGGACCCCTATAAAGTGAAAAAAATCATACATTTGCAGACAGCAACTGGGACTGAACAATCTCTCCCTCTTGACTGGTTCATTTCCTATTGCCTAGAAGTATTTCCAAGCCTCTCCTCACTTTATCCTTCCATCCCTGTTAACTATCTTCCTATTTCTCTTCTTCTATCTCCAAAGTTACTAACAATCTCTTAGTTGCCAAATCCGATGGCCTTTTCTCAATCCTCATTCTCCTTGACCTCTCTGCAGCCTTTGAAACTATTGATCACTCTCTCTTCCTTGATACTCTCTTCTCTCTAGGTTTTTAGGACACCATTCTCTCCCAGTTCTGCTCCTACCTATCTGACCACTCTTCTCTGTCTCCTTTGCTCGATCCTCCTATCTATCGAACCTTCGGTGTCCTTGAGGGTTCTATCCTGGCTCTTCTTCTCTTCTCCCTCTGTACTGCTTCAGCTGGTGATCTCATCAGCTCCTATGGCTTTAATAATTATCTTTATACTGATGATTCTCAAATCTACCTTTCTTGCCCTAGTCTCTCTGCTGACCTCCACTGTCACATAACCAACTGTCTTTCAGACATCTTGAACTGGATGTCCAGTAGACAGCTTAAACTCAACATGCCCCAAACAGAACTCACTATCTTTCCCTCTAAACCCTCTGCCCCTCTTACCTTCCCTATTATTGTACAGGCCAAGACCATCCTCCTTGTCCCTCAGACTCACAACCTAGCAGTCATGCTGGACTCTTCACTCATACTTCCCATATCCAAGCTGATGCCAATGCCTGCCAGTTTCCCTATGGCAACATCTCTCAAATGTTTTCCCTTCTTTCCTCTGACACCGCCATCTTTCTGGTTCGGGTCCTATCACCTTATTCTTCCATCATTGCAACAAGCTGGTAGTAGCTCTGCCTGGCTCAAATCCCTCCTTATTTCAGACCATCCTCCATTCAGCCACTACAGTGATTTTCCTCAAACAGAGGTCTGATCATATCACCCCTCTGCTCCATAAACTCCAGTGGTTTCCCATTTCTTCCAGAGCAAACACAAAATGCTTTGTTTGACTTTGCAGCCTTGTCCTGCCCTCCTCCCTGACACATACCCTTCGATCCCGTGACATGATCTCCTTTCTGTTCCACACACAAGATACTCCATTGCTCAGTTCCTAGCATTTTCTCTAGCTGTCTCACATGCCTGAAATGCTCTTTACCTTCCACTCCAACTACTGAACTGCCTGACTTGCTAAAAGTCCCAACTAAAATCCTACCTCTGACAAGAAGCCTTCCCTAACCCCTCTTAATTCCAGTGTTCTTCCTCTTTTAATTATTGCCTATTTATCCTGCACAAAGTTTGCCTTATATATATTTGTTTTCATGTTGTCTCTCCCATTAGACTGTAAACTCCTTGAGAGAAGGGACTGTCTTTTGCCTCTTTTTGTGTCCTCAGTACTTAGCACAGGGCCTATCACATAGCAGGCAAATAATAAATGTTTGTTGAATTGAAGATACTAGAGAGATGGAACCCGCAGAACTTGGAAATTGATTGGATAAGGAAGATGAAGAAAAAAAGTCACAGATGACCTAGAGAAGGATAGAGAAGGAAGGTCCTCCTGTCCAGGGAGCCAGGCAGACATACTTCTTCCCTCAGGCCAGTGCCACAAATAGAGACATTCTCTCTGTCCATTGTGGAAAAGTATCCTCTTGAATCTTCTGTTGCAGCTTGTAGCTATAAATGTAGTGCTACAATAGGTCTTCACAGCCTACAAAGCCAGAACAGTATGCATTAGGGATCAGCCTGGCAGGGGAGCTAACTCAGCTGGGCCCTTTGGTTTTCTATATAGATCAAATTAACTGGATCATGGCCAGGTGTCCTCTTCCCTCCCTGCAGCAGAAAGGCAGAAGCCAGAGCTAATTCACCTCCCTTGGAGACAGGACAACCTACAGCCCACAGCAGCCCCATACCTCTTTCTTCTCCCTGGCTTTTAACAATTATAGACACAGAACAGTAACTGTGTCACTTAGCGAGGGCTTGCCCCTTTGGATCTGGGGAATGCTTTAGCAGCAGTCCCAATAAATTAGTGTTCCTTAAGGGAGGAAAAGTTGGGCACAGATTGTAACAGCAAAACATGACTTGACTTATTTCAGATTTTTGCAATGTTGTATTTAGTCTGCAAGTAGATTAGCAAGCCTAATTAAATAGCCTAATGACTGCTTTTGCACTGTGATAGAAAGTGCTTTGGAGCTATTTAAATCATTTCCATTTACCACTCATTCGAGTCATTAAGAAGTATCAGTCACTAATGGTTTAATATCTTTTTAGTAATCAAGAAAGACTGAACTCCTAATTAAGCAAAAAACAAAACAAAACAAAAAAAAAAAAGGGACACCATCCAGAGGGAGAAGAACCATAGGGCAAGAAGAAGAGCCCTAACAATCATCAATATTTATAGAGAGTTTTAAGGTTTGCAAATTGGCTTATAAAAATTATTACATTTAATCCTCACAACAACCCTGGGAAGCACACACGGTTATTAGCCTCATTTTATTGATGAGGAAACTGAGGAAGATAGCAGTTAAGTGACTTGTCCAGAGCCACAAAGCTATTAAGTGTCTGACACTGGATTCGAACTCAGTTCTTTCCTAAAATTCTGGTTCAGGGTTCTAGCCTCTGCACCATCTATAGCTGGTACAAGTAGCACCATCTAGAGTTACCTTAGCTTGTAGTACTAGTACTAGTAGTGACAATAATTAATATGATATGGCAAAGGAGAGATGATGAAATATTAACAATTTAGAGCTGGAAGTCACCTTCAAAGCCATCTGGTCTAAGCCTTTCTCTTAGAGATGAGGAAACAAGTTCAGAGAGATGAAGAGATTTGCCAAATATCACGAAATCGGTCCATGACAGAACAAGTCATGTCTGCTAAGTTCAGTGCTGTGTTGTACCACAATGCCTCCTGAGAAGGTTCTAGGATTCCTTCTCCAAATAAGGTGATGCTATTCTATTACACAACATCGCATTGCTCTAATCGTACCTTCACGGAGAGGAAAGTTTCATTTAATTTACTCAATATACCTAGAACAGGGGCGGCTAGGTGACACAGTGAATAGACCACCAGCCCTGGAGTCAGGAGGACCTGAATTCAAATCCAGCCTCAGACACTTAACACTCACCAGCTGTGTGACCTTGGGCAAGTCACTTAATCCCAATTGCCCTGCCCTCCCCTCTCCAAAAAGCAAAAAAATATATATTTTTTGTAAATAAACCTAAAACAATCAGCAAAGGCAAGAAAGTAAAGGATGAAAGATTTACTGGTGTTCCTTAAATTCATCTACCTGTTAAAGCTGAACATATACACAATTAGCCAGATAGATGGGGAGAAAAAAAACAAGTGTGTTTCTAGGAAAATCAAGCCAATTTTGTCAGAGGAGCCATTTCAGTTTTCCAGCATCTTCTGTCAGTTAAAGGATTATTTCTCCTGATTGCTAATTGTTTCAGGTGTAATAGGTGAATTAAATGGCACTTCTACTTTCCTGGAGGTATGATTAGAGTATTCAGATAAAATGTGTAATATATAGTAACACCTGATTTAGAGAAGAGTCATAGAACTTCAGAGACCTGGATCATTTAGTCCTACTAGGTTTTAGAGATGAAAGCTAAAGAGGTGAGGAAAGATTCAGAGAATTGCTCAAATTCACCCAGGGAGTGAGTGGCAGTAAGTGCTGAGATGAGAAGCCAGATTTCCTGACTCTCCCCTCCACCCCTGCTTCCCAAGGCTCTTGCCCACAAACTGCACTATCTCCAATTTATCATTGACACTGGCAAATGGAATACTTCCCAAATGTGAAATGTCTAGAGATCTGAATCTGATTCTTTTGTCATCTGAAAGTTTCCATATATTGTGGAAATTCTTCTGAAATGTTTTTTCTCCTACATAACTGACTGCTTCCTTATATTGGTATACTGATCATAATTTGACCTTTTCCTAAGGGATTAATAAGTTCATTATCATGAAGATCTTTTCTGGACCATATTATTCAATACTTCAGCATAGCAATGGCCTCAGGAGACACTGAAGCAATCAGTTCTCTACTCAAAATTGCTAGGAACAATGCTTTTACTCTTTGCATCTAATGCAAGGGTTCTTAATCATTTTTTGATTCACGATTGCCTTGGCAGTGTGAGGAAAGCTGTGGATCTCTTCTCAGAATGTTGTTAAATACATAAAATAAAATACATAGGATTGTGAAGGAAACCAATTAAGTTAAAATAGTTATTTAAAAAAAACAACCAACAACACCTTGTCTTAAAAGTTCACCACCCCTAGGCTACTGTTATAGCTGAGTATAAGCACATCTAAAAATGGCGTCAATAAGCTGTTAGCAAAGGGTCCTCAGGGCATTTGCATAGTGAACGACTTTAGTACAGTTGTTCACAGACCATTTACTATGTATTGACAGGAGCAAGGTTGCCAAAAGTCAGACCTCCAAATCAGCAGCTCTCACTGCAAAAAGGTTCTCCAGCACCCACAGGCCTTTGCTTCTTTCTGGCTGTAAACTCACACCTACCAGTCTGTACTTTCACATATATGGCAAAGAACAGGAGATAGAAAGCAGACCCCCTTGTCCTAAGAGCAATGGTCCCAGACCTCTTCACTAGTATCTTTAATACTGACCTGCTTATTAACTTACCACAGTACACAGTGGAAAGAGGGATAGATTTGGGTTCAGTTTCGGGTTCAAATCCCAGTTCTTGCCATTGTGCAACCTTGGGCAAGTCATTTGCTCTCTCTGAGGCTCAGTCTCCTTGGTTATAAAATGAGGGGGCTGGACTAGAGGACCCCTGAGTTGTCTTCTTTAATGGGAATGTAAATTTTTAAGATCTTCCCTGCCCCTAGGCTAAAGTGCACCTGGAGCCTGGGGTGGGAGGCTTGATTTTCGGTAGATACTTTGTGATTGGCCATTGGGTCAAGAAAGTTGTTACATTCTCTGAGCCAGGAGAAAGCTATCTAAGCCCTGATGTGAGGCTTTGTTTGGGGGCTCACTTCGAGAAGTGTTCTGTGATTTGATCAGATGAGACTCTGGGAAGCCATTGCTGCTACAGAGCCCCCCCTCGGCTTTGAAAAACCCAGATGTTGATTTGGTATGGATGTAATGGTTGGACAGTTTGGAAAGCTGTCCGCTTGATCTGTTTCTGTCTTGATAATTCTGTCTGTATATTCTGAAGTTCGGGGTGCTGACCTTTTTCCCCTGAAGTAGGTAAACGATACATATTTGACTGATTAAAGTAAGCTTGTTAACCCATTTTGAGTTGCTTTCCTTTATCAAAGCAGATCCAAGAACCTGTGGTGGCAGCCACCCTGGGAATGCTGGGGTGCTTGCTGCTACATCTTCTAATTCCAAATCTGTAATTCTCCAATTGTTTTATAACTTTGCTCATCTACCAGTCAGAGGCCTGGAGTAACCAACCATTGGAAACAATGACATCTGACCTCTTCTCCTAGTACATGCAATGGAGGAGTATTAGCAGGGTAGGGAAGAGAGAATTCTGTCACCAAGATTTCTATTTCTGTCCCTTTAGTCTTCCCCTCTGACTGCTGAGTACCTGCCCAGAACCACTATTCAAGGGAGTGCCTAGGATAATCATGCCCTTTTCCATACTATCCTTGCTCCTCACCCTCCAAGACTTTCCACCAACACTCTATCCACTGAGCCACCTGGGAATCAAACCACACTGCAAAGTTCTACCTTCTGCTCATCTCCCAAATTCCACTTGGATTTTTCTGTTTCCAAGGAAGGAAAAATGCATCTGACTCCTCAACTGGAGGGCCAGTTCATAGAGCCAAAGCAAATTTGTCCAGCCCTGCAACAAAACACCAAAGTTCCTAATTGTCTAATATGTTTGGAGTAAAACAGGAAATAATGTTGCAAGGACATAAAATGTCAAGCAAAGACGTTAAGAATCCTGGAGATAAGGAAACGGATTGAAAGCTACGTGCAGATTTTAATGGTTTTCTGAGTCCGGTTGTTTGGACCTGGAACACTTTGTTCCTCAGTGCTCCTAGGGACTGAAGAGTGTCCTGTCAACCAAGCATTCACACTTGGCTTGCAAGTTAGGCAGAGTACATAAACACAGATTTGGCTCATCTGATCAACTAACAAAGATTGTTTTTACAAAAGTTTCTAAAAAAAATACAAATACTAACTCAAGACAGTGATTAAACCTATCAAAAGCTCTCAGTCCTTGAGGAGGCTAGGTGGCACAGTGAATAGAGCACTGGCCCTGGATCCGGCCTCAGACACAGAACACAAAAAATAGCCAAATAGCCATTGTGACCTTGGGCAAGTCACTTAACCCCAATTGCCCTCCAAAAAGGAAAAAAAAAAGCTCTCAGTCCTGATGGGACTTTGTAAAACTTCCAGCAACTTAAGTCAATTCAGCATTTCTGAAGTGGCCTAATAAGTGCCCGGTTAGGCCTGATGGATAAAAAGGGAAAAATTAAATAATTCCATCCCTTGAGGGCTCAGCACTTGATGAGAAAAGTAGAAGCTAAAAGAATACAAGGTAAATGGGCCAGAGGAGCTTGAGGATTCATCTCCAGGTACCAGGTGCCATTCTGCAGTTGGAGCAGGCCTGGTTCCTTCAAGGTATTGCTTGCTTGGAAGGACAGGAGATTGGAGGAGAGGGAAGGAGAAAGTGACAGAGAAACAAAAGGATAATAAAAATCTCCCATCTATCTCCATTTCCATCTATTTCCATTCCCTTTCTCTCCGACTTCACCAAAAGTCCAAAGCTATTCTATCCTCTTAGCGACAGACTTGAGAGTTTGATGCCATACACATGGTGCCAACATTCTCTGCTGCTGCTTTCTCTCCTTCAAAATTTCCTGATCTTCTTTGGAAGCCCTAAAATGCTTTATTAAAATGTTGGCTATTATTATTAAACTTCTCCTTCCATTTTCCTCTTCTTTTGGTGTCTACTTACTTTGAAGTAAATTTAATCTAATTCTCCTGTCACCAAATGCTGCTTCCCAAAGAAGCAAAAGTATAGAAACTACCTTGGATAAATTTTTGTGTGTTTACATGTGCATGTAAATAGACATATGACCACATGTACATACATCTCAAAGATTTCTTATTTCTTGATAAATGTTGGTGAAGATATGGGAAAATTGTAACATTAATGAATTGTTGGTGGAGTTCTGAACTGATCCAACCATTCTGGAGAGCAATTTGGAGCTATGCCCAAAGGGCTATAAAATACTGCATACCCTTTGATCCAGCAACATCACAACTAGGTCTGTATTTCAGAGATCATAAAAAGGGAAAAAGGACCCACATGTACAAAAATATTTATAGCAGCTTTGTGTGGTGACAAAGAATAGGAAATTGAAGGGATGCCCATCAATTGGGAAATAGCTAAACAAGTTGTGGTATATGGATGTAAGATATTACCATTGTGCTATAAGAAATGATGAGCAGACAGACTTCAGAAAAATCAGGAAAGACTTATATGAACTGATGCTGAGTGAATGAGCAGAACCAGGAGAACACTGTACACACTAACAACAACACTGTGTAATGACCAACTTTGAAAATTTTATCAAATGGTCTTTTGCCATATTAGAAGTTAGGGGGCAGCTAGGTGGCGCAGTGAGTAAAAGTACCAGCACTGGAGTCAGGAGGACCCGAGTTAGGTTCTGGCCTCAGACAATTAACACCCACACAAAAAAACTGGCCGTGTACCCTTGGGCAAGTTACTTAACCCCAACTGCCCTCCAAAAAGAAAAAAAAAAAGAAGTTATTAGGACTGGACTTGTCTTCTTTAATGTTTGTGCCTCCCCCAGAGAAATAAAATGTTTAATAGAGGAGTATTTTCCTCTCAAGGGAGAAAAGGGGGAAAAAGAGGGGGAAAATGAATGAGGAAAAGCAAGGAGTCAGGAAAGTAGAGGATATCTTTAGGGAACAGCAAAGTAAGTCAGTTTGTCCAAAATGTGGATTATGAGTAGGGAGATAGTAAGGAATCAGGCTGAAAAAGTAGTCTGAGGCCATACAACATCAAATTGATGAGTTTGAATTGCATTTTTTAAGAACAAACTCTCCTTTAAGCATTTAAATGTTTTAAAGATTCTCTTAACAACAATCCTTGTGTGTCATACATGTTTGAGGAGGGAGGGAGGAAGAGAGAAAGAAAAACAGAGACAGAGTACAAAAGCAAGCATTTATGAAGTGCTTACCATGTGTGCCAGTGGGTGGAAAAAGTAGCTTTATAGGGGCAAGATAAAATAATCTGGGAGAGAAGATAACATAGGTGTCCTGGGCACTTTTTAAAGGGGAGATTCAGAGTAGGAACCAGGCAGCTAGGTGGTGCAGTGGAATAGAACCCTGGGCCTGGAGCCAGGAAAACCTGAGTTCAAATTTGGCTTCATACACTTAGTTGTGTGTGACCCTGAGCAAGTCACTTAAACAAAGATTAATAGACATAGTATCATCACAGGATTGTTGTGAAGATCAAATGAGATCATTTTAAAGCTCTTAGCATGTGCAGTAACTGGCACATAGTAAGCACTATAAAAATGTTAGCTATTCCTGAAATGGGATCTAACTCTTCATCCTTCTATATAGTGTAATAGAAGTTGTAAGGTATGAACAGCTCAAGGCTATCCCCGTGCAAGGCTGGCAGACAGCCCCACCAACTTCTGTGGCATTCATCCTTGTTGAGGTTCATTATCATAAAAATGTTTCTAGTATTCCAGATTTTCCTTGCCAGTCCATGGGAGAAATTCCCCAAAGTCTCCAGAGTAGCAATTTGGAAACAGGAACATGCTCACAGCATGTCCTCTATGTGTCAGCTTCTTCCTAGAGTCTCTCTCCCTCCAGGGGCCACCCCCTGGAGAGAGGCAGGAACCACTTGTATTTTCTCCACAAACCAAAAGTTCTGAAGCAGGTAGTGTGAATCTTATTGTCCTCATTTTAGGAATGAGAAAGTTGATTCTCAGAGAGATGAAATGATTTGCCCAAGGTTACCCCAATTAGTAAGTAACAGAACTAGAGTTTAAATCAATGTATTTTTTTTCCCTTTCTCATTGTGTTGTAAGCAACAGGAGCCCATTGTAGGCTTCTGATCCTGGAAATGGCATGCTCAGAACTGCACTTTAAGGAGATTATTCTGACAGTACATCCTGGACACCCTGGAAGAGAAGAATTCTCTCTGGGCAACTGGATTTTGCTGGAAAGGGGCCAGGTTTACATTTTCATTAGTCATAAATACTGCGTCTGAAGAATGAAAAATACCCTGGAATTCTATAGAAAGGTAGAAAACTTCGAAAAGTGTCCTTCTAAGGATGCTCATCAAACAAAGAATGGCTGGACAAATTATGGCATACGAACATATTGCAATATTACTGTCATAAGAAATGATGAACGGGACAGTTTCTGAGAAACCGAGAAAGACTTGGATGAAATGATGCTGAGTGAAGTGACCACAACAAGATCAATTTATGCAATAAAACCAACACTGTAAAAAACAAACAACTTTGAATGACTTAAGAACTCAAATCACTTCAATGGCTAGCCATGATTTCAGCACACCAACTATGTAGCAAGCTACACACATCCTGACAGAGTAGTGATGGATTCAGGCTACAAAGTGAGACTTTTTTAGACATTACCAACATGGCAATGAGCTTTACTTGACTATGCATATTTGTTTAAAACAACTGTTTTGCCTTTTCTCTTCTTTTTTTTCCAATAGGGGAGGTGAGATAAAATTGATTTTTAATTAAAAAGACAAAATTTAATTGAAAAAGAAAAATGGCATGCTAAAGTTAACAATCATTGAGTTTCCGTAATGGATTACTGCCTTAGCAATGATTCTGTGGGTAAAGGAAAAAGCAGGGTGCCCTGCTAATTTTCAGAAGCAATGGGGTGGTAGGAGTAGCACAAGAATTTCTCAATCTTAAGACTGGATTGCTAAATAAGGTATCTCACCCTACAGGAGAGTGGGGGGGAAGGGGGAAAGAGGGGATATAATGGAAGGGAGGGCAGGCTGAGAGGGGAGGGAAGTTGGAAGCACCCACTTTTGAAAAGGGAAAAGATCAAAGTAGAGAATAGAAACAAGTGGGGGGTGGGATAGGGTAGAGGGAAGTATAGTCAGTCTTCCACAATATATCCACTATGGAAATGTTTTGCATAGCTACTCATGTACAACCTATATTTAATTGCTTATCTTCCCAGTGAAGGTGGGTGACAAGGGAGGAAGGGAAAGAATCTAGAATCCAAAGTTTTAAAATCAAATGTTTAAATATATATAATATTATTATTAATATTTTACATGTAACTGGGAAATGAGATATACAGGCAGTGGGGCATAGAGATCCACCATGCCCTACTGGAAAGTCGAAAGGGGAATAGAGGAAGATATGAGAGAGAGCTGATTGGGGGAGAGGATATTCAGTGGGAATGCTGTTTTGGGGTGGTGGGTAGGGAAAATTGGGGAGAAAATTTTAACTCAAAATCTTGTGGCAATGAATAATGTAAACTAAAAAAATTAAAAGAGAAAAAAAAGATTGTAGGGGATCTCAGGGCAGGGCATCCAATCTATTCCTTGTTTATTTGGGGGGGGGGGGGGGGAGGTTGTTTGTTTTTTGGTGGAAGTAATAAGGATTAAGTGACTTGCCCAGGGTCACACAGATAGTAAGTATCTGAGGCCAGATTTGAACTCACATCATCCTAACTCCAGGGCTGTGTTCTACCCACTGCACCACCTCACTTCCCCCATCCAACCTATTCCTGAATCTTCTCTACAGCATTGCTGGCAAGTGGTCATTCAGTCTTTACATGAAAAGCTGCAGGGATAGCTCACTACCTTTCGAGAGCAAACTATTCTATCTAAATTTGTGTTCTCCCTTTTGCCACATTGATGCCTGGTTTACCACTGAAAATAAATATGTGCTTTAGGTCACTACAGTACTGAGGCAATCTCCCAAAGCCTTAAGGATTCTCTCCATACCACCATTTCCAATGAGAACTCCAGGATGCCTAATTACTTTTCCAAACGGTGACATCTCTTTTTAACAAAGTGTCTATACCAGTGATTCTTCCTCTCCCCTACTGCTAAGTACCTTCCTTCTGAGATAACCTTCTATCTCCTCTGTATATGTCTTATTTGTCATAGTTGTTTGCATTTGTCTCTTATTAGAATGTGAGCTCCTTGGGGGTGGAGATTATGTTTTTTCCCCTTTCCTTGAATCCATAGCCCTTAGCACAGAACCAGGCAAAAATACTTAATTGTGTAATAAATCCTTATTGAACACTGTCAGGATGCCACAAGGTCTGATTTCATCTTAAGTATAAATGAATTTTATTTGGGCTTTTGTGGGCCAAATGAGCCATCATTTAATACCCATTGTCTTCTCATCATTTTAGAACTTCTTTCTATTTCTCTAGAACACCAGCTCAAAGCATGCTTTGGGGAGCACCGATAAGAAAAGTCTGCAAGAAAGGGTTAAAAAGTACTCAATCCTTTTTTTTTAGTGTCAAGGTTCCCTCTGGCAATCTGATGGAACCTATGGATACCTTGTCTGAATGATGTTTTAAAATGCATAAACTAAAATAAATAGAATTACAAAGGAAAACAATGGCTAGTGAAAATTAAGATGTAATCTTTTTCCCATCCAAGTTCATGGACCTCCAACCCCAAGTCAAGAAGCCCTGAGTTAAATAATTGTTGAACAGTCATTTCAATCATGTTTGATTCTTCATGACCCCATTTGGGGGTTTCTTGGCAAAGATATTAAGAGTAGTTTGCCATTTCCTTCTCCAGCTCATTTAACAGATAAGGAAACTGAGGCAAATGGGGTTAAATGACTTGCCTGGGGTATCAGAGCTAGTATCTGAGGCCAGATTTGAACTCATGAATTGGAGTCTTCCTAACTTCAGGCCCAATGTTCTATCCACTGCACCACTTAGCTGTCACCAGAGTTAAATTACTGACTTTTAAAATGTCCTTGTAGTTTCACTACCATCTAATCAATTTGTAACACACTATCTGTTTCCCTATAGCTCCTTAAAGAAGGCCTATCTGCCTCCTTTCCTAGATTGCTGAGTAGGGAAAAACTTAACATCCTAATTTTGGAGATGGTATGATGAAGTGAAAGAAGATCTGAAGACCTGAATTCAAATGACTGCCTATGTGACATTGGGTAAAGTCAATGCACCTCTCTGGACCATAGGTGTCCTAACAAATGTTTATAACTGACTTTCTAGAAAAGAAATACATGTGTGTGTGCACGTGCACATTTTTACATATATACATGTGTATATATATATATATTATATGCACAGCATACTTTAAAATTTAATGTACATCATTAACTTTTTCTCCATCACTTTATGAAGTCCAGGCTGTTTAAATAAAAACAATCACTCAAGCCCTAATTCTGTTTGCCTATTTCTGAGATATAAGTGCTCACATCAAAAATTGAACACTGGGAGAGTGGGAACCCAGCACACCCCTGTCTGTGACCCAATTTTGCATTTTGCAAAATGAAAGAGTTGAACTAAAGTCCTTCTAGCTCCAAATTCTATGATCTTGGGAATACCTGACAAGTTCTTGTAGAAACTATTTTAAAGAAAATGGAATAAGATTTTAACTTGTTTCATTTAATACAAGCTGTTCCTATTCACCACTTAGAGCTAAAACTCCTGCATTTTCCAATATTTTGGTTGGGGGGTAGGGAGATTGGATGGACAGCAACAACTGGTAGCCTGTTCTGTGCAGACTGAATTAAGGGAGGTGGTCACTGAATGGTTGCTGTGGCAGAGGAATTTAGACCAGAGGGAGTCTTCTGTTTCTCAGAATGGAAGAAACTTGCAGGGAAGTTAAGACCCAGGTCCTTCATCACCATCATCCTCAGGACACCCAGAACACCCAGGACTTTTAAAGCCAGATAAATAAAAGGGAAACAGGGCTTTCCTGGCTGAGAAAGCAAGACTAAAGGGAGTCAGTGAGTTAAAGTCCTAACAGAGAGGCCAGGAGGAAAATAGAGACATAAACTTAGGGAAGATTTTTAAGACCAAGCTAAACTGATGTAAGCATAAAGAGAGAAGACTGCAGATGCTCACTGAAGGGAAAAGCAATTTATTCTGGCTCTTTCTATGCCTACTGTTTGGGAAAATGAAAGAAACGCTGACAGTGTTGGTTCCTTATGGAGGTCTGCACATATAGCACTTGCTCAACAAATGCTGAATGACTAAATGATTGAGTAAATGAATGAGTGAATACAAAAATGATGAAAGGAATTATAAGGGTGGATGAAGTTAAAATGACTTAATTAGTCCAGAAAAGCTTCCCTGGTTTATACTAAAGAGTTTTGTGGCATTAGTTTCTCTGAGTGTTAACGGTGAATATTTTTGATGTTTGCTTAGGAGTTTTAGTACTCCCATTGAACAGATGGAAGAACTGAGGGTTAGAGAATGACTTGCCTAGGATCACACAGTTTTATAAGTGCTAAAGCCAAGATATGAATTGAGGTCAAGCCTCGCATTCTTTCCTCTATGCCACAATGCCTTCAAGTATTTAGCAGACACCTCAAAGTAAAGCTGTTTAAAGATATTAAAATGTATGTTTTAATGAAAACCAGAGACAGTGTCCATATCTTCTGACGATCCTCTACCATTAGTTTGTAAGCTTCTTGGGGGCAGAGACTGTTTCACTTTCATCTTGTAACTACAGCACCTAATAGAGGCTTAATCGATATTTCAGTGATTATTTGGATTCCTCAAAAACAATGAAACAGGTTTTTAGGGGGCTATTTGTGAATGCATAGCTCATATATTCTGCCATTTATTAGCTAGGTGGCCTCAGGTTCTCTGGGCCTCAGTTTCTTCTCTACAAAGTGAGGGGCTAAATGATCTCTATGATCTATGTGCTAATTTTTATGACTAGATGTTCTCAAAGGTGCCCCTCCCTTTGACTTTAACACCCTAGGAGTCTGTCAACTCAGACCAAACAACCAATGGGCTTCACTACCACCTGGTGGCAACTTGTACAAATTACAATGATAGTTGCAGAAAAAAGAGAAAAGAAAAGAAAAAAGTCAATCATGAACACATACTGAAACAGCAATCAGCCATTAGAGAGAGCCCATCTTCTAATTAGATTTGGTCTATTGTTCTAGCCTGTCAAGATTTTGTCAGATTTTACCATTCAGTATGTCAGATTTCCCTACAAGCTTTGTGTCATCTGCAAATTTAATAAGCTCGTCATCTATGCCTTTAACCAAGTCATTAATTTACAGACCAAGGACAGCTCCCCAAAGAACTCCACTGGACTAATGTCATTCCAAGATGACATTAAACAATTAATGACTATACTTCAGGTCTGGTCATTCAGCCAATTATGAATACAAATAATTACTATTATCCAGCTCACATCTCTCATCCACAAGGATTACTAGAGACTCTGTCAGGTCCTTTGTTGAAATCTAAGTGCACTACACCTATTGAGTTCCCCAATCTAGTAAGTCTATGGGAGAAAAAAAAATGAGATCAATTCGACATGAGCTTTCCCTAATAAAGCCGTATTGGCTCCCACTGACCATCACTTTTCTTTCTAAGTGTTTAAAAACTGTCATTTTAAAAATATATTTTAAAATTTTGCCAAGAACCAAAATAAAGTCACTGGCCTATGGTTCACCTTCGGTGAAAGCCCTGCTTTGCTTCTCCTGTTCTCCAGGACCTTAGGAAGAAAAAAAAATCACTGAAATTACTTCAGAAATCCCATTAAGAAAGAATGCAAAGTTATAATTAAGTCTGGCCTTTGGCACAATTAACGATTAGTTAAAGTTTATATCTCTTTTCTGTGCCCTTTTCTCCCTCTCTATCTGTTCTCTTTCCTGCCTAGACCTCATGAGTCACCTTACTGTGAATTTCCATGAAGTGTCACTATGAATGACTTTAATGAGATAGACCTTCCAAAGAACACTTAGAACTTTTAAAAAAGCATCTTGGGACAGAGACAGTTGGGGACTGGTAGCCTTCCCTAGCCCTTGGTTCCACATAGACCATTCAAATATGCCAGCTGGAATACAAAATTAAATTTTTTATTCCTTTATAGTTTTCTGCAAAATGCCAGACAAAAATAGATTCCAGAATAAATAGAAAATTAGGGATGAATATTCTTCACTCTGCTAGTCCCCCTTTCTTGGACTCTAGGCCTTTCTCTGAGTTTGTTCATTGTCTTCTAAGCCTCTGAAAGGAGATGCTATTCTCTCTACTTGCCTGTTTTGCTTTTAGCCCATTTCTCTCCTTTGGACTAAGGTTGAATGGTGCTTCTCCTCCTAGAGGAAATCAAGCACATTCTGACATTTGAAGACAGTTATCATGCCCTCCCTAAACTCCTTTCTTTCTCCACCTTCTCCAAGTAGCCAAGTAAAGCACAGTTAATTCTTTTAATCTTTGCCCATAACTCCACCTCTCTGTTTCTTATATAGGTATTTTTGCTTTCTTTCTTCTGAACTCCATCAAATTTGGCTGTCTCTCTCCTTTCATTTATACTTAGGAATTACCAAATAAATCACCAAGTTATATATATATATATATGTATGTATGTATATATGTGTGTGTGCACATATATACACACATATATACATATATACACACATATATATACATATATACACACATATACATATATATATATATATATATACACATTAATCAGGAGAAGGTAGTTTTACAAAGGCTTTCACCACACAACAGAGCTAATGATAGAACATGTTAACATCAATCATGAGTCAAGCCTCATTTGGCTTCTGGAACCAAGTAGTTAATCCAAATTTGGATTATAACTATGGAAGGTTTCCTACCTGGAAAGTCCCAGCATGGTCTTCCTCTTTATCTCCCTCTTTGTTCTCTTTGAGAGCAATCAAGGTGAAACCCCTGAAGTAGGAGGGAGTAGCAGCAGAGAGAGTCACTGCAGAGAGAGAAAGAACACAGAAAATTACTACCTGTGGAACCAATTGGCTTCTATTTCAATAACCCATGAGAGTGACTTCTTTAGCTCAGCAGAGCAAAATCATAGATGCCCAGACCCTGAAGAGGCAAAGTTTGGCCACAAATTCAGTGTTGGAAGAGATTTCAGAGGTCTTCTACTCCAAACCACACCAGAACTGAGATATTAATAGGATCATAAATGGGACCTTGGATGCATCTACTCCAATATCTTCCTATTAAAGATGAGGGAAGTGAGGTGCAGAAAGGTTAAGCAACCTTGTTGTTGCTGAGTCATTTCACTCTTCATGACTCAGTGGACCAACTATCCATGGGGTTTTCTTGGCAAGAAAACTAGAGTAGTTTGGCATTTCCTTTTATATCTTTATGCAGGCAGGGGTTAAGTGACTTGCCCAACATCACACAACTAGTAAATATCTGAGGTCAGATTTTGAACTCCTGTCTTTCTGACTCCAGGTCTGGTGCTATTCACTTAGCCATCTAGAAGCACTAAGGTCAAATAGGTCATATGCAGCAGAGCTGGGCTTTGAAGGTTCTCTAACTCCAAACCCAGCATTTTTCCTAGTGTTATGTACCATCTTTGGAGGACCAGTTTTTATGCCCAAATAATAGGGCTTCTCATGCGCTTACATTTTTTTTTTTATTTCAGGACTTGCTAAGTGGTTAAAGCTGCTATCTTTACTATGATACTAATGAAATCAGGAAACAGCACCCAAGTAGCACCAGCCTGTCTGCCAGGGACTGTGTCTTCATAATATAGGCCCCTGTTTTGTTTTATTTGTTTTCTTTAGACCGTCTAATGTAAAGCTGGCATTGGCTCTGACTAAGAATAGCTCCCAGAGTAAAGGTGCTTCAGACAATGTCAACACAGAAGAATTTTAAAGTTGGCCTTTGAGACAGCACAGGAAAGAGGATTTTTAAAAAGGAAATTGTCAAGGTGATACTGAAGGATTTAGACTTGGGAAGAAGGTGAGAGACTGGATTTGTGGGAGAGAACTTTAGAAGAAAATTAGGAAGAGTTGGAGGTAAATAGTCTCTATTTTCAGATTCTACTTCTGACTTCTGTGAGAGAAGGTTGGGAAAAGAGATAAGGACCTAAGTTGAATAAATAGGACAAAATGATGAAGGTGTTTTGGATGGTGTAATGTAATGCCAAGGAAAGGCAACTTCCCAAGGTTCAAAATACCAGCATAGGTGTTCTCCATTTTATTCAGGGACCAACCAAGAACAGAGAAGATCAAAATATGACATCATTCAAAATACAGCATTTACTAAGGGTGATTAAATAATCTCCAAGTACTACCCCACCCCAGGACCTTCCACTCATTCAATCAATTACAAAGTCCCAGTTCTAAATACTACTCCACCCCTAGGCTGTACCTTCATTTAGTCCATCACTCTGGTGAAGGACAGTGCTGTTGTTGCAGGGGTCTGGGAACCTTTCTGTTGGTTCAGAAGCCCTGAAGAAGAATTTTCTTGTTGTATGTTTACAGAAATCCTGGGAGAGGGTTTTGCTAATGTTTTCTAGGGTTCTAGGACTGTTCTACAGACAGAGGATGAATTAATGAAGAGACTGGCAATGTATCTTGTGGCCTTGCTAAGCCTAGTCTCCCCAGGAACTAAAATTGCTGAGAACTTGCCTCCGGTCAAGATGAAGAAAAGACCTCCATTTGGGTATTAAGTGCTGTGCTTAAACTTGATGTAACTCTGGGGTAGATTCAATTGTGATCCAGGGGTGGGGAACTTTTGACCTTTTTGTGTTCTGTGGTTGAGCTAATGAATGTACTTTACTTAGATTGGAAACTAATCTCCATTTGAGAAGAGGGACTTTGTGGTGGACTAAATGAAGGTACAGCCTAGGGGTGGAGTAGTATTTAGAACAGGGACTTTGTAATTGATTGAATGAATGGAAGGTCCTGGGGTGGGGTAGTACTTGGAGATTATTTAATCACCCTTTAGTAAATGCTGTATTTTGAATGATGTCATATTTTGATCTTCTCTGTTCTTGGTTGGTCACTGAATAAAATGGAGAACACCTATGCTGGTATTTTGAACCTCGGGAAGCTGCCTTTCCTTGGCATTATATTACAGATGGGTTTGGATTCATAAAGAGGAGCAGAAAATAAATTTGGAAGTGGCAAATTTGGGAGAACTTAAAGATAAGTTAAAGAACTGGTACTAAAAGAGAAAAGGGACTCAATATGAAGGAAAAAAAGGATTAAGGACCTAAAGAGACACATTGAAAAAGAGAAAAGGATAAAGTAGTTGACAAGTCAGTAAAAATAAAAGATAAGCATAATTAAACTAAATAACAAATTAGTAAATAAAAAAATTATTAAACTGGTAAAATACACTTTCAGAAAAGCCAGGGAAGATCTGTACAAAATGATAGAGGGTGAAGTGAGTAGGACCAAGAGAACAATATGTAGAGTAAGAACAATATTATAAGGAAAAAGAACTTTGAAAGATTGGAGAACTCTGGTCAAAGAAATGACCCACTACAGTTCCAGAGGATTGTTGATGAAACATGTTATTTACCTCTTGATAGAGAGGTGATGGCTTCAAGATGCAGAATTAGAATTTTTGGACACAACCAATGTGAGATTTTTTTTTTTGTTTGACTATGGATATTTGTTAAAAAGACTTTGTTTTTCTCCCTCCCTACCCCTATGAAGAAATATGGAAGACAAGCAGGTGTAGGGTAGTCAAAAAAAAAAAGAAGAAAAGAGAAAAAGGAAAGAAAAAATGGTCATTGAAACATCTTGTTAAAATGCTTAGAAGAGAACAGAGGCAAGACAATAAAGAAGAAAAAAAGACAGCTTTAAAGGGTAAAGGTTGAACTTACTACAACCTTAAAAAGAAAAGCAAGTTTGAAATAATAGAGACCTTCAGCCTCTTTTACAATCTTTTTTCCTTCTATTATTTATCTGCAAATGTCCATTCTATTTGGTGATTGGAGAAGTAAAAAAATATTTAACAAAAAAAAAGGTAAGTAAAACAACTTGGTGAAATGAATAAGAGATTAGTTAAAAAAAAGAAAGAGGTATAGCTGTAAAGCTATTGAGACAAAAGAAAGGGAGCTAGGTATGGCTATCAAGTTGGTAGGAGGTGATAAAATGCTGTAATATCTTGAAGAGGTGCTTAGGAGGTGAGGGATAGATAAAAAAAAGTAGTTTCAAAACAGATTGACAATCTCAATAAGTATGGAGAGCAGGAAGAAATCTGTAGTGATGCATTGAGTGTGCCAATGTATACTTCTGCCATGAAACTGCCATGTTCCAAGTGTAGAACTCAATCCTAGAAAAGAGAAGAAAATTCAAGGACGCCTTCTCCAAACTCCAGGCTATCAGGTCCATCATAGGGGTCAATTTAAAAAAAAAGAAAAACTTTTTTAAAAATGCTGAACACTTAGCACCCACCCAGAAACACCTGGCCGTGTAACCTTGAGCAAGTTACTTAACCCCAATTGCTTAGGGGTGGCCAGGTGGCTCAGTGAGTAAGAGCTCCGGCCCCAGAGTTGGGATAACCTGGGATCAAATCCAGGCTCTGATACTTAGCACCACACCCAGAAATAACTGGCCATGTGACCTTGAGCAAGTTACTTAACATTGATTGCTTTAAAAAAAAAGGTGCTGAAGTGGCAGAGAGGAAACCTGACCTTTGTCAGTTTGGAAAATACAATGTCATACAAAGGCATAAAGAAAGGAAAAAGACAAGGTACATATGAGTTTCAAAAGCTGAAGTTCTTCCTGAAAAGGGGAAAGTTGAATCTTCTGAAGGCAAAGCAGCTTCTTGTTCTCCAAGAAATGATAAGGTAGAGACACAAAAGCTATCACGTAAGAGAGATCATCCATTCAGGGTCAACAGAAGACTAGTGGTGTTATTCCCTACTTAGGAGTACAGAGAAAACTATTTTTTGGCATTGTAACAACAAAGCTTGTTGCCTTCCTGAGCTATGTATCCAAAACAGAAAAATATCCTGAGATTTGTCCAATACAGGGACTATAACTCACTTCTAGCGATTTGCATGGGCAAAAATGATGCTGTCAGAAAGAATCTAAGGTACTGCCAAAGACTGTGAAGTCTTAAGTAAGAAACTCAAGATGATGGAGTTACAGGTTATATTTTCTTCACTGTTGTCCTTTGAATACAAAGGAAATCATAGGAGAAAATGACATGATATGTGAAGATCTGGCTAAGAACATGGTCACTGGAAATGGACTTTGGATTCTAGACCATGGCTTAAAATAAAGGAATGACACACTACTGACCAGGAATAGAGTATACATCTCTAATCAAGGCTGGCAAGAATGTGTTTTCATAGTGCCTTTAAAAATCTAATGAAAAGGACTTTAAAATAAAAAGAATGCAGGAATAAGAAAGCTACCAAAATATATCCACCAAGCTAAGATTTCCATGGAGAGCAAACATGATGAAGGGACAAGAATTGCATCTAATACAACCATAAGCTTACAGGAAATAAAATCCAAGTCAATAATAAAATCCATGGCCTCAAATATCTATGTGCAAATTTGTAACATATAGGCAATAAGAGAAATCAGAAGTCCCAAAGTAAGCAACTAAATTTGACCTTACCATTATCATGGAAACTTGATGGAATGAAATTCATGACTAGAATAACTCATTTAAAAGGCAGGGATGGTATACTATGGGTATGGAAGACTCCATATGTCAAAAAATTTTAATGTGTTGATTAATTTCCCTGAACTATTTGTTTTCTCTTTTTAATTTTTTGTTTTATGAGATAGTTCTTGGGAAATAGAAGAAGGGGAAAGAGGGATACATTGATAAATGTAGACAATTGTAAAAACAAACTATATCAACAGAATTTAATTTAAAAAAGAATAGATAAAAGGGAGGAGATTGTCACCATATATTAAGAAGCTACAATTGTGAGAAAATCTAGAAAAGGGACAAGGGATGAGAAAGGGAACGAGGTAGAGAACATTTTAATAGAGATCAATGGATGGAGAATCAGATGCAATTGTTGCAGTAAAGGCCACTATGGACCCCCTAGACCAATAAAAGAACTAGATGTGGAGTTGAACAAACATATTGAAAACTTGGCACAGAGACATAACATAGGTCGGGGTGTACTTCAGCTATTCAGACCTTATGCTGGAGCAAACATTCTCTCTCTCCTTCTCTGCCAAAAACAGAGCAGCTGATAACTTCTTGACATCTCTTCATGATAATTTTATCCCTCAAAAAGTTAAGAAATTAATAAGGGAAAATTCTATTCTGTATCTCACCAACAGGAATGAACCCATTGCTAAGACAGGAATGATGAGAATCTTCAATCAATAGACAATCTTTAAGTGCTGGCGGTGTGCCAGACCCTATGCTAAATACTGTTATTGTGGTTGTTTGTCCTTCATTCTCAAAGAGGATCATGACATAAGGAAGATGATGCCATGGCTTTCAAATGAACTGGATTTAAATGAGGGAGGGCTACTCTCTCCTCCAGAACCATCTGGGTCCGGTGGCAAGATATAGATCAGGACGACTGGAGATGGTCCCCCCATGCTAAATGCTTGGATATAAAGACAAGCAAAAACATAGTTCCTTCCTCAAGGGGTTCACAGTCTATGGGAGACAACAAACAACCACATGTAAGATTTTGTAAATTGGTAGTAACCTAAGAAGGAAGGCACCAACGGCAAGGGAGACTGAAAAAGGCCCCTTGGAGAAAGGAGGATTTCAACTGAGTCTTGAAGGAAGGGTCTTGCCTTCCAGTGGAGATAAGGAAGGAGAACATTGTAGGCATAGGGACATGTGCAACAACTAGTGAAAATGCACAGAGAACTCGGGAGATAGAATATTGTATGCAAGGATCCGCAAGGAAGCCAATGTCATTGGACGGTAGAGTATTTGAAGAGGAGTAATATTTAAGATGACTGGAAAGGTACAAAGTGGTTAAGTTGTAAAGGATTTTAAAAGCCCAATGGAGGATTTCACTAGTGATCCTGGAGGCAATAGGGACATCGAGGACAAAGTGGACACTCTCACTTAGAGTTTGTGAAAGAGAAATGGCAGGGGTGGGGGGTGGGGGTTGGCATAGGCTGCTATGTATCCTAAATTTGGGTAGAGCAGTTTTCAAAGAGTTCATAAGAATATTAGGAAAGATTCCATGGAGTAAAATTCTACAGGGAAAGTCAGTCCAGAAGATGTAGGAAACTCTCAAGAATGAAATTCTTAAGCCACAAAAGAAAATAATTCCAATAAGAAGGAAAAATAAGTACCGTCTGAAGGAACAGATGTGGATGCACAAGAAACACAACCAAATAAATACCAGCTAATTAAGTCAACTAAATAAGATTTGTACAGAAGATGGAAGCAAAAATGGGTGAGATAACCATAAGAACATAACATTGTCCTGTAAAAAGTGACAAGAATGTTGAAGTTGGAATAGACTGTTGTCAAGGTAAGCTAAGGACAATCACAGGTTTTGTTGAAACCTATTTTGGGGAGAAAAGGAGGGGTGTGTAAAGGGATGGGCCCACTGTCTGAGGATGATGTAATGATGCTAGCTATCAAGTGAGAAAAGGAAGAGTTTCTCAATTCCTGGTAAATTTTATCTTCTCTATCAAAGAAAATGGTTTTTGTAATGGAAGTGATAGAATAAAAATTACTACCATGATGTTGACACTGAAGATAAATAAGGAGATGGTAAGAGTATATCCAAATTCTGTGATGATGTTACCTGATCCAGATAAACTATATCTTTAGGTATTAAAAGAATAGGCAGATGAGATTTCTAAATAACTATCAGAGATATTTGAAAGAGAAAATGGGAGAAGTACAAGAGGATTGAAAAAGGGGAAATGTCTTAATTCTTTCCCTTCCCTATCCCCCCCCCAAAAAAAAAAGAGGAACTAGAGGAAGGGAAAAAAGCCAGGGAGTTTGTTTTCAATTTATAGAGAAATTCTAGACTGGATCATTAAAGAGAAGGGTTAGAGAATCTGTAAAAAGGTAGTCATCAAGGCTTCATCAAGATTAGGCCATGCCAGTTATAAGTATACATATAGAGAGAGCACAGGTGTGAGATGATTATGATGGGAACCTTATTCTCATCAGAATTGGCTCAAAGAGGAAATAACATGCACACTCAGTTGGGTATAGCAATCTATCTTACCATACAGGAAAGTAGGAGGGGAAGGGGAGAAGGAGTACTGATAGAAAGGAGAGCGCATTGGGGGAGGTAAAATTCAGAAGCAAAACACTTTTGAGAATGGACAGGATGAAAGGAGAGAGACAGTAGGAAAAAGTGTGAAAAGAAGATGGAGGGAAATGCATAGTCATTAATCATAACTGTGAAAAATATTTACAGCAAGTTACTCTGGCAAAGACTTCATTTCTCAAATATATAGAGAACTGAGCCAAATTTCTAGAAAGAAGGGCCATTCCTCAATTGATAAATGGTTAAAGGTTATGAACAGGCAGTTTTCAGGCTCAGTGATCAAATCTATCTATAGTTCATATAAAAATGCTCTAAATCACTACTGATTAGAGAAATGAACATTAAAAAAGCTCTGAGCTACCACCTTACATCTATCTTATCGGCTAATATGACAAAAAAAGGAAAATGACAAATGTTGGAAGGGATATGGGGAAACTGAGACAGCATGCACTTTTGGTGAATTTTTATATTGATTAGACCATTCTATAGAGCAATTTGGAACCCATTATCCTCACCCCTCCATTATATGGCAATAAACAGTATACCCTTTGACCCATCAATACCACTACTAGGTATGTATCTCAAAGAGATTTTTAAAAATTTTACACAGTAAGAAACACAGGACTTATAGGAGTAAAAGGGTGAGGAGCACAGGGCTTAAAAATTCTGTGAGTGACACATTAAAAAAGATAGAATCCTAATAAAAACAGTAGCACATTTTTTATAGGGGACATGGTTAAGAAATGCATGAATTTTCCAATAAATATGGCCCCATCCCTGCTTGGCCTGGGCCTTAGGCTGCACAAGCAAGTTAGGCAAGTAGAAACTAAAGCTTTCATGGCAGGAAGGGATAAGGGTAGGAATAGTATGGTCCCAGGGGTGTGGCCTTTTGACTGAGTCCAAGTTTTACAGAACAAATCCTTTTATTAAGGGGATTTGTTCTGTGAAGTTTGGATTCAGTCAAAGGGTTGCACTTCAGGACCTAGAGGGTCACATGTGCCTCAAGGTCACAGGTTCCGCATCCCTGGGGCCCTCTAGCCCTTATCCACCAGCAGCTCCCACACCAGAAGACATACAATAAATATGGCCCTTTATCTTGACAAAGACCTGAAGTTTGCTTCTAGAAGGGGATATCTGAAGGTAGGTCTGCAGCTTTCTGAATTATTGTGAAGTGGAGTAGTTTTTTGCC
Source organism: Petaurus breviceps papuanus (assembly GCF_028583685.1). Taxonomy (NCBI): domain Eukaryota; kingdom Metazoa; phylum Chordata; class Mammalia; order Diprotodontia; family Petauridae; genus Petaurus; species Petaurus breviceps. Next base: position 51,640,276 of record NW_027185698.1, read on the forward strand.
TAGCAAAAATGTGGAGAAAAATCACACAGAATTAAACTCAAAATTTAAATTCAAAAAATTAAGTTCAAAATGTTGTCTAATAGTAATAACTAGATGGTGCAATGGATAGATTACTGGACCTGGAATCAGGAACACTGTAGTTCAAATATGGATGCAGACACTTCTGTGACTTCAGACAAATCACTTAACCTCTCTCAGCCTCAGTTTCCTAAACTATAAAATGGAGATAATAACACCTACCTCTCAAAACTGTTTTGAGGATAAAATGAGATAATATTTGTAAAACACTTAGCACAGTGCCTATCACATAGTAGGCACTATATAAATACTTTTCCTCAACCCTTTACCTTTCTCTATAATATGCCAATCTCATTGGAACAGTAGTTGTCAATGATTCATGAATGACTTGGAAGAAAAAAAATGACTCAAGGATCAGTACCATGCTATTTAATATTGTTATTGATGATTTGGCTAAAGGTATAGTTGGTGTGTTCATTGAATGTACAGATGACAGAGTTAGGACAGATACAATTGTGGCATTGGAGACCAGATGACATATTATGGACAGGATGACACATTGGATGACAGAACTCTAAAAGAACTTGACAGGATCACATGACCAACAAGATGGAAGACTACTTGTTTTCGCAAATCATCATAATCTCTCAAAATTCTCCAAAATAAGATTTATATGAAAGAGGCAAGAGGTAAAGTATTTCCAGCTGTCATTAAAGGCTAAGACACTGAGAGTTCTAATAAGTTAACAATCTAATGCATTAACAGCCAAGAAGACAAATCAATAATACCTCAGCATCCTCTCCCCTACCAGCCCCCCAAGGTCTGACAAAACTGAAAAATAGGACCCACGCTGGGATCCATTCAACAATTCTGTTGCTGCTACTGCAGTCTCTGCCAGCACAGCACACCCCTTTCTCTTACCCTCACCCCTCCATTATATGGCAATAAACAGCAAAATTCAACTCTGTCACAAGACACTCCATGTGGAGAGGAGAGTTGGTATAGGAAAGTAGAATCATGCTCTGCTGCTATGCACTGTCAAACAAAGAATGGAAGAACAGAGAGAATTATTGTAGGAAGGATGCCAACATGTGGGAGGGAGCTTGAAGTAAAAGAGACTTGTATCCAGCTGGGGCCAATCTATTCCCCAGCAATTTGATTGGGACAGGGACTAAGGCTGATGAAAAGTGAACTCCCTAGCTTGAGAGAAAATTTTGAAGTTCAGTCCTTGGGTGACACAACATCAAAGGGGAAAGAGTCAGAAAGTGAGTGATAGGGTAATATAAATTGGAGTGGGGGAGGGAGGCTGAAATTACTGAAAATCTCAGGAAGAAGAAAATTAAGTCAAAACCTCTGAACACAAGCAAATAAATCAACTATTGAAAAATGAATAAAAGAAAGGAACTGTTCTCCAGGACATCTACATAAATCCAAACATATTTGAATAAGCATTGCAAGACAAAGGAAAATAAATCAATACATGATGATAGAGAAGACTTCATGGATTCCAAGAGAACATGGAACCACAACAGGATGTTCCTAAATGGTTCAACAGAGAAATTAAGAATCATGCAAGCAGAATTTATTCCCTGCACAAAGAATGATCAGAATAGAAAAACTTGAATCTATGGAGTCAAGTCTTTTCAAAGAAACAAAATAGAAGCCAACTTGCTGGCAATAAAAATAAACAAAAGTGAAGGCCATTCTGGAAAAGGCAAAAAAGATCCTGACAGGCAAAGACAATGAGTCAAATGAAATAAAGTCAAACTTCAAAAGGTAAAAGGTAAAATTTCATTCAGATTCAAAGAATCAACTTCATATATACAAGGTAGAGGAGATGTGGCTAGACAGCAATTTGTCTGAAAAAGATCTGTGAGTTTTTACTGGACAAAAGGCTCCATATGAGCCAATAGTATGCTATGTCAGGCAAAAGAACTGATGCAATCTTGGGCTACATTGAGAAGCATAGATTCCAGTAATAATAATCATCTCTCTGTCCTCTGCCCTAGTGAGACCACATCTGGAGTATTCTCTTCAGTTCAGTGAGCACAATTTAGGAAGGACATTGGTAAACTGGAGAGTATCCAGGGCAAGGAAGCCAGAATGGTGAAGAGTCTTCAGTCTATGTCATATGAGGGATAATTGAATTTGGGATACTTAGCCTGGAGAAAAGAACACTAAGAGAAACATTACCGCTGTCTTCAAGTATTTGTAGGGCTGTCATGTGGAAGAGGAAGAAGACTTGTTCTATTTTCCTCTGGAAAACAGAATCAGTAACAAGTTAAAGTTGCAAAGAAGCAATTTTAAGTTTGATGTCAGAAATGTCTTCCTAAAAATTGGAGCTATCCGTAAGTGAAATGAACAATTCACAAGAGGCAGTTCCCCATCCTTAAAGACAGTCTTCAATCACAGGCTAGATAGCCACTTGTGACTTAATGTTTTGGTAGGCATGTCTTTGGGGATATAGGTTGGATGAGACAGCCACTGCAGTCCCTTCCAACTCAAAATTTGTGTTAATTTTATGACTGTTGCTGAGTGGGAAAAATCTAGTGGCACTACTCTGCCATTAGGAAAAAGCATGTGAAAACTCTGTTCCTTTTACATTTGCTCCAGTTGCATTGAATCCAGTAAGTTGTTGGGTATTTGCTAAATGTCAATTGATGATTTAATAAAATATTCACCCATTCATTCAATAGATATTTGCTGAGTGGCTGTTATGAGTAAGGTCATGAACTAGGAAAAGTAAAACCTTTGCTACATTGGTATCTAAGCTTCTGATACATTCAGACTTTCTGGACTTGGAAGTAGCTCCATAATTCCTACCTCTTTGGGGGTAAGAGGAAAAGAAATAAGCGATTATATACTACCTACCATGTGCCAGGCCCTATGCCTAGCCTTTTATAAATATGATTTCATTTGATCCTCACAATAACCCTGCAACATAAATGCTATTATTATCTCCCAACCTCTCTGGCTACAAAGCAATACTCTTTGACTTTAAAACACTACAGAAAAGAGTCATAAACTAAAAGATTACACCTCAAAGGCTGGCTAAATTTGGGAAAAGTTTTTAAATTAAGAATAGGTCCCCCTATCTTACCCAGGTTAGAAGTACTTGTGTAATCATGGGTCCAATTACAAGAGTTTTGACCTGCTCCATTTCTGACTTGGGTTGCTTCAACTCTCCCTAGGCAACCTGGTGGCTTCCCAGTTCTAGAGCATCCACATTAATGTCAAATAGTGCAGACACACAGTTAGGACAGCCCACGATAGCTCAGAATACTCAAGGTTAAAAGATCCACCAGCCTTGGCTTCCTTGGCAACAGAGATGACAGACATGTCACTGCTGACGAAAGTCATAATTTTCACAGAAGAGCAAAATAGCATGAGAGATGTCAATGGAGGTGGAAAAGAGGGGTGAAAATTAGAGTAATGTCACGTTGAGGGTACCTTAGAAGTCATCCAGGCCAACCTCCTCACTTTACAAATGAGCAACCTGGGACTCATGGCTGGTCCAAAGTTATGCAAGTAGCAAATAGCAAAGCTGGGATTGAATACAGGTCTTTTGTCCCCAAGTCTAGTACTCTTCACTAAATTATGTCAACTTCGTAAGCCAACCAGGAACCAGAGCCAAGAAGAAACAATGAGAAGTCATAACTACATAGCAGAGCAAAGGTGTCGAACTCTAGGCCTAAAGCCAAATGTGATCTGAATGAAGCCACTGTGTAACTGGGAAATGTGAAAGGAAGGAAGGAAGAGAGGGAGGGAAGGAAAGGTGAAAAAAAGGGAGAGAGGTAGAGGGAAGGAAGGAAGGAAGGAAGGAAGGGAAGGAGGGAGGGAAGGAAGATGGGATAAATCATAGATAATGTTCATTTATGGTTTTATAAGTCAATATGCTGCCAAACAGGATCTATTTCATTTGTGTTTGATACCACTAGCGCAGAGAAGCAAACTTGAATTTTGCTCTCCACCAGTCCTATGAGTTACATAGACCAAATAGGGTCATTCTCTAGGAACCCTAAGTCTTTTCCTCTGGTGAGTGGGCAAAAGGGAACATAACTCTATAATGGCATCATAAGTCTGTGGAGTTTCCTGGGAGAGATAGAAGGCTACTAGAAAGGAAGAGATGCTTGTCTGTGATCTCAGGTGCAAGTGCTTTCTGTTTTGCATTTTCTGTCAAGTGACATAAAGCCTGTCCTATATTTGATGCCCTGATGCTCTGAATGCTTGTGTGGTAACTGAGTATCCTTTCTTCTGCGTGGAGGAAAGAAGGGGAAAAAGGATTGGGACTAGTAATCAGAGATGGTAAGCTAAAAACATTCAGATCATATCAGGGATGAAAAATAGTCTAGCCAGCTGTGCCTCAATGCCACATGCCCCAGCAAGCTAAAATGACTCATTTTCCTGGGGCTCCAAATGGCAGCTGTTTTACTATACAATAGTTTATTAAATTGTTGAGCTCCTATGATATAAAAGGAGTACCTCAAGATAGAGGAATGCACTCCATACTTCATGTTATCAGAATGTTCCTTGAACAGGGAAAAACACAAGTGAAGCTTCAATAAGAAACTTAAAAGATCTGAAAGGGCAGAGGGGAAGCTTGACCTTTGTCAGAAGATTGGGAGGGAAGGATCTAGTTAGCTTCATGCTCAATAGGTCATCTGAATGTCACTTTGCCTAAAAAGTAGAAGATACAATGCAAAGAAATGTTTGATACTGAAAACACAGTAGGGACTTAGTAGATACTTCTTGATTCCTTATGAATTACATTGCTGGCCTTCAACTCAGGAAGACTTGTGGTCACACTGGTAGTTGAGTTCCACCTTTGACACACGCTGATTGTGTGACCTTGGAGAAGTCACAACATCTTAGTGCTTTTGTCAACTCTCTAGAACTATAAATTGCAAAGAAGGTGCTGACCTGCATTAGTAGAAAGACTTTCCTTAACAGTGAGTTGCTTATACTACTTAAATCACAGACCCAGTTCCTATTCCTATCTGAGACATAACAATTGGAACTCTTTCATAGCATCTTCAAGTCACAGAATCAGAAGCAACTTTAAAGATTATCTAAGTCCACCTTCGCTATTTACAGATATAGAAACAGACATGAAAAATGTGTCATAACTTGCCCAACACCAAAGACTGAGTGGCGGAGAACCTCCCATCCATGTGGCTTTCTCCAAGATTGGATGTTCAATCAACAACTTACAGACTGTTCCATATGGATTGTGCTGTAGCTTTTCCAAAGTGCCTTTAGAATGACCTATTACCTCATTTAACCCCCAAAGTCACCATATATTGGGTAAACACAAAAGTTATCATTGTCCTCAGTTTACAAAGAAAGAAACCAAGGTTCAGAGAACTTAAGTGATTGCTCAAGGTTACACAGAAAGCAGACACAAGGTTCCAACCTAACTCTGAGACAGAAAGACACAGAGAGAAATACAGAAACAGAGACAGAAGGATAGAAACACTTAGATACATAAAGAGACATAGACGTAGTCATGAAAAGAAACCAGTTTACATTTCTGTATAAAATGATTAGCATTCTGATGGAGGTAGCTCAGTGCTCAGAAGCATAAATCAATAAGGAAGGTGATCATGTCAGCTTGGTATAGTAGACAAAGGTCTGGACTTGAAATGAGAAGAAACTCGAAACAAATCTTGCCTCTGACACTTATGAACTTTATGGACATGGGCAAGGCATTAGCTTCTTCATCTGTAAAACTAGAAATAATATTACCCATAGCACCTGTGTCCCAAGATTGTTGTGAGTCTAAAAAGAGATAATGGATATAAAATTGTTTTAAAACTTTAAAGTGTTATGTAAATGCCTTATTATTATTATTAGACTTTTAACTAAAAAGTTCATTCATAGAAAACTGAGCTAGAGGAGAATTTTAGAAAAAATTTTAAACAATGTAAATTAATTCTAAATAATTCAATTAGTTGTTTCCCTGTTTTATTCCTTGTCCTCAACGTGCTAGTGGTGTGATACACAAGATCATATAAAGTCATATAAGGAATACAAACCTAAGTTATATAAAACTTCTCCTCAGATCCTTAAAAGATGGGTAGAATATCAATGGGGCAAGATGGGAGAAAGGCATTCTCGGTATAAAGGATACTGTGATTAGGAATGAAGTGGGAAAACAGTGGGGGAAGGGGGCATAATCTGGTTGCAGTAGAGATGTCACAAGGAAGACTGCTATAAGATGAGACCAGAAAGATGAGTTAGCACCTGACTGTGAAGCATCCAGTTAAGGAGGTTAAAGAGTTTGGTTTTTATTCAGCATAGGTCAAACAAAAGGATCCCTGGCTTTGAAGTGAGAGGCTGCTTGTACAAACCCCAGGCCTGTCGCTGGCAACCTGTGTGACCCTACATGATTCACTTAACTTCTCCAGGCCTCAGTTTCCTCATCTGTAAAATTTGGGGTTTAGAGTAGACAGCCATTAAGTTCCCTTTCCAGCACCAAATCTATAATGCCATGCAATACACATAAGGGAGCCAATAATGGAGGGACATCAGAAAGACCGATCTGGCTGATCTAAACTACATACATGGGAATGCATATAGACACACAAAGGTACATATATGTGTGTGTTTGTAGATATATATGTAGACACATATATGGGGGACTGGCCTTTTAAGCTATCTGGGGCACATTTTAGGCCAATTCTAACCCCCAAAAGAGAAGCAAGGCAAAACAACAAACTACTCATCTACAAAATCTCTGTGGTTGGTTTGTGCTTGTCCCACTTCAAAAGCTAGCAAAAACAGGAATGACATTGTTGTTTTTGTGGTCAATAAGCTGTACAAAACACATCACAACTACTTTTAACATAATTGTTCTCAGAGGGCACAAACCAACTCTCTCATGTAGAAAATGTCACATCAACCAAGCCAACACCATTTGGTTCCTAATGACTTAATGAGATTCATAGGGTGAATACATTCCAAGATGAAGACCCCTGTATAGTCTCCCTTTTATTTATGTTTGCCACAACATAAAGCAAGTCAGGACATAAACCAAGGGTAAAATAATACCATCCCAGAAGCAAAAGGAGGGAAAGGCTGTAGGCATAATGAATGCAGTTCTGCACTGAAATGACTTAATCAATGGTTTTAAGAGGCACTGCAAGGAACCACACTAAACTTAATGTCAGAAGACTCAATTCTAGGATCTAAACCATTTACTGACTACTCTATGACAATGTGAATTTGGGTGAGAGTTTCTTCTTTTGTAAAACAGAGATAATAATGTTATTACCTACCTCATATGATTGATACAAGAAAAACATTATACAAATGCATATATATGTTGTATAAAATATATATATATAATTTTATCTATGTGAATTTTATATAAGTTAAGATAAATCCAAGATATTATCTAAAACCTTTATAAATTTCCAACAACACAAAGGATATGATGTGGTCATGGTGTAACTGAAAAACAACTGAATATAGAATCTGAGGATCTTGTTGCAAATCTAAACTCTTAAATTTATGGCATGTGTGACCTTGGGCAAGTCATTTACCTTTTCTAGACTTCCATTTCCTTATCTGTGAAATAAGGAGACTGCAATACATGGTTTTTAGATCTCTTCCTTCTCTAAGTCTTATAAACTGCTATATTAGATGCCAGAGGAGCTACAAAGATAAATAATCCCTCATTGCTGACCTATTACAATCTAATAAGAGTAATAGGACACATCTATCTTCCACAAACTCCATTTTCTGCCAACCCGGCAGGACAGCTAAAGGGATCCAAGACATCCTGGATTCCTGAAGGGAGATGCCAGCAAAGCTCAAAACTTGGTTTTTTGATAGAAAGGCTTCAAGCCAACAATAGATGTACACTCTGACATCTGAATACCAACCCAGAGAAAGGCAAAAACAAACAAACAAAAACACACACAACTTAGCCCCGGAAGGTTCCCGAGTCAATCAAAATTGTTAGGCTACTGAAACCATCACATTATTTAAATCATAGAGGGTAGTATTTTGGCAAAGGAAATATCCAGATAGATCAAGGCTTGGATTCTTTGAAATACTAAAATACTGTAAAGCTATGTGGGTCTCAATGCTTCAGGAGTATGTCATTTCAGCAATGTAGGTACATCTTTCCACTGATGCAGATATCAAGCTATGTATAATTTAGCAGATGCTCTGAGTTTGGCTGAAAAATTCATCCCTTTGCAGCAAGTCCACAGATGAAGCATTCCAAGCTTATTGGATTCATTTTGGGACAAAAAATGAACACATAACCTTTCACCAGATTTGAGGCCCTTCTAACCTGGATGGACTGGCCAGAGCTTGGGCTCTACTGGCATAAACTTAAAGAAGTTAGAATCATCTTCATACCACAATGAGGTTCACTGGCCCAAAATAGTAGACAAGACCTGACAGTAAACTGGACTTAGCCAAGAAGGTTAGGTAATGTCAGCCAAAGACTAGTCCCAACATCTCGGCAAGAATCAAAGTGATAATAAAAGATAGCAATAACTGAAAGATATGTCCACCTCCTGTGCTGACCACTTTCCTGATGATGTCTTCAAAGACTGTACTGTTCTTGTAAATGCCCCTATTTTACACACGTGCACACACACCACTGCCCCTACCACCATCCCCAACCCCTGTGACTTTCTCACTAGCAAGCATATATAAATAAATGTAATACAAATTAGTTTTATTATATTATTACAATATAAGTTTTAAAGTTATATATACATATATAATTTCTGTATACTATATACATATGTATCGTATGTAAGATGAGAGAAAGAATGCTTCCAGCTGAGGGAGCTAGGAAACCTCAAAAAGAAATGTCATTTCAGTGGAATCAGCGGATGTCAGAGCTGAGGGATATTAAATAATAGTATATCACTTAAACATTTGTAAAGTCCTTCCTCAACCTCCCGCAACCTGAAAGGCAGGTAGTATCAGTATGATTTTACCCAATCTACAAATGGGGAAACTAAGGCTCAGAAAAGGTAAAATAATTTGTCCAAGGTCAGGACAGAAAGTAAGGTATCCAAAACTCAAAAGCAGCTCTCTTTACTCCTAGTATGGGGCTTATTCTGGATCATCAGGCTGCAAAGCTCAGATAGTTCTTCCCTCTCATTTTACAGATAAGAAAACCCCAGCCTGGAGGATAAAATTAATTCCTTAGGGCTACTTAGTGGCAGTGCTAAAACGAGATCCCAGGTCTGCTGATCAGCAGATCTGTGCTCAAATACCTTATGCTATTTCTTCTATAAAAAGGCAAAAATTGCAAAATTGTACCCTTTCCTCCTCTACTCCCATTTAAGCCAATAAATTTTTTTTTTAATTCGGTAAGTTTTCTGTTTCTACTCTGACTTCAGGATTTGGGGAAGTGGGATGGAAGGGAAATCATGTTAGGAGATTAAGGACCTGCATTCCTATAGCCCTAGAAGACAAGCCGGCTAGTTCTCTGTGGAACTTCAACTGGGGTCTTCTATGACCTTTCCGCTTTTCTCCGTGTTCTGCATTGGACCTTCTCACCTTTTCTTCTGAAGTGAGATTTTATGTAACAGGCAAACAATTCACCTGCCAGACTTCTGTGGTTGTCTTGTCCTCAACTGCAGAGGGCGCAGCGAAGCCTTTGGGACCCGGATCAGAGGCAAGAGGAGGCTGTGACCAGCCCGCGGAAAAGGATCTTAGCCAATTCCGCCAGATTCAGGACTCCTCCAGCCTCCGACTCTCACTCCCTCAAGTGGCTCGGATAATGTCGCATCTAAACACGCTGCTGAATGCATCTTGGGACTGGAAAGGGAGGGCTAGGCAAGAGACCTTGCCTTTTAGTAGAATTCTCTCCTTAAAACTTTCTGCTACTGTGTTAGTGCATCCCTTCCAGGAGTGACAGAGGATCAGTCCTTACTTGCCGAGTCCCTTTATTCAGGGACCTCTTTTTAAGACGGTGTTCCCTCCCCACTCAGAACTCTGCACCCAACCAGGGGGGGCCTAGAAGGCCGGCATTCCTCTCACTAGGTGCAGCCCCTGCTCCCTTTTTCAAGGGAGCTTTTCCGAAGCTGGTTTCTCCCCTCCCGGGATAATACCTTCCTCCCACCTCCCCCATTTTCTGGGAATACCTGCTAGGCAGAGGAATGATGGAGTCGGGCTAACTAGAGACCCAGGTTGAGAGATGGTGTCAAAAGAAGGCAGGGGGACCTTGATTTATCGCCTGCAGTCCCCCAACTGACTCCAGGAAATGGGCTTATCTTTGCCGGGACTCTAGATCTGACCAAGGGCCTGACAGGTGACTCCTCTTCCAGTCAGCTTTGCAGGCCTCGAAGCTAAAGATTTTTCCCACAAAGAGGAAGCACGGGGACGCCCCCACCGGGTATTTAGCTCAATCCCACGGGCTTTACCTCGCCCGGCTCCAGACACAGGTGGGGAAAGGTCCCAGGTGAACCTGCCAAAGGCCAGGTAGTTAGAATGAAAAAATACAAGCGCCCTCACCCGGGAAGTCGCCGAACCAGCAGCCGAAAGAAAACGTGCGGGGTGGGAATCCCAGCTTTTTCCTCTGGGGTTTCTAAGAGCCTGCTCCAGCCCTGCCCCGCCTCTGCCCTAGCAAGCACACCTGCGCTGAGGGATTAGGGATGGAGGAAAAAGGGTAGCCAAGGCAGAACCCCTACCCTCCACGCCCGGGCCCTAGCGCCCTTTCCTGCTTGTCCTAAAACCCTAGACTCAGCTCACCCAGAGCCCGCGGCTGCAGAAGTAGCGGAAGGCGAGAGGAAGCCGGGCTGCCCCGACGTCTCAGCTCACTCCACCCGGAGCACCACGCCTGGGGTGAAGTGGCAGACAAACGCCTTTGCCGCTAACCCCCTACTGCCCCAGAGCAGACGCGGAAGCCCTTTCCAAGTTCTCAAACTAGGAGAAGAAAACAATAAAAGACCCTTTGCAGACGTTCCGGGCACTGGAGGCGAACCTTCAGAACTTCTCGAGCCGGCTCCCAGTCTCCCCCAAGGGGCCAGGAGCCACCCGCCCCGAGGGTGGCTCGCGATAGGGTAGCCCGGCCAAGTGGCCGGGGTTGGGGTGACCTCAGCCCCGGCTCATAGACGACTTACCCCGGTAACTGTTGCCCGGCTTGTAAAATTCTGGGTCCCCTTCCACCCGGAGGCTGAACTCATTGTATCCCTCCCGGCGGGTGCCTTGGGCACGCAAGATGCGGCTGCAGTAGCCTTCGGACTTGAGGACTTTGTCCAGGGTCTCATCTGGGAACGCCAGCACCGTGAGGGCGAGCGCCAGGGGGAGAAGCGCCCAAGGAAAGGGTGAAGAAGAAAGTCCCATCTTCTCAGGAGCTCCACAACTTTCTGCTCCTAGCCCTCGCCGCCGCTGTGGAAATGCCCCCTGAAGAAAGCCGGGCAGAGGGGAGGCGACTGAACAGGGCAGCGGCTCGTCAGCTCCAGCCTTGGAGGAAGGAGCTCCCCCGCCCCCAGGGAGCAGAGACCCCGAGAGGGGCGAGAAACCGTGAAGAGGAGTCGAGAAGGGGGAGGAAAAGGAGGAAGAAACAAAGAGAGGGAGCGAGCTGCGGGCCAGCGAGGGAATGTTCCCTGCTCTCTAATCAGCTGCCGCCGGCTTGAGCGAGCTAGCGAGGGAGCGGAGGGGGGAGGGAGGCGGAGGCAGGAGGGCTGATTTTGCCCAGATCCCCAAGTGAAGCGCTGTTTTCTTTCAGAGCTAGTGATTAGCAGTTGTAATGTTTACTCTGCCCGGCGGTATTCCCAAGGTTTGGTGAAATAACAGAGCGCAGGAAGACGCTGCTGCCGCTGCTGCCTCCGCTGCCTGTCTCCTAGACATCCAGCCAGGCTTAAGCCACGCTCACCATGTGAGCTAGGCTGACAGCATCGAAATTCATCCCTCGCCTTCCGGCCAAAGTCTGGTCACTGTGCGCCAACTGGACGGGATAGAGGGGGAGGGGAAGGGAGGAGAGGCCAGAATTTTAAAAGGTGTTGGGGGGCAGGGTTGTAGCTGTTCTGGTCGTTCTAAAAGTTCAAAGAAGGGCCTGCTTTTCTTCTCAGTTGTGGGTAATCATTATCTTTAGACTCGTTCTCTCTTTTCCTTCCTCAATGCCCCACCCTCCGGCCAAATACTGATGGGGCCAGAATGCCGGGCTGTTGAGGCAGATTCCCTGCTTCGGGGAGGGGTGAGGAGCGGCTTTAACTTTGACGCTGCCTTGCCAGGGCCTTTTTGCTGGGCCAATGGCTGGAAAGGTGCCAGTTAGCGGAACGCTGGGCATCAGAAGGAAGGAGATTGATCTCCTCTCTCCTCCCATTTCCCTAAATAGAGGAACCTGGTGGATCAACACTGAGAGCCGACATTCTTATGGTCTTAAAGATCTGCAAAAGTACTTTTTTCATACTTTATGCAAACTTGGCCCAAGTTTGCCATAGTTAATAAGTGTGGTGAGCATGATTTAGACTCGGATCTGGCCCAGCACCCTTGCCACTCAGTCCCCTAACTCGAATCTTTCTACACATCCAATACAGGCACTCTTCCTCTGCTCGCTTATCCCTCTTATTAAACTCTGGGGGTGAAATTAGGGGACCTTGTGAGACAAGATGATCCACAACTGTGGGTGTCAGATGCCTTCGTGCTGCCCCCTGGCTTCTCAGATCTCCTACTACACCTGGATCCTCCATGGGTTTCTGTGCCCATACTTATCCTGTCCTTTCTCAAACATAGTTAATCTCTCCTTCTATCTAGCACCCATTCATTCTAAAGTCTACCATACTATTCCATTTCTTGATCACCTCTACTCTTCATTTCAGCTACAGTCTTATCTTTTTCCTTGCCAAATGTCTTGAGTGAGGGGACTATATATCTTTTATTTGACAGCCAATTAAGCTAGCATCTTGCCTTAGGCTTGGATGATAAATTTTCTGGGTCACCTTTGAATCTGTCTTGGAGACCTTACCCTTTTGAAAGATATTTCACTTCTTTATAAAGTTGTAATTAACTGGAGCAAAGGTTGGGAGGTGAGGCATTCTCCCAGGGCTCCACTATTCCATGAGGAGAGCTGTTCCCTTACTGAGAAGGGGCGCTACCTTCCCATGGTGACCACACTCCCCTGTACCTAATCTGGAAGCATGAGCTGCCCTGTGAGGCAATCACAGTCAACCTCCCCTCTCTCCTGGGATTCCCTTATTATAGTGCCTCTCTTTGCATCCAACACCTATAAGTGCCAAAGTCCAACTGAATCCACAATTGAACTTTCCTCTATTATCAATGATACTCCCCTATCACTCATCTCTATACCCAGAGTTAACATATTCCTGATTATGGCTGCTACTTTCTAAACCTTCATTCTATTCCAATTCTAAGCATCAAATCCCCTGACCTTGTTTCCAGAACTGACTTAACATCCTGGGTCCAAACATCTGCCATGCCCCATTCTTTCCCTTACCCCCTTTTCTGACACCTTCACAGTAATTGTATATCTGAGTACAAAATCCACTGTTTCTTTCCATTATTCCCATACCACAAATATGTGTTTATTGGGCTTTATTAAAAAAGAAAAAGAGATAATATAAATTCATAAATAATATACCTGAAGAAGATTGTTAAAAGTACATGTATATACACACGTTGGGTTACATAGTACCTAAGCTTCCTAGGCCTATTCATAATCTTTTTTTGGTTAGCAATCCTTGTCATAATTTTGAGGTTCTGGCCCTTACCAGACCCCTAGGAAGAAATAGTTCTTAGTGTCCCAGAACACCCATACATAAATTTTGGATTCATCTATATGGTCAAAGTGAATCAAACTCATTTGACAGTTTCATAATCCTAGTCTCAGTCTCAGCCAATCAGGAATCCTCTTTATCATCTGACAGACTTCTGGGTTTTCTATCCCTGTTTTTAATCATTAGTTGTTCAATACTCCTCCCCCCTCCTCTGGCCCCTTTTCCCTCTCTCTCCCCCTTCTTCCTCTCTGTTCCTCTCTCCCCTTCCCTCCTTCCCCCCCCCTTCCCTCCTTGGAACTATAGAACTGGAAGGGGCTTTAAAAATAATCTCGTTCATTCACTCTTCTTGCATATCAAGAAAATTGTGCCTATAAGGGTTAAGTGGTGTGCCTAAGACCACATCATGGCAGAGTGCAATATCCCTGTGACTTAAAAATAGAATGCACTACCATCATGAAATTAAAAAGTCATACCATTCTGTCAATCTACTTTCTGTAACATTCTGTTCTAGGCACAAGGGAGATACAAATGTAATTAAGATGTGGTTTATATCCTCATGGAGTTTACCAGACTTAGGCCTTGATGGATGAATAGGATTTGGTTAGACACAGAAGAAAGGAAGAAGAAATGCTAGGAAAAGGAAGCATGCCCTGAAAAGAGAGTTTTATACCCTCCCAGGAAGAACATAGCCTTTTTCTGCTATGTTGAAGCCCTAAGGTAGAATGGCATGTGCAAAGGACAGTGCATTATACAGGATGGGATATGCTATACTATTATAGGTGTATATAGATTTAGATCTGGAAATAACCTTTGAGGTAATTTAATTCAATCCCCTCATTTTATAAATTAAGAAACTGAGGACCAAAGAGGTTAAATGACTTGTCAAAGCTCACACAGTCGGTGGTGAGATACCAGCGTGGGTTCTCTGAGTCCAAATCCAGTGCTCTTCACACTGAATGTGGACTGCTGAGCCTGACCTGATGAGGGCTTTGATAGAGTGGTTAGGATGATACTGTAAAAAAGGTTGAAACCTAGCCTATATTTTACCCTGATGTCACTGGGAAGCTACTATTGGCTTTTTAGCAGAAAAGTGACTTAATGAAATTACTACTTCAAAGGAAAATTGACTTGGCAGTCATATACTGTCATATACTAGAATAGGGATTGTAGGTAAGCTATTACATAGTTCTAGGTTGGAATTGATGCAGGTCTGGATGAGATGCTTGTAGGGAAAAAATAGCAGCCCAGTAGTGGATATGAGAGATGCCTTAAAGCTGGAAATAGGAAAACTTGGCAAAGTGAAGGATGAGGTAGTGGGTGGACTTAATTACTCCAAGATTTTGAACCTAGGAGAGTGAGATCAGTGATTCCATTGACATATATAAAGATGCTGATGAGTCTATTTTTGGACTTGAGTGCCATGCCATTCATTTCATCAGTCAACAAACATTTTTAAACACCTGCTTAGAACCTAGGTGTCTTCCTCAAGTCATTTCTCTCACCTCACCCCAAGCCAACCTATTGCCAAATCTTGTCAATTCTACCTCCACAGCATCTCATATACACCCCCTTCTCTCCTCTGACACTGCCACCATCCCAATTCAGGCTCTTATCACCTCACACCTGGTCTAAGGCAATAGCTTTCTGCTTGTTCTCCCTGTCCTATCCATCCTCTACTCAGCTACCAAATTTATATTCCTGACGTGCAGGACTGAACCTGCCCCTCCATGATCAAATAAAAAATCCCCTGGTTGGCTTTTGAAGCCATTCATAACCTAGCTTTCCAGTCTTCTCATATTTTCCTCTCTCCAAGTACTTTATGATCCAGTGAACCTGGCCTCTTTACTGTTCTCTCACATCTTCTTCAGCTGAAGAATTCTCGATAGTGCTCTAATTGCAATGGGCACCTTCAAATGGGAGAGCACAGAACTGCCTGCACCCTCCTGAGTTGTGAATAATCTTTCCTTCCTCTGGCCTCCTGTAACACAATGTGTCTCACTTAGAATGTTTCCATTTTTATTCTGTGTGATACCTCTTGGGGAATTAGCCTGGTATAATGGGTAGTGTACAGGCCTTGGAGTCAGGAAGACCAGTGTTCAGATCCTCTGTCTGACATCTACCAGCTGGACACTTACACTTCAAGTGCCTCAGGCAGCTTTCTACTAAACCATAGGCAGTTTTAGTCTGCCCTGTTGGAAGGAGTTCCCCACACTGATGAAATTAAATTAATGGTTATAACACATTTAGAAATAGTTATGTATAAAACATATTTACATTTTAGTAATAGCATATTTGTTAGTGTGCCATATTTCCCCTGATAAACTCATATTTAATAGAAAGATGGCATTTCTTCCATTCTACCCCCAGAAAAATAGTGCTAATATCCAAGCATCTCCTTCTCAAGAGTTGTGATATCCTAGAAAGAGGTCCACATTGGGAGTCATGAAATATTGCTTCAAGTCCTGACTTTGCCCCCCCCCCAAAAAAAAAGTACTGACCTTGAAATCAGAAGGCTCACATTCAATTTCCAGCTCTGCCAGTAGCTGGGCAACCCCAAGCAATTTATTCAACATTTCTGTGCTTCAGTTTTCCCTTAAATGCCTATTTGGCATATTGGATAAAGTATTGGGTTTAGAGTCACAAAGACATTGGTTAGAATCCTTACTTTGAGTCTTATTACCTTTGTGACCCTGGATACATCATTTCATTTTTCTGAGCCTCAGTTACCTCATTTGTAAAATGGGAATAACAATACCCAAAAACAAATACTTGTTATTAGATTTGAATGAGATAATACATTAAAGTACTTTATAAATTTTAAAGCAAAATCAAAACTTTAAATATCAGTTATTATTAGGATGTGGATTCTAACTCCTATAGTTCAGCTGTTCGATCTAATTTTGACATTCATATATTGAATTAATATTTAAGTTTATGTGTATCTTTTTTATCATAAAGAATGCAATTCAAGGCGGCCAGGTAGCACATCGAGTAAGATCACCGGCTCCAGTGTCGGGATGACCTGGGGATCGAATCCAGGCTCAGACACTTAGCACCCACCCAGAAATAACTGGCCGTGTAACCTTGAGCAAGTTACTTAACCCCGATTGCTTAAAAAAAAAAGAATGCAATTCATTTTCTGTTTATTTCCTCCTCAAATAGTATCGTCTATTATACGGCATGTAAGAATCTTCCAATTATATAATCAAAATGAAATCTAAAATCAGTAGGGGGTTGCTGTGAAAAATCAGTTTACCAGGGCTGATGATTTTCACCATTATAATATGTAGATAAGTAAAACTCAGAAAAGTATCCAGGAAATAAAAGTAGCTAGGGAAAAAAGTCTCCTTTTCATCAGTTGAAGGAAGATTTTATACTTTCTTGGGCGAATCTTCCTTGTGGTGAAGAAAATAAGATGAGATTTTAGAAAAGAGCCCAAGAGGTGGATGAAGAAATTCTAAGCCATCTAAATCTAGAGAGAGAGAGAGAGAGAAAGAGAGAGACAGAGACAGAGACAGAGAGAGAGAGGGAGGGAGGGAGAACAGGAGAACAAGAATGAACAAGTTTGGGTTTGGTTTGGTTTGGTTTTTACTGGAAACTTCAGGAGGAAGGAGCATCTGATTAGAAAGAGAAAAACAGAGAAGAAGGCTGGGACGGGTGAGAATCTTGTTTGTCTTGTACAGCAGCCATGAAGAAAATCTTCCAATGGAAATAACTCATTTGTCAACTGGGAGATCATTTCTGAGGGGTTCTGAGACCTTGTTTACTCATCGTTCTATGGCTTATGACACTAACCAGTGGAGTAAGCATAGAGAGAAGTGGTAAAAAGAAGTGGAGGTGATAGACTCAGGATAGATGGAGTCATGAATATTGAATCAGATGTTTTGAAGGACTGGGTCTGTGGCCATCTAATCTTGAATCATATGATCATAGATATAGATCAGGAAGAGATCTCAGAGACTTCTCATACAACTACCTCACTTTAATGATGTCAAAACAGAGGCCAAGAGAGGTTAAATAACTTTCTGAGGCCACTCAGGTAGTAAGTAGCTAGGCCAAGCAGCAAATCTGGGTGCTCAATAACTCTTAATCTGGCATTCTTTCCACAGCTCCTTTACAATATCCTTTGCAAATGGTAGAATTTATAAAATGCCTGACTAAAATCTAAGTGTATTAGATCTATAGGATTCACTTGTTTTATGAACATAGAAACCTTGTTAAGAAAAAAAATTATGGAAATTAGTCTGACCTTTTTCTGATGAAGTTATATTGGCTTTTAGAGATCTCCCTTCCCTAAATGGGCACAAACCATCTCCTTTAGCAAGTTCTAAGCTTTTAAAGAATAGCTATTTATAAGCAATTGGATCACCAGTTTATTAGAACAAAGATAAATAAAAAAATAAAACAAGAAAATATAGCATGCAAATTACATAATTGCAATCTTGCCTTTTTCCACAAGCTATTGGGGAAGGAAAAGGACTTGGATAACACAACAGACCTGAACATAGACTATCATCATTTCTTCAGGTGGGTTTAACTGATGAAAATTGGACACCATAATGAAGAGATCAAAAGAGCCTAGAAACCAGCTGAGCCAGTGAATTGAATATTGGAGATCCCTGCAAAACAAAAAGGAATGGCAGCCAAGGACAGCACTAGCTTCGAATATAAACTCATTTGTAAAACTTTATAGAAAAGGGCAATGGAAGATTATGAGTTACATCACCTCATAAAACAATGAAAAGCAATAGAGAGAAAAACAACTTTACAAACAACTTGGCAAGAGACCCAAACTAGTCAGAATATGCTGAGGGTATTCAAATTTAACATCCTTTGAAGTCTGAGTGCAAATTGAAGTATAATTTTTTTCACTTTATTTTTCTTGCATTTTTTTTTGCAACATGGCTAATATGGAAATATGTTTTGCATGACTACATGTATAATTGATATCATGTTGCTTGCCTTCTCAATGGATGAGGATGGAGCTAGAAGGAGAAAGAGAATTTGGAACTTAATTTTTTTAAAGAATGTTAAAAATAAACAATAAATTTGAGGGAAATATAAAGGAAAAAATCCTTCCGGCAAGGGTTAATCTCTCCATGAAGACAATGGGAGTTGTGTTTCTTTCTGACTTGGGAAGAGAAGGTGCTAGACTGGAGGAGTAGTGTTCCCCCTCCATCCAGTACAGTGAGAATTTTGAGAATCTCTACTGAGGGAGAGGAGAGTGGACAAGAGGAGATGGCAGAACTTTCTCTTAACACAGATCAGCATAAGACCATGGTGTCCAGTGGTAGTGTTATCTGTAGTTCCCTTCCTCACACCTAAGCCTCTATAGGAAACCCTGATAGTGACCTCTTAACAGACCTCTAAACACATAAGTAGAGAGGTATATTGTTAGGTTGTTGTTTTTTTTTAATCATGGGCATTTGCTCTGGCAGCTGAAACTGTAAGAGAAAAACAAATACTAAAAACTAGATATGCTTGATATGCTTATCCCTACCTTTTCTTACTCCATCAAAAGGTACCCATTTCTAAAGGTGTCCCTTTAAAAAATTGTTAAAGACTGCATTTGATGGATTTTATCTTATTTCTCATTAACACCTGTGGTTGACCCCATCTGTGAGGACTGGCCTATTTCTGAGCCATAGCTGACAGAAGAGACTTCATGTTTAACCACTGACTGACCCAACTATGTACCAATAAGTTCCTCTGTACTGAATAACTGACTTGGTCAATTATATTTTTAAGTAACAAATGCAAAATTCTCCTGATCATAATCCTAAAGCAAATCACTAATCTGCCTATGCAAAAGCTAAAAAACTTTCCTAATTACAATTTCCCTATACTCAATAAGAGAGTGTAGGGCTCAAGTCTAGATCATCCACTGATTTACCACTTCAAGGCTGCCCTCCTACTCAATTACTATGAATCTGTCTAGCAATGCTAAGGAGATATAAGGGCAGAGACCCAGAGAGCTAAGCTCTGGATGAGGGTACATGTCCTTAAGTATGTCTCTACTACCACTTGTGCTGCCCTTGGGACCGTAGGGCTGGGAAGCCCAACACTTGCATGCCCATGAAAAATAAACTTCCTAGGTCCTGATCCTTTGAGAACTTAATATTCCTTGTCAGTACCTCACTCATGATCTCTTCATACTGTTCTTATATTTCCTGATGTCTTTTTGTTCCTAGCATGAGGGGGTGGGGTAGCCATTGAAACCATACAGGAAAGAGTGACAATTCCTAGCACAGGGAAGGGATCTCAGCCCATTGTTAGAGAGATTTTACTTTCTGAGGGTAAAATGAGCCATTTCATAACTACACTTTTGAGAGTAATGTTACTATGACCTTGGGTCATTTTAAAATTTGGGTAGATTTTAAAATCAGATACTAGCCTAACATAATGACTAGGGGTTATACCAAGATGAAACTGGAAGGACAACAAATAAATTGAAAACATAAATGATATCTCAAGATTTCTTTAACAAAATTTTCTCCACCGATGACAATGGATCCACCATATTTGGACTCTAACATCACAGTATCCAATAACTATAAGAGGAAGTAGAAATGGCACTAAATCTTATACCACCAAAGAGGTCAAAAGAAGAGGAAAAGGTCTTATGTGTACAAAAATACTTATAGTAGCTCCTTTTTGTAGTACCATAGAACTGAAAATTAAGTGGATACCCATGGGGGGAGTGCCTGAAAATTTATGAAATATGAATGGAATATAATATTTTGCTCATTCAACATTATTTAAATAAATATTTAGTGCCTACTGTGTGCCAGGAACTGTGCTAAGGACTGGGAAAACAAAAAGATAAAATTCCCTGTCTTTAAGTAGCTTACAATCTAGTAAGGAGATAACATGAATATAAATATATATGAAACAAGCTATACGCAAGATAGATAGGAAATAGCAGAGAGAAGGCACTAGAATTAAAAGAAATTGGGAAAGACTTCCTATAAAAGATGGGATTTGGGCTACTAAGAAATAATAAGTTTTAGAAAAACTTTAGGAAAACTTCCATGAATTGTTGCAGACAGAAGTGAATAGACTGAGTGAATGAATGAAGGAAGGAAGCATTTATTAAGTACTTACCATGTGTAAAGCACTGTGCTAGGTTCTGGAGATGCAAATAGAAAAAGTCTCTGCTGAATTGGGGAAGCTAACACATATGGAAGGTTTCAAGCAGGAAGTCAAATGGAAAAGTCCCATGATCCTTAGGGTGCAGTAGTGAAACAGATATTAATGACTCTTCTTTTTTTTTTGCTTTTTTATTTTGGAGGGGGGAAGACAGGGCAACTGGAGTTAAGTGACTTGCCCAAGGTCACAGGGCTAGTTTTGTGTTAAGTGTCTGAGGCCGAATTTGAACTCAGGTCCTCCTGACTCCAGGACCAGTGCTCTGCACCACCTAGCCACCCCAATGACTTTTCTTTAATGTCATTTCCACTGAAAAAATTCTTTCAGTTTCTGAGGTTTAAATATTTGACAGTGAGGAGGTCTTTTGGTGGCAAGAACTTTCTTTTCTGGGTCTTCAGTAGCTGTGGCTGTAGCAACCTACAAGAGCAATTGTCGGGCCACATCTCCATAGGGGTTGCTTCCCAGATGATGTCTGGGGGCACTGGGGTAGAAGCATTGATATCCCAAAGATGTTCAGGTTTAGCATCTTCAGCTCTTCTCATCATGCTCTAAGGGAAGATGATGGTCAAGATGGCAGTGGTGGCTTGACTTACCTAGCTACTTTCTATCTCTCCCTCAGGGTGCCTCACTACTTCAGCTAATCTGGGTGGTTTTACTCTGTGTGTGGCAGTTTGTTGATAGAGGTGAGAATTAATGACCCATTCTCCATAGGAGTTAGTTCCCAGGATGATGGCTATGAGGGCTAGATTAGTAGCAGAAATGGTGGTATGGGATTCAGGGGTGCTGCCACTTCCAGGGTTTCTATGTGTATCTACCTCTTGGAGGCAAAATCAGGAAAACAACGTATCAAAAACATTTTAAAAGTAAAAACTTTTGAAAAACAAATTCTGATCACTGCAATGACCAATTGTGATTCCAGAAGACCAATGGTGAAGAATACTGCCCACATCCTGACAAAAAGAAATGGATTCAAGATTCTGAATGATATATACATTTGCAGACATTGCCAGCATGGGACATTGTTTTGTTTGATTTTGCACATTTGTTATGAATATATTTTTAAATTATTCTTCCAGTGGAGGTAGGGCAAGTAGAAGTGAGAAAAATGCTAAATAATTAAACATGTAATTTGATAGGAATGGTACTGAAAATATGTGAAGACCAGATGAACTCAACCAAGAATATACAGAAAAAATCTATACAGTAGACAACATAATTGTGAGGACATTGAAGAATCTGTCCTCAGGATGTTTGAAAGAAAAGAAGATACCAAGTGCTTAGGGGAAAAATCATAGATCTTATTATGTATGAGGAAAAAAAATACTAAGAAAATATCAATAACTACTGATCCATATGAATATTTTCACAGCTCTATAAAATTTTCATGAAAATTATTTACACTTATTTCAAGGGTATCCTTGATGAAGGAATAAGAAGAAAACTGGTAGATTTTTGGTAAATGATATTCTATAGCACACCACAACCTTATAATCACATAATTAGCTTAAAGATCCAAAGAATATGAGACCCCACTTTGTTTATTGTTTCGTGACTATAAAAAAGCATTTGAGACAGTGGAGCAAAATGTCACTTTAAAGGCTCTCCTCTCACAAAGGATATCCTCTACATGTATTAAAACCATATATGAAACATGCAAGTAGAGATAACTCTATGCAATGACCTTGTAATGATTAATGTCAAGTAAAACATGAAGCAGAAATACATCTGTCCCTGTAGGGTGTTTGCCACTGCTATAGAGCAGTGCTTCTTAAAGTCTCGACCCCATACAGGGTTTGTGAAAAAATTAACAACGGTAAAAGATTTCTGAATGTGCAGTGACCAAAAAATAATTAAAAATCAAACATGTAAGGTATCTGAGGTTTTACTAGCAGCACTTGCCCACGATGCATTGCACAACATCTCTGTAGCCATGGTTCTGAACACAAAGCATGAACACTTTGCACTGTCCAATGCCAAGGAAGCCTGCCCAATGGGAGAAGGGGTGGAAAAAAGTTTAAGAAGGCCTGCTATAGAGTATGTCCAACACTGATTCTTAATAGACTAAGGATTCTCTATAAATAGTGAAACCCTCACAATGCTCCTGTTTGCAAATTATATTTCATCGAGTCCCATAACTTTGTAAGGACTCAAATAAGATCTACCATCACCCAAAAGAATGATGTTTAAATCTTTTTGGCTTTCCAAGCTAAACAAAATGAAAAAACTCATTCCTATAGTCCAAAACATGATACATAGTTAAATGGCTAACCTATAGAGTTGGTCCATCAGCACAAATATCTTAGATACTATATATGGTTAATTAACTAGACCCAGAATTAAACAGAAGGAACTAAGCAGCCTGTGTTGCCTCTGGAAAACTGTACAGTGCTTTTGATGACCCCAATCTTCTCCCTAAAACAAAGGTTCAGCTTCTTAACATCATTGCTCTTTTGGTGATACTATATGCCTACAGGTCACAGAATATGACACTCTCCAAAGAATAAATGTGTGCATCATCCAAAGAGCAATGGAGAGATTCCTTGTGAGTTTGAGTAGGTTGCAACATAACTACTAGAAAACAAATGTTCTGTTAAAGTGGATAAATAATATTAGTGAGATATATGACCAGGAAAAGACATGTACTGTTCTTTTCCTGAGAATGAAGGATAACTCTGGAAAAACTCCTTGCTCTGATTGTGAATCCACACAATGTCAATTCTAAAGGAAGGTCTCTAGAGTAGTGATTAGATCCCCCTTTTTGGAAAATTTATATGATTGCATAGACAACAGGCACACAAATGAGAATATTTGGGTTAGTTGAGATCTGTGGGATGGAAGGTGCTACCCACATTTATGAGATCAGAAAACTATAAAAGCATTGGAGTAATTAAAGTTATCAGCCTAGAGTTAGCAACTTCATTCTCTTCCCATTTGTAAAATAACTGAACACTGCTTCAGTACCTTTTCTTTTCTTCAGTCTTTAAAAAAATCAGTGACCATGACCAAGTAATCACATGCAACAGGTTTTTTTTTAAAAAACATCAGTGACCATGACCAAGTAATCACATGCAACAGGTTTTTTTTGTACCTTAGACTATTCTTCATCCAGAATCCTACCTTTCCTTTCTCTAAACTCTTTGAAATGTGTTTTTTTTTATTTGAAATAGTATGTCAGACTATGGCACACTTTTCTGTCTTCCTCTATCATGTGACTCTCTTAGTCACATCCCCCTCAAAGTTCCCATCACTCTAATTCAGTAATGGGTTCTTTCTTGTTGTTCAGGATCAGATCAAGAATAGCAATTCTGCTTGCTTCTTACTCCCTCTTTTTAGACTGAAATAATCATTAAGGTAATTCAAGAATGTGTCAATTTCTGGTTTTTCTATATAACTCCAGTAGTTCTCTGGAAGACTAGTCTTCCATTGCTAGTATATGCCTCCCTACTATGTATGTGGGCTAATTCCCAAAGTCATTATCTCATCCCTCTGAGTAGTATAACTTAAGTTCTGATTTCATTGATCTTAGCCCAGATGTCCTCCACCCTAATAGCCTAACCCCCAAAGGTCCTGGATCTCCTCCCTTGATTATATTGCCTTAACATGTAATGCTGTTCTACCATTTGCTTTATTTATTCTGTTCCTTCTAAGTAAGAAAGGCATATTCTTTCAGAGTTGTAATCAAGTCATGACTATCATGCCACAAAGTTTTAGTAATACTTCTAAGGTCAACTCTGTCTCCTTGCTTTAGAGGATTCTAAATCACACTTTTTCTTACCAATATTTTTGCTCTTGAAAATAAGTGTAATAATAATAATAATAATAAGTGCATTTATATAGCACTTTAAGGTTTGAAAAATACAAATGTTATCTCATTTCAGTGGTCATACACATGTGGCATCATGATTTGTATTGTTGGCTCCCTTCTTAGTATCCTGTGAATTATCCATCCTCTCTTATGGTATTCTTCTTTATCTGTTGGATCCACTGCTTCCTGTGGTATCTGGCTTGGCAGATCTATATGGGCAGTTTTCTCTCCATCCATTTCCATTTATAACACTCTTGATCAGATTTGGAAGCTTCTAGGCAAGCACGTTTTTACCAACCCTTATTAGGTTGATGCACTTCATCCCTGGCCAACGGCCTATTGTTCCAGCGTTTTAAGACATGGTCAAGAATCTAAATCTCATTTTCAGATGCCACCTTTCTAGCCAGCTCTTAATTTTCCAAATCACATTTTTCTTCTGAAGTTCATTCTCAGAAGGTATCTACAATAAGATGAGAATACCACCTATGCCCTAAAGGAGATATTTAAATTTCCACTAAGAATTCATCTGATTAAATTTAATTAACCACTTTAATTCTCTTCTGCACTCCCTATGTGACTGCTGAACCATTATTGATGACCTTTGAAAGACCTTAGAGAGGGAAAGTAGTACCAGAGGACTGGAGAAGAACATATGCTATCCTGATTTTAAAAGGGTGAGAGGGAAAGGGAGGGGGAGTCTGCAAACTATAAGCCAGTGAGCTTGACTTCTAACCCTTAAAAAAATCTAGAACAAATTATTCAAGAGATTATTTGAGAGCAATGAAAGAGAGAAACCCCTCCTAGATCACTGCTTTGCATAACTCAATGAAACTAGGAGCTATGCCATTCAGGGTTACTCAAGAGAGACAGGTCATAGTGAAGAGTTCTGACCAAAGGTCACTGCAGAAGGAAATGGTAACCACTCTAGTACCTTTGCCAACAAAACCCCATGGACACAACATTGGAAGATGAACCCCTCAGGTGTGAAGGGCCTGCTGTGCTATGATCCACAGGGTCATGAAGAGTTGGATATAATTGAATGACTGAACAACAAAAACAGAGGGGGAAGCAGTGATTGCTAAAAATTAGTAGAATTTCACCAAGCTTGGCCCCAGAAAAGAACTGAATGTTTGGGGCATATCACATCTACTGACAAGTTAATGCATTGGTTAGCTGAAATACTTTTTTTTTCTCTCCTTTTTAATCTTTGTTACAAGGGATGAGTAACTAGGAAATGGAGGGTAGAGGAATGCATTCAGAAATTAGTGATACAAAAACAAAAGAAATAACTAAAATAAGATTATTTTTAAAGACTAGATCACATCAGACTAATTTCATTGCCTTATTTCCAAGGTAACAAGACAGGAGAAACCAGAGGGAGCCTGGAATAGCAGATCAAAATGTGGCCTTGGAGTTTAGAAGACCTAGGTTCAAGCCCTGCCTCTGATACAGACTGGCTTTGTGATTCCAGGCAAGTCATTGAACTTCCCAGGGGCCCCAAGGAACTGTTTTTTTAAAGAGTATAAATCATGAAGCAACTGCTGGTCTATATCAGTAGAAGAGATTTCTTTACCAGGGGTTCACTACACCAGTGAAATTACAGACCTGGACAAATCAAGTAGACAGGTATATCAGTGCAGTGTTATAGACATAGCACACTTGGATTTCTGCAAAGGATTTGTCAATGCCTTTTATACTCTCTATTTGGACAAGATGAAGACATATAGGACAGATGATAATACAATTAGGTATTTTGGCAATTGAGAGATTGAGTAACTGCATCAAGAAAGCAATCGTTAATAGATTCCTATCAGCCTGGAAGTAGATTTCCATTAGAGTGTCTGTTCTTGGCCCTGTACTATCGTACATTTATATCAGTTATTTGCAGGAGGGAATGGGTGACTTGCTTATCAAATTCTTGGGTGGTCCAAAGCTGGCAGGAATACCAAACATTGTTAGAACAGGCCATATTGCAAGATGAAATAAAAATAAAAAGAAGAAAATTGATAGAGATAAATATAAAAATTTATATTTGTATTTAAAAATCACTCAGATGAACATTTACTGTAGAAAATATTTTGAAAAGATAGATAGAAGTTTTAATGGATTCCAAGTTCAATATGAGACAAAAGTATGATCTGGCAGTCAGAAAAGCTTTATGTTGTTTTAAGTTTTCATTAAGCTTTAGATAGTATCGAAAGTAAAGTAGAAAATTGTCATGCTATTCTTTATCCTCTGTAGATCACATCTGTAATATTGTGTTCAGATAGATAGAGCTGGGACAAGTCCAGCAGAAGGAAAACAGAATAATTATAAGACCAGAGAACATACATGAAGAGTGTCACTGGAAGAAATTGGGGAAGAGAAGATTTACGGGAAACAATGTGATTTGGAAGAGGGATTTGCCTTGTTTTGCTTCCCCTAAGGAGGAATATCTAGAAGCATTGGGTAGAATTTGAAGAGAGACAGAATTAGGCTTGACATTAGCAAAAGTTTAATTATAGTTAGAACTGTCCAAAAGTGAAATGAGCTACCTCAGAAGCTAATGGGTTTCACCTCACTATAGGTCTTCAAGCAGAGGCATATTGATCATCTCTTGAGAATGGTATGGAGGGAATTCTTAATTGGGTATGGATTGAGCTAGGTGGCTTAAGTACCTGTCAATTCTGAAATACTGTTATTGTGATTCCTTATACTTCCTTGGCCATTTTGTTCTCCATCCTAAAATATTCATGTAATTGGGGAGGGTTTTTTTTTTTGCTTTGAAATAAGTTAAAATAAATATTTAAGTGTGTGTGTATGTGTCTCAACTGGCATGAAAATCCTGATTGAATCTTGAAGTTCAAGCAAAACTGCAAGTAGTTAAACATTGCTGAATTATAGAGGGTATAGACTGGAGTAAAATGTAGAAAGGGGCCCAGTTATGAAAAGTTTCAAATACCAAACAATAGGGACCAACTAGAGCTCATTCAGAAGTGGGCAGAGGGCAGAGGACAGTGACATAGTCAGACCTACATTTTAAAACAATCACATTCAGGTCTGAGTGGAGACTGGACTAGAGTGAGAAGAAACTTGAAGCAGGAAAAACAGTTTGTAAAAAGATACAGGTGATAAAAAAAAAAAGATAAAGGTGGCTAGGCGGCTCAGTGAGTAGAGCACCAGCCCTGGAGTCAGGAAGACTTGGGTTCGGATCCGGCCTCAGACACTTGACACACACACACACAAAAACTAGCCATGTGACCTTGGGCAAGTCACTTAACCCCAATTGCCCTACCCTTCCCCCTCCAAAAAGCAAAAGAAAGGAAGCAAGCAAGAAAGAAAATAATCTATATGAGAGGTAATGAGGGCATGATCTATGTGGCTTTCTGAGTGGAGAGAAGGGGACATATATGAGAGATTTTATAAAGGCAGAAATGACAGTATTTGGCAACAGACTGGATATATCAGGGGAAGTAGGTCATGAGCCTGGGTGACTCTGAGGATGGTGATGTCCTGGACAGCATGAATTCTGTTTTGGACATATTCATATTGAGATGCCTATGGGACATTGAGTTCAAAGATGGAAGGAGTGAGAAAGGAAGAGGTTTACAAGGAAAAGAATCATTTTCATTAATGGAGGAGGCCTTCCAAAGGGCACAGGAAAAGAAATGGATGGTTTTGGAGTGGGACCTTTAGGCACAGAGTTGAGGTAGATAAGCCAATGGGACTTAAGTGCTAAAGATGGAAAGGAACAGCTGCTGAGATAAACTTTGAAGAACATATCAGGAAAACTGAACTGACCCTGTGTTGCAATATATTTGACATGACAGACTCAGGAATCTGTAGCTACAAGGTGTTGAGAGACAGCCCTGAGGATGAGAATGATTCAGGGACACCTTTAGCTTCCCAGCAAAATCGCTTTTCTCTCTTCTGATTAGACAAGTATGTTAGCTTTTTTCTTCTGTATCTGTTACTTTCCATTTAGATTTCATTTACCTCCTCTAAAACTCTATCAGCCAGAAGAAATGCTAAGTTGTGTGTATTTTGTTTAAAGCCTTCAAATTGGGACAAAATGAAGGAACATTTCTTATTCCAGGAAGAGAAAAGGTTTGGTAAGTAGAAGCTACTTTTGAAGTGTTGGGGCAAAGTGAGAAAAATAATATCAGACCACAACAGCCTAACATAAATTCAGGATTTGGATACTACTAGAAAAAAAACAAAACCACTGATAGCCACAGGATTCTGGGGAACAAAGCTTGGGAAATCTCACTTTCATTTTCTAGCCACCTTTTAAAAACATAAAAGGTAGAGGGAACTAAGACACACACCTCAAACTCCCTTCCTTAGAGCACAGGTCAC
This sequence comes from Petaurus breviceps papuanus, assembly GCF_028583685.1. Classification (NCBI taxonomy): domain Eukaryota; kingdom Metazoa; phylum Chordata; class Mammalia; order Diprotodontia; family Petauridae; genus Petaurus; species Petaurus breviceps. The sequence goes on from NW_027185698.1 coordinate 51,669,295, forward strand.
CCAGCTTGACAGCTCACTGGTGCCACCTGCTGCAGATAGAAAAGGAGTTAGATATAGCATTGAAGAGAAGGGAAAGAGTGGGCTGAATTGCATTTGAGAAATTGCACTTTAACTTTCAATGATGGGACAGCCAGGTGGCACAGTGGATAGAACACCAGCCCTGGAGTAAGGAGGACTTTGAGTTTAAAGCTGGTCCCAGGCTTGACACTTAACTAGCTGTGTGACCCTGGGTAAGTCACCTAACCCTGATTGCCCTGCAAAAAAAAAAAAAACCCAAAAATTTTATTTTTTCCCTTCCCTTTCCACCTTCCTTTTTTTTTTTTTTGCTTTTTGGAGGAGCAATTGGGATTAAGTGACTTGCCCAAGGTCACACTGCTAGTTTTTTGCGTGTGTTGTCTGAGGCCACATTTGAACTCAGATCCTCCTGACTCCAGGGCCAGTGTTCTATTCACTGCGCCACCTAGCTGCCCCTCAATCCATCTTTTCAACACCAGTATTTTCTTGGTAGTACTACAATGGCTCGAAATCATACAGTACTATAATCTAAAAAGAATCCGTTTTAGGGCATTCAAATGACAATAGAAAGACCCAGAGAAGTTTGAGTGACAAAGGGGATAGAGTGCTAGACCTGTAGTCAAGAAGACTCATCTTCTTGAGTTCAAATCCAAGTGTGAACCCACTCTCCCCAGGAATGAAAGTGGTAGAGGAAAGAGTGTGTCCCCTGTGGAGTGGAGGAAGAGTAATTTGTTTTATATTTGGAGAGACACAAGGGAAGACTGATACTATAATCATCGTGAGGGTTAGAAGAGAGTGGGATGCAGCTTGCAGAATATAGATCCTATATCTAGATGGAATATTGAGCCTGAGTAACCCATGTGTATCAGATATCTTCCCCATTGCTTTTAGTCAAACTTAACAAAATACTTAGATAAATCGAATTTCGTCTACATTTTCTATAATCCTGGGAGGTCATGGTAAAAAAGAGGATCAGTAACAGGCTTTATTAGTGTAACTGATTCACAGTAGCCCTGGAATAGAACGTTGACGGTATATTATGCAGAGTTGGGGTATGCAGTCTGCTACTATCATGCCTGATATTTGGGGAAGACAGGTGGAGTCATATAAACAACTCCTCTCACATAATTTGTTCTTTGCTCCTAATCCAATACTGACCTCCTGGCCTCAAATAGCCATGCCAACAAATAGTTTTCCCAATCATCTCAGCACATTGGATTTTAATGTTCCAAATAAATCCTGCGACTGACCCAGCCTAACTTTTCTGTTTATATGTTTGTATGGATCCTGATTTGTATTCCACCCTTCTCTATAAGAGGGAATGGTCCTTTTTTTTCCATCCTAGCATTTGCCTAATGATGGCATATGGCAGCCCTTCCCTAGGTGGAATATAGCAACTTATGCATTTTTACAATGGCTTTCCAGTAAGCCTCAGATGGTGGGAGTTTCAGGCCAAGTAACCCTGCTGTGACTGAGCTGGAAGACTTGAAGGCCTCCTCTCATCCCTCATAGACTAAGAGATATATGGGTCATATGCTGGGATACGCCCCTCCCTGGACTGGAGGGGAGTGCCCTCATCTAAGTAATTTCCTTTCTCTTATTCTCTTTCCCTTCTTCCCTCCCTCCTTCTTCCATTCCTTCCCTTTTTCTTTTGTTTTTTTTTCTTCTTAAACTCAAATTATTGTTGTTTCTTCTCATTCATTCTTGAAAAGGACCTCCAATTACATGGACTTAGAGATAGCAGTGACAGGGAGGAATGATAGTTTGATACATGAGGTCAGAATATGTGTGGAAGATTCAGAAGAGGCAATGGGAAAAAAATAGTTGCGGGAAAGAGAAATCAATGGATAATGGAGTTAAGAGAGGAGCCACCTCCTCCCCTTCTAAAGCAAAAGAGGTTATTTTTAAATTATTTAGTCATATTAAGATATTGATCTGAATACATCAAATTCTTCCTCTGGTGGATAAAAAATCCAGTGAAGTTTCAAGAATACTGAAAGGTCATTAAGTCTTGTAGCACATTTATAAGTATTTCTATGAATATTGTAAATATGGCCAATAGAGATACCAGGATTTTGTTGCCAATGGTAGCATTCATGGAAGATGGCCACAAATTATTCCTTTTGGCTTAAAATTAGGGATAACCTATGCATATCTTCCCTGGAACTGAAGAGATAGTTAATGTCACGTTGAAGGAATAGATGGGAGGGGAGGGGGTTGAAGAATTGCTATCAAGCTATTACTTAAAGTGTATGTGTGTGTGTGTGTGTATGTGTATTGGGAAAACATTAAGGCCCTGAGTCATGGAAGGGCAAGGAGAACTCTTTTTTTTTCTCCTTTTGGAGGGCAATTGGGGTTAAGTAACTTGCCCAAGGTTATACGGCTATTTTTTTTGTGTCTGAGGCCTAAACCGAACCCAGGTCCTCCCTACTCAGGGGCTGGCGCTCTACTGACTGCACCACCTAGCCGCTCCTTAAAGGAGAACTCTTGTTCGAGGATTTTGCTTTAGAATTTTAATAAACACTTTCTTGGATGGACATCTAGTCTACTCTGCAATTTCAGAGTTTTGCTGGTTTGGTACAATTGCAAAGGCAAATCTTCATTTAGAAGACCCTTGCCCTAGTAAAAGAAAAACATGTAAATCATTAGGTTAAGTGTGAAGCTTTTGCTTGTTTGACATTTCTGAAAGATTTTCATCTAGTATAAGATAAGAGCTCTGCCAAGGTTACATGCCAAAAAAACACCCCACAAGCAAGCCTAAGAAAAATCATCTCAAAGCAAAGAGCCCTAAGTGGGAAACAGAACTGGCACTTTCTCTCCTCACCAATTAAAATGTCAAGAAACCCAAGGTCAAAATCAAAAAGCAGGACTCTGAGATAGTACCCTAGGAGGAAGTAAAAATGGACAAAGCTGGAATAAATAGATTGTGCTATCTCTGTCTACCAGTTGCACAGGTCCAAGAGACATGTTCCAGGGGGAAGTAAATAGGTACATATAAGCAGGCCATAGGTAGGCATGCTTGCTGAGACATCTGTGGATTTCACTAAAGGTATCACTAAATAAAAGTGGAACCCAGAACCTATAAGGTGTCTTTGTGTTGTGTTATTTCTGTGCTTAGGGGTGGGCTACAAAATCATATCCAGTGAAGGTGGGTAGGAATGGTCACCCTGATTCCCTTCTCAGTATTTGACACACTATTTCTTCATAACTCAAGTTATTGTAAGTTAGAATCTGCTACCAAAAAAAAATACCATTGCCCAGAAATTGGGGGATCTATTATAACACCCCTAGAAGTAATTCCCATTCACACATTTTATTGCTAGTGATTTGGCTGTAACATAATCTGCCATTAGAAGCTTTTATAAACAATGACAAGATAAAATTATTTGTTCATTTATTCATTCATTCATTTGGTAAGGATCTTCCTCTCCCACCTCTTTTACACTGGCCATCCCACATTCCTGGGACTTATTCTCTCCTTACCCCCTTTCTTCCTTTAGGACATAGCTCAAGCATCATCTTCTGCAGGAAGTTTTTCTGTTCACCCCCAACTAAGAGTGACATTCCTTTCAAACTAACTCTACATTTAATTGTTTTCTATATATTTACACTATTCACTTTACACTATTATGCTGCACATATTTACACATGTACTTTTCATTTTCCACATTGGAATGAAAGCTCCTTGTTAGGAGGTCTTGCTTTATTCTTCGTACTTGTATCCTCACCATCTAGTACAGTGCTTGGCATATAGTAGGTGTCTAATAAATGCTTGTGATTTGGTTTCTATGCTCAGTAGAAGATATAAGATGTCTTATAAATGTAAGACATAGTCCCTACCCTTTAGGAGCTCACAGTCTGGCCAGGACAGGGATTCCTAACCTGGGCATATCTGGTTTCCTTTGTAATGAGGGAAAGGGAGAGAGAGAGAGAGAGA
>NW_027185698.1:51678246-51741022 GCF_028583685.1 Petaurus breviceps papuanus
AGAGAGAGAGACAGAGAGAGAGAGACAGAGAGAGAGACAGAGAGAGACAGAGAGGGAGAGACAGAGACAGAGACAGAGACAGAGACAGAGAGAGACAGAGAGAGAGAGAGACAGAGAGACAGAGAGACAGAGAGAGAAAGACATAGAGACAGATACAGAGAGACAGAGACAGACAGACAGACAGACAGAGAGACAGAGAGAGAGAGAGATTGAGAGAGAGAGAGAGAGAGAGAGAGAGAGAGAGAGAGAGAGAGAGAGAGAGCGCGAGTGCGTGAATTTAAAAGCGTTATTCTGAGAAGGGGTCCTTAGGCTTCTCTAGATTGCCAAAGGGGTTCATGACTCAAAAAAGGCTACAAAGGCTTGTAAGAAAAGACTAATCCTTAGGAAATGTTTAACAAAACAAAATAGTTTATTATGAAGTATGACAGGCAGTGTGGTATAGTGAAGAGACAGCTGGCCTTGGAGTCAGGATGATCTTGGTTTAAATCCTACCTTTGACATATATTTAGTGCCCTTAGGCAAGTCAATTAACCTTTCATTGAGTGCCCTAAGGCACTTTCTAAAGAGAAGTTACAGAAGAGATGCATAGCTTCACTGAAGTTCCCTAGGCACAGTGACTTTCCAAGTACAATCCTCTTACCTATGATGAAATGAAATACGAAGATAAGTGGTCTCCATTTCCCTTTAAATCAGAAAAGAAGATATCCTAGTGGATCGGAATTGTTAAGGAGAAAGCAGGAGGAGAATAGTCAAGACATGAGCATGGTAGGATCATGGAATACGGTAGATCTGAGCGTGGCTGGAGCATAAGGCTTGTGTTAAAGAGAAGTTGGACATAAGATTCAGTCAGTTCAGCCGACTTGCCCTTTCCTGAAATCGTCACTCCATCTCCTGCCTCTGAGGCTTTGCCAAGGCTGTCCCCCGGGTTTGGAAGGCACTCCTTCCTCTATTGCATCCCAAAGAATTGCCACCTTCCTTCTAGATTCACCTCAGCTTTCAGCACATTAACAAGTATGCAAATGAAGCTCCTTGAGGTCCAGGATTGTTTTCCATTTTGCCTTTGTGTCCCCTGTACCTAGCATGTGCCTTGCACAAAAAGGTACTTAATAAATGCTTATGGGTTTACATTGGATTAGGTTGAAATCTTTCTTGAGAAAATTTTGGCCTGAATGTGTATTCCTTTCAACAAAGCACTTAAATTCGGCTCTACAGTAGAACCAATTAAAAGTTAATTAATTCGGCAGGATGGATCCATTAACTCATTAAACATGCTAGGTGGCCTCTGAGGTCCCTTCCAACACTGAGGACTTTGTGATACATAACATTATATATCTCAATTGCTTAATTCTCCCTAAATTGCTCTGGCCTCTTCACTTTACCTTTCAGATGCTGACCTTTTGGGAAGAGTTCTATGAAAGATATGATGCATATTTTAACTTTAAATGCCCATATCAGGGAAATGTCAAGTTTTGTTATAGACATTTTAGAATATTGGCACAGTGCCTTGCATACAGTAGGCCTTCATTAACTGTTTTTTGAATTGGGTCAACATGTATTACTACATGTGGACATATTTAGGGCTTCCTAAGTAATTAACAATTTGCCTAAAGCATTCAGTTAGGCACATGGTCCCCTTATCTACCATTATCCAGGCAAGCTTTCCTTCTTCTCTCTTTACCCAAAATGATTTTACTTTCCTCTAAAGTCCTTTGGCTCTGTTTCTTCTTTTTACAGCATTTATCACACCTCATCCTGTATTGTGGTGGACAGGAACAAGACCTGTGATTTCGTTGATAAAGGGAACCCCCAGGTCCTACTGACAAGGTAGGTCACCCCTCTCTCTGAGTTGTCTGGATGCTAAGAAGTTAAATGCCCAGGACTGCATGGACAATATATGTCAGAGGTAACATTTGAACCCAGGTCTCTTTCAGGCTGTAAGGCCAGCTCTAGCCACTATAATCAAGATGGTCTCTAATACACATACACACATACACACACATGCACATATACTATATGTATATATGCACATAAACATGTGCACATGTATATACACACACATGTGTTATAAGTATACATAAATATATATTATCTATATATAATGTATGTGGGTGTTTCTATATTTCCATATATTCTATATGCTCATATAGACAGACAGACAGACAGATAGATAGATAGATATAATGTACACATATATTCCATTAAAAAATTCTCTAATTCTATCACTTCAAAATTCACTAAAGGGATCCAGTGTCTGAATATATGTGTGTGTGCATGCATACATACATATAACATACATATTTCATATAAAAACTAGATAATACTTATATATGTATTGCTGGTTATATATTATACATAGTGGCTATGATTATACATTTTATAAACAGCAATGTTTATATCTGCATTACCACTAGAAGAAATGATGGCACAATGGATTATATATAATACATAATTTTTAAAATATGTCATGTTAGATTGTGTATATATAGGGATGGATAAATGGATGGATATGGAATGTATAGGAGACTGGCCAACACAGAGCCTAGTCCCTCCAGCATGTGTAGTCAGCTCTGCCTTATGGTAAGTCATGTGCATGCTCAGCTGAATCATTGGCCAGTCCCTTGTTACATTAACATATACTATATACATGGCTTATCTACTCAACTAACAGCTCTTTGGGAACAGGATCTAACACAAAGTCCTGTATATAGAAGGTGCTCAATAAATCCAATAAACATTTATTTTCCTTTTAAATTTATTTTATTTTGTACTTAAGAAATAAAACAACCATTTCCATAACAAATAGAATAGAAAGGGGGGAAAGGATTGTGTATGAAACTGCAAATCTAGCTCAACTTGCTTTTAAATATATAATAAAGTTAGCATATAACTTTCTTTTTTCCCCTTTTTTTCTTCCTTACCTCCCCCCATCCTAGAGATGGCTACCACTAGACACAAATATGTATGTGTGTCTGTATATATGTATATGTATGTAAAATCATTCTATACACACTTCTATTTATCAGGTCTTTCTCTAGATGCAGATAGAGTCTTCCTTCATAGGTCCTTTAACTTCATAGGTCCTGTAACTAATTTGGATATTTATAATAGTCAGAATTACTTAGGCGCTTACCATGTGCCAGGCACTGTACCAAGTACTTGGTTACAAAGTTAATAAAAAGAAAGACAGTCCTTACTCTCAAGGAACTTACAATGGAACAGGGGGAGACAAAATACAAAAAGAAACAGGAAATGGGAGGAGGAGAGACATCATGGGATATCTTGTTCCTGGAATTGAAACTAGGTAGAGGAGTGAGTGCAAAGTGTCTCCAGATGAAAGTTTAGTTTCTTTCTTCTAGAAAGAAAGGCATTGGGAGGATTTGGGTGCCCCATTCTCCAGACCTCCAATCAGAGAGGAGAGGAAGCTGAGGGAGGTAGTATCCATCAAGGCTTGAAATATGGCACGGTGATGACATTAGAAGTGATAAGTTTCTCCTGGGAGACACATCTTGTTCTATGGAATTGAAACCAGACAGAGCTGCAAATGCAAATAGGGAGGAAGGAAGGAAGGAAGGAAGGAAGGAAGGAAGGAAGGAAGGAAGGAAGGAAGGAAGGAAGACGGTATAATGCAATGTAACAACACTTCCAAGTCACCATCATTGGTCTGGTTTTGGAAAATCCAGTTTGAAACAAATTGGGAATTTTTTTGAGAGGAAAAATGTTTGTAAAGTTGCTGCCTGCTGACCTCACAGATATTCACCAATCTAATCTGAAGTGCCCTTCCTTCTTTACTCCTTGAAAAACACAGCTGTGGATTATCCTGCCAGGCAAATTCTTAGAAGTATTGCCCAGATATCAACTCAATGACCTATTGGGCATTTTTCATTTTTAAAACTTCTCTAATTCTATCATTTCAAAGCCCACTTAAGGGATTCAGTGTCTGAGTCACCCTGCCCCCCCCCCCCCCCCCCTTCCTTTTTTTTTCTCTTCTTTTTGATGCTGAAACCCAGTGCACACATTTGATTCAGAATTAGACCAAAGCCTCATGGTATATTTTCTGTTATCCCTAGGACTTCCATCATTTCACTGGCAATTTCATTTTATAATACCTTTTTTATCTTGTTCTTCATCAGAAAAAAGTACCACAAGGCAGAGCTCAAAATGACTTGTTAAAGAATTTCAATCCCTGTCCATCAACTCCCTGAATCTCTTATCTTAACTCTAAATTCTGATTGCATCTGCCCATGGGAGTTGTGAAGGGTGATTTTTCTCTATTTGTGTATAATTTGAGTGCTTGACTCTGGGGGAAATGATTGCTAAATGCAGTATCAAATCATATAATACCATATATAGAGAAGGAAAACACCAGCTAGACCAACCTCTGTTCACATGAAAGTTTGGGGCTGGAGAGTTCCCTCTGAAAGTTTAATTATGTGCAACATGACTTGCAAGTAGACAGCCTTCAAAAAAGATGATACCCCAGGGAAAGCCACATGCTAAGTATCCTGAGGTCTTATGTACCAAAATTTGGGAGGGGTTTAGGGGGCTCATAAAAATTTCCTATGGCAGGAATATACTATACTCACTATTTCCTTTGGAAGGTCCTCATCCAAAGACTAACTCTAATTCTTGGAAAACTTTTTTGCTATCTTTTTCATGGTGACCCATGAAATGGATATTTTTAAAAAGCAATTTCAAATTATGTCAGAACTCTATGGCAAAAGTCCCTTTTTAAAGACTTTCCCCCTATTTCCAGTCACTCCTTATTTATCCATGTATATTAAGCCTGACAGCTACCTTAAGGGTCCTGGAAAATTTCCAAGAGTAATTTAAAATGGTGCCAAAACCTTTTTGAAGTATTACTGAAGGAGAGCAATGGGACTGTGGGAAGGCTCCTCAGAGTTGTATGAAGATCTAAGCTATTCTTTAAAATCTTCCCCAAAGAGTTCATGCCAACTACTCCCACATTAGAATTCAGTGTGGGCTCTATGGATTACATGACAGTCCAGAGGGAGAAGTTTCAGCTGTCCAAACAAAAAGTCATTCACTTGTTCCTTCTTGACATGTAGCTCTTTGTGATTTTTTACATACTCCGCATCTGCACTCACCAAGTCTCTCCCCTGTCTTCAAGGTTAAACTTCTCCCTCTCATAAACAGTTCAATGCAATTGATTAGAGAGGAAAGGGGTAAGGGGGGCAAAGGGGATGGTAATTGGGCCTAAAGAAATTTTTTAGAAATTTTATTAGAAAAAGATGAGGAAAGAAAGAAAGAGGGAGGAAGGAAGGAAGGAAGGAAGGAAGGAAGGAAGGAAGGAAGGAAGGAAGAAAGAAAGAAAGAAAGAAAGAAAGAAAGAAAGAAAGAAAGAGAAAGAAAGGAAGAAAGAAAGAAAGAAAGAAAAAGAAAGAAAGAAAGAAAAGAAAAGAAATAAAAACAGAGAGAAAGAAAGGAGAGAGAGAGAGAGAAAACATATTTTTCAGGATAGGCTCAAATTATGAAAGTCCCTTTTAGAAAGAAGACACTTTTTTCTATCCATTCATTAAGTAAATGGCTCTATATAGTAGAAGTGTAGTGATATATTACAATAGCAGCTAACCATAGAACTGCTATAGCTTAGAGCCCCTGGCATTTCCATTATAAGTCTAATGTTTCAGTGGTGCATAACTCAGCTGTTTTAATTTGCATGAAACTGCCACTGGCTACCAAAAAAAAGGGGGGGAATCTTACCTTGAATGTCTTAGAGTCATAGAATCTTGAATTTGAAGGCACCTTACAGTTTATCTAGTCCAACCTATCCCTAAATTGTGAATGTCAGTGATATTCCATATAAGTGGTTCTCTAGCTTATCTGTACTTAAAGCTAGGAATCGGATATTCACTAACCCTCAAGGCAGTCTGTTCCACTTATTTTTCAACAGTTCAATTTCAAACGATTATTAGATATCCTGGTGTAAGTTTTGGTATTATTCCTATTAAATTTAATTTTGTTAGTCTCATCCCACACTCTAATCCCTTGAGATCTTATGGTCTCCTGAGTCATTAGTTTATTCAAGAAACATTTATGAAACTTAGCTGTGTGTAGAGCACGTGGTAGCAGATGCAATATTTAGATAGTATATAATATTTGCCCTCATGGAGCACATAGTATATCGCAGGGCTAATACACAAATACAGATAATTGTAATATTAAAAGCAACACAATAAGTACATTAAAGAGTCATAAAGCAGGGTACCATGGGAAATCTGGGAGAAAAGATCCATCAATTCAACAAGTATTTATTAAATACCTAATCTGGTAGCAAATTACTAGGTGATATAGCTATAGATAATGAATGCAGAATAATTTTAAAGAGGAGAAAACATCAATCACTTGGAGGTCAGGAGAGTTCTTATGAAGGTGGATGCACCTAAATGAAGGAATGGAAAAAGATCTATTAAGCAGTTACTTTGTGCCCAACCCAGGGCTAAGTGCTGAGGATACAGATGCAAAATCAATAATATTCCCTATCTTCAAGAAGTTTCTATTCTACAAAAGGGAGACAAGGCATTTAGGAGGACTGGTGGCCAGGGAGGGATATTTTGATTTGGAAAATTACAGGGCTGTTAAGTGAGTGAATGTATGGTGGTATGGTGGCTGAAAAGCAGATAGACAGAGAGTAAAATGAAAGTTTTGAAAGCAGACAGATGGAGGCAACCACCTATAAAGACAGTAGTCCCCCAGGGCAGGAGTTCCAAAGATGAAAGGGCAAGATTCTCCAGGGCTTGGTTTCTCAGCTGTTAAGAAAGCTGGGGAGTGAAATATAGAAAATAGCAGGCAAGTAAATTGAATGTGTTAGCAGCAGTCATGTGAAATCAGGCTAGAAAATTAGATGAGAGCCAGATTGTGAATTTAAATTCCAAACAGAGAAGTTTGTTTTATTGAGAAGTAGGGAGCTAGTGAACTTTTTTGAGCAGGGGAGTAATATATCCATATCCATGTAGGTTAGGTAGATTGGAGAAAGAAGAGATTGGAAGCAGGAAGATTAATTGGGAGACTACTACAACAATCCAGGTTTCAGAGAAGAAGTCATAGATGAGTTGGGCTTTAAAGGATACAAAGACATCAACAGGGAAAGAGAGGAGAGAAGGGATATCAGTTATAAACAGCATGAGCAAAATCCTGGCATCCACCTGAATATGATTTTAGGGAACAAAAATTTGTACATGTTGGCTGAAGTATTCAGTGTGTAGAAGTGGGTAATAAGGGTTAAATATGAACAGATTAGCTGGTGCTAGATTGTCAAGGGCTTTGAATGACAAAACATAATCAACTTCATATGGTAGGCAATTGGGAGCCATGAGAGATTTTTTTAAGAGAAGACAAGATTTAGGGATAAAATAGATAATTCTGGAAGAAGTTATTAAAGATGGATTGCAATAGAGAGAAAACAGAGTGATAAAAACCAGTTAGGAGGCTATTATAATAGTCCAGGAAGGTAGTTATAAAAGCCTGTAACAGGGAATTGTCATTTGGAATAGAGCAGAAGATTCAAGAAATTTTCTCAAGTTGGAAACACTGGGACTTAGTAACTGATTGAATATGACAGATGAGAAGGAAGACAGCAAAAATAAATTCCAGCATTACAAATATGGACATGAGTGATAATACTTCAGATAATCAATAAGTGAAGGATGGAACAAGCATTTATTAAATACCTACTATGTACCAGATATGTAGGTGACTCAAAGGATAGTGCACTGGGCATTGAGTCAGGAAGACCTGAGTTCAAATCTAATCTCAGACACTATCTGTTTGACCTTGGGCAAGTCATTTAACCTTAGTTTGCTTTAATACACTGAAGAGGAAAATGGAAAGCCACTCTAATATCTTTTCCAAAAATAAAAATACCAAAGACACAAAAACCCATGGATCGTATTGGCTTGCTATGGTCCACAGGGTCATGAAAAGTCAGCCACAACTAAACAATAACATCAGCATGTACCAGGCACTGTCCTGACTGCTTTACAAATATTATCCATTTGAGATCCTCATAAGCCTGTGAAGTGGGTGCCATTAATAAAACTAAGGCAGAAAAAGATTAAGTGACTTGCCTGGGGTCACACAGCTAGTTTGAGCTCAGGTTTTCCTGACTCTAGGCTCAGTGCTGTATCCATTGTGCCCCCTAGCTGTCTCAAGTGTTTATTAAGAAGTATTTTTAAATGCCTACTATGTATCACACACTGTGCTAAGCATAGAAACAGTGAAATCAGGAGGGGAAGGCTTAGAGAGAAAGAGAGTAACCTTGGTTTAGAGTATATTGAGTTTGAGAGATAGGTAGCATCTCCAAACAGAGATGCCCTATAGGTGGAGTAAACTAGTAAATTTTTTTTAACAACGGCCTCTCTAAAAATATATAACATATTTAAATATTTAACCTGTATTATTAACATGTTCTCCATCACTTTTTTAAGTCTGTGCAATCAGCAAAACAAAACATTAAGCCCCAATTTACAGTGTTTGCTTTTTTCTGGAGGATGCAAATGCTCACATTGAAAATTTAACAATGGGTTTGAATTGGTATGACCTGGTTTCAAATCTTTCCTGCTAGATCTTTGGAGATAAGTGAAACCAGTGAAATCTCAAGACTACAGATACTGATTTGGGATTTGTCTATATAAAGTAAGTGATAAAAATTGTGGGAGTGAATGAGACAGGCAAGGCAGAAAGTGCAAGGTCAAAAGAAAAAAAGGATGTGCCCTTGAAATATATCCATGTTGAGGTGTCTGGCAAAGGATAACAGAGCAGCAAAGAAATGGAGAAGTGATTAGAGGGACAGGAGGAGAACCAAGCAAGTGTGATATCTCCGAAGACAAAGGGAATGAACATCCATTAGTAGGAAGCAGTTAAAAGCTGCAGATTGGTTTTAGAGGATAAGGACTTTTTTAAAAGACTTACATTTTGTAAATAGGTCATTGGAGACCTTTGAAAAGTGTTCCAGTTGAGTCAGAGGAACAGAAAATTGATTACAAGGAGGTGAAAAAGGGAATGAGAAAGAAAAGGAAGCTTGCCCTACAGAGTGGTAGATGATAGTTAATGAACATGGGAAAATTGTGGTATACTTAGACAATTCCATTGCCTAAAGATAGGCATTTGGTTCTTCCAACATCCCATTACCTTCTCAGGCCCTTGTGATCAGGTCCTTCTGACCCCATAACTTGACTTAAACTACTGTCTCAAAGATTATCTCCTTCCAGCGGTGTGGTATTGACAAAAGGTCTATGTGGTATAGCAGGTGTTAAGGTACCAAATTAAAAAAGAATTTTTTTTTCTTCATCTCTAGAGCAAGAGTGTGAGGTATTATGTGTAAAATAAGCTACTCTGGAGACAGTTTTGTCTAAGGCATAAAGCAGGGATTCTTAACCCAAGATCCAAAGACACCTCCCCCCAAGGTATCCATGGAGAGATTCCAGGGGTCCCATGAATTTCAATGAGAAAAAGTACATAATTATTTCATTATAATTAGTTTCCTTTGCTGTCCCATGTATTTTATTTTATGCATTTGAAAACTTTGTTCTGGGAAGGGGTCTATAGGCCTTGCCTGACTGCAGAGGGATCCATAACACCAGAAAGGGTAAGAACCTCTGGCAAAGAAGAATTGTAGTGGTAGGAGGTTAGAAAGAATGGTATAGGAAATTACTGTGGTGCCCACCCTCCAACTACAATGGGTAGGCATATTCTGAAAGAACAGAACCCTGTGTATAGCATCCTATGACCATGCCCACAAGGTTATCATTGGCAGCTCCTCTAGTTCACAGTGACAACCCAGGAGGTCCCAAACATCTGCATTTTACCTGGATATTATAAGCAACATCAATTGTGCTGTGATTCATAGAATTTTTCCTTTAGAAACTGCATGGTATTTTTTATCACTTTGATTCCATTGATAAAAACAATAACCACAATAATAACTACCTACATTTTTATCATGTTTTCAGATCTATAGAATGCTTTCCTTACAATAGCCCACAGCTTCCAAGAATAAGGAGGCATGTCCCTAGGCTCCAGGCTGCTCAGACTAAATCTGGAGCTTTTGTATTCCATTCTGAGCACCACTCTTTAAGAAGGATTGAAAAATAAGCTGAAAAGTACACAGAGGAGGCAACCAGAATAAGGAAGAGCCTTGAGTCAATGCCTTATGGAGATTGGTTGAAGGAACTGAGCATGTTTAGCTCAGAGAAGATTCATGGGAAGAACACGTGAGCTGTCCGGGTATTTGAAGGGCTTCCCAGAAGAAGGATTGGGTTTGTTCTCTTAGCCCTAGAAAACAGAACCAAGAGTGATGAGTAGAAACTGTGAAGGGAAAGGAAGATGCTCAGAAAAGCTTCCTAAGAATTAGAACTGTCCAAAAGTGGAATGAGCTGCCTCAGGAGGTATTGAATGTTGGGTACGTGCACAGCAAGTGAGAAGTCATTAAAATATACATCCTCTCTTTTCTCCTTCAACACCACCACCCCCTGGTGCAGGATCTCATCCTCCCACACCTGGATGATACTAATTGCCTGCTGGGTGGTCTGCCTGCCATAAATCTCTCCCCACTCCAGTCCATCCTCCAATCAGCTGTCAAAAGAATCTTCCTAAAGGGCAGGCTCAACCATCACCTGCTGGATCAAATATAAAATTGTTTGGCATTCACAATCCATTGTAACCTGCCCCTCCCACCTTTTCAGTCTTCTGATACCTTGCTCCCTCCCACATACTCTGTGATCCAGATGACATTGGTTTCCTTGCAGTTCCTCAGACAAGAGATTATTTCTCTTGGTTCCAGGCATTTTCATTAGCTGTCTCCCATTGCTGAAATGCTCTCGCTCTTCATCTCCACCTCCTGGTTTCCCTGGCTTTCTTAGAGTCCCACTAAAATCTCACATTCTACAGAAAGTCTTCCCAGATTCATCTTAATTCTAGTGCCTTCCCTTTGATGATTATTTCCAATTTATCCTGTCTATATCTTGTTTGTACATTGTTGTTTTCATGTGGCCTTCCCCATTAGACTGCAAGCTCCTTGAAAGCAGGGGCTGTCCCTAGCCTTTTTTTTTTTTATCCTGACAGCACAATGCCGAGCACGTAGTAGATGCCTACTATGTGTTTTCTGAGTAACTGATTGACCTTTCAGGGATGTGTTGAACTAGATGGCATCATACATTTCTTTCCAATGCCAAAATTCTGTGATTCTCTGAAGTATGCTGATATTTATATAGAAATTCGTTGTGTATAATATGAGGTAGCCATAAAGGCAGGTCAAGAGAACCAATCATAGCCCTGAAGAATGATTATACTGAGTAACAGATCATAAGAGCTGAAAGAGACTGTAGAGATTATTGAATTCAATCATCTTGTTTTACAGGTGAGGAAACTGAGTCTCAAAAAGAGGAAGTGGTTTACCTAGAAATGAAATTAGTTTCTGTTTAACCAATCACATACCTTCATAATTCTCTCTGTGACCAACAGCATCATGTCTTTGAGATAAATTATATCAATGATATAGATTTTCTCTTGAGTAAATTCAGCTGTATTCCTCAAGTGGATTGGGAGTCTGTGATGTTATTGTCAATAGCATAGTACTCCAAATAGCTAAACTATATGACCCAGAGTTACCAAGCCAAGCTAGTCAAGAAAGTCTCATTCATAGAGGCAGTAACCCTGGAAGTCTATGGCTAGTCCCAAACAGAGGCAAACAAAGTAATACTCTCCTATGTGAACTAACTTGTAGGTCACGTGTGAATCAGATACTTGAATGCTTTGAAAAAATCCACAACATTAGCAAAAAACAGGCGTGGTCCAAAAGAAGAGACATGGAAGATACCTCTTGCTTCCTTCCCCCACTCATTTACAGAGTCCATGAGTAAGAAAAATTGCATATATTTTCAGACTTTTTTAGGTTTTGCTGATTGTTTTTAAATCTTCTTTCTCTTTTTCATTTTTCCTTTAAAAATATTCTCTTGTGGAAAATGCTAACCACATCCAGAGAAAGAACTATGGAGTTTGAATGCAGATCAAAGCATAGTATTTTCACTTTTTTGTTTTTTGGGTTTTTTTTTCTTTCTCATGGTTTTTCCCTTTTGTTTTGATTCTTCTTTCACAATATGACTAATGTGGAAATATGTTTAACATGATTGTAGATGTATAATTTATATCATATTGCTTGCTGTCTTGGGGCCAGGGGAAAGAAGAGAGGGAGGAAGAAAAATTTGCAACTCAAAATCTTACAAAAATGAATGTTGAAAACTATTTTTACATGTAATTGGAAAAAATAAAATAGTACTAAATGTTAAAAAAATATTCTCTTGTATGTGGCATGACTCTCTGGGATTGGGGTTGGGCAGGGGTACAGAGAGAAATTTAGGCAATATAAAAACAAAAAGTAGCGATAAAAATTTATACTTTAAAAATAAAGCCTCGATTTCCCTTCAGAATTTTCTGGGAAGAAAGAAATTAATCCCTGATGATGAGCCTCTCCACACTCTGCTAAGCTGGTCCCCACTTGGTAGAAACAGTTCATTACCAGGCTTGTCGTCAAAGCCCTTTCAGGTTGATAGGACTTGCCAGAGACTATAGCCCAGTGGCAAAACCTCTAGTTTTCAAAAAAAAAAAACCTAGGTTACCTCCCTGCCTGCATAGAAGTAGAAAAAGAATGGCTCGGCTTACAAAGGGCATTGTAGTTGATATTTCTATAGCTCTTTATTATTTACAAAATCCTTTATATATTTTGACTTATTGTTTTCCTGACATAAACTCTGAGGTAGGTAGTTCCAGGATTATTATCTCCATTTTACAGATGAAGAAACTGAGACTTGGAAAGTTAAGTAACCTTCCTAAGGTGACACAGCTAATAATGGGCAGCACTGACATTTACATCTATCTCTGATTCCAATTCCAATGCTCTTGCTTATATAACAAACTTCCTCTATTTATTTAGTAATAATCATGCCTATAGTCCTTAAAAGAAAGGAGTTCTTAACCTGGGGTCCGTGAACTTGCTTTAAAACATATTTTGATGACCATATTTCAATATAATTGGCTTCCCTCATAATCCTGTATGTATTATTTTATGCACTTATTCTAAGAAGTAATCCATCATGAAAAAAGGTTCTTCCCCTACTTAAGGGTGCTTTGGTGTGGGGGTCTTAAAGGGACCTTTGACCAATCCTGACAATAGTTAAGTGACTGCTTTCCTGAGGAAACAGGGGGAAAAGTGAACAGGAGGAGGGATCCAGTTCATGCAGCATGCTCTGGTTTCAATATATACGGCAAATCCTTTTTTTTTGTCACATTCTATGACTATTGTCTTCTATGATTGACACTAGTGAGGCTCTTGATCTGCAGGTAAAAGTAGCTCATTTTATGGAATTGGTTTCACTGTGTCTACATACACAAGAGACATCTTAAAAGAAATGCAGAGCCTAAAGTAGTTTGTATCAGCATAAAAGCGTTCTTTTCACATGTTGGCCATCACTGCTTACTGTCCTAGAGAAACAAATCTGCTGAGCATTGATTTTTCTCCTGGGACACTTTCTTTTGAAAAATATTAAAATGATAAAAGCAGCACATTCTAACTGGAGAATGATGGACTGATACACAAGGTAGTTTGTCCTCAAGCTTTAATTGGTTTTTATGGAGCACAAGGGAATTTTTTGTAGTCTAATGAGCTCCTTCAACTACAGGCACACACAAACACTGTCAGAAAAGGTGAGACATGTGCCATAGCTTGGCTGTTGAGAGGAGAATGGGAAACTCAATTAGTTTATGTAGACATATGTTCACAAATGTGCCAACACACAATACCTATTCATCCAACCATCTCCTCCGTCACATTCATCATTATCTTCTATCTTCTGGTGTTAAAAAAAATGGGCAACGAGAGTAAGGAAACTTGAGATTACTAGTGACCCTGAAATAAATGTACGATTTGGAGTGAAGGGATCAAAGATTTAAACCAAGAAGGGCTCTTAGGAGCCTTTCACCTCATTTCACAAATGAGGAAACCAAGAATGAGGGAGGTTAATTGACTTGCCCAAGGTCACAAGACTTCGACCCAGGGAGATTAAGTGATTTACACAGGTCCTATAACTTGATAGGCAATGGGGTTTTTGTTTGTTTGTTTGTTTGTTTTCCATTGAACTATACTACCTCTCTGGCTTGAGATCTTGATTCTAGTCCTTATGATCATATGATCAGAGACAAGTCAGTTCACCTCTTTGGCTTCTGCTTTTCCTTGGGGGGTTGGGGAAGAGAGGAGAGACTGGGCTAGATATCTAAGGTCTGCTCCTGCTCTAAATTCCATGGTGTCTTCATAATACACTGGTTGGGAAAGAGAGATCTAACTTACAGCTTCAGTAAAAGATCAATAGCTTTTAATTACATTCTTACCATTTGCAGTAAAATTATTTCACTACTAATGTAGTCTGTATTTCAAATCTTAAACCTGTAGAGTGCAGGTTTAGACGTTAACCTTAAATCATCATTGCAAGAAAATAGCTTATATCATCATCATTCCATTCCTTCCCTGATTTCTTCAAAGCAAATATCCATTAAATGCAATTATTAACTGAAACATTTGAATCCAAAGCTCTATTCAACTGGATTGAAGTACATGAGTAATGGGGGATGAAACCCACATTCTTTTCCATAAAAAAGCTCATCACTCTCTGTGGGAGAGTATATTTGACCTGGTTCCTAGGTCAAACTGACACTTAGTAGTGAGATCTGCCACTTTGTAGCTATTTGACCTTGGGCTAGACACTCAACCCTTGTATGCCTCTTAAATAGGGATTGATCGTGTGATACTTGCCTACTGTTCAGGATTGTTGTAAGCCTTAGGTGGGATAATGTATGCGAAAGTGCTTTGAACACTATTGTGAGACACTCAAAATATGCAAGTTATTGTGTATCTATTTTGCATGATGCTAGCTAGGAATATGGGGGCAAGGGAGCTTTTGAGAAGCTCTTGGTGAAGCAGGATACATAACTGTTCTTATAAAAGCTTCTGTGGCTGTGACTATGACAACCAGATTGTAATTGTCTTGGGAATTGTTGCATTATTCAAAGAGTCAAGCACACTTCCCCTTTGATTTATTTTGTGCCTCTCACAGCACTCAGGAGTAGTACCCTTCTTTCCTGAATCACATGGATACATACAGGTTTTGTGATTATACTCGGGTGTTAGTTAAGTTTCTTTTCGTCATTATGGACAAACATTATGGATAATTATCACAGTTTAACTACATTTAACATTTTGCTTTATACACATTATCTCGCTTGATCATCACGATAACTCTTTGAGATAGTTGTTATCATTATTCCCATATCGGAGATGAGGAAGCTGAAGCTGAGAGGTATCTGTTGCTGGCTCCCCTCACAATTACCTTGTGCTTATTTACATACACTTATATATGTACATGGATCATAGGGTCATAGATTAGGAGTTGGAAGTGACCTTAGAGACTCTTTACTCCAACCTCCTGACTACAGGTGAGGCAACTGACACCCATGGAGGTTATATGATTTGCCCATGGTCACTTTAGAAGTGAGGGTCAAAGGTGGGATTTGAACTCAAGCCTAATGGCTGCAGACCCCAGGCTCTTTCTATTGTACCACATTGCCTCCCTGTATGTTATCTCCCCAATGAGCGAGAATAAGTCTAATAGGGGTATTAGGCTAGAACTATAGTTATTCAGGACACCCCTAGTCCTTGAGAATTATTTTTCAAGGTCCTTGAGAACTATTTCATTTCTCCCCCTTTTCATGTCTCCAGGGCAGTGACTCACACATAGTAGGCACTTAATGTTTATTGATTAATTAAGGGAATTGGCAGGGATCCTGTAGTGAATTCTGAAGTTGAATTCAAACCCAGATCTTCCTGATGCCAAGTCTTTCATTCAAACCACGGAACTATCTCATTCTCCCTCAGATGTAGCTACAGTAAGGAGTCTGGCCACAGAAGCAGTACTATCTTCTATGGGTTTCTTTCTCAGGAGGAGGTTGGACAATTTTAGAATCTGTATGCCTGCTGGTTAATATAAAAATAGCTAGGCTTACATGTAGCATGGATAGGTATTTCATTGGAAATCTGCTCCCCCTTTCCAAGGGAGTGAATTCTATTTTTATAAGGAACAGAAGGATGTCCATGGAGGGGCACTTATTTCTTCCCTAGGAATAAGGGTTAGAATTAGGCTAGAATAGGTCTAATATGGGTTATTAGGCTAGAACTGTAGCTATTCAATACACCTCAAATATTGATAGTCTAGAGGTACAATATTCGGGGGTCTCAGGATCAATTCTATTTTATGTACTTTACTCTCAAGGGGAGGGAAATAATTTATTGTGACCAGCTTTTCTCCCTCCCACCAAATGATGGTTACACAAAAGACCACCATGATTAACTAGTATACTTCTTTGTCAAACTAAGCAATAAACAGAAATCAGAAGACATTGTATAAATTAGAATAGACCAAAGAATACACAAGGATAAATGAGACCAAAATGAAAATCTGCTCGATGAGAGAGAGAGGGGAGAGAGAGAGAGAGAGAGAGCAGTCCCACCAAGGAGAGTCCATTCTTTGCAGCCTTTGGATTACAAACATTTGAAGTCCAGAGACACATTGGGACTAACTCTTCACACATCTGTGACTCAATACAGGTCATTTGCTTAGTATTCAAAAGTCTATGCTTATTCTCTCAAAATCTTTCAACCAGCTCTGAAGAAGTCTCTTCTCCATTCATATATATGTACAATATCATGGCTAAATGTTCTTGCAGATAGACAGGAGTCACGTTGCCTCCATGTATGGGCGCACAACAGCATTAAAGGGCTATCTCATAAGTCACCCAGTGAACCCAAGAGAGCAGAGTTATACACAGTGATTCCCAGTTGTCCAGACACTTTGAAAGTCATTCCTTGGGGTTAGAAATGAAAGCTATCAAAGGAGTATGGGAAAGCTTAAACGAACAAATGCAACATGAGGTAAACAGAGCTAATAAAGCCATATACAGAATGACTACAATAATGTAAATGAAAAGGCCAATAAATAACCACAAAATATTTAAAAATTAATCATACAAAATTACCAAGAAAAAATTTGACCCCAGAGAGGAGGTGCAAGAAGACACCTCTCTGACTAATTGCTTCACCAATTCCATACTCCTGAGTGTGTGAAAAATTTAATAGATTGCTAGATTTCTTTTTGAGGTATGAATCAGTTTATATATCAGTATATCAGTTTATATTAATTATCAGTTTATACTGATATTTTCCTCTTCTTTCTTCCCTTTTGTTTAAAAAATAAAGCTTTGTTATAAAGGATAGTTTTCTGGGAAGGGGATAAAGAGAGGGAAACAGAGGGCATTTTAGAAAATGCAAAAACAAAAAATCAAACAGTAGCAACTCTTAGGCTGATGAGATCATAGATTTAGAGATAGAAGGGAACTAAAAAGCTATCAATTAATGTTTGTTAATTTTTAATAAGAATATCTTGTCCCACCTTGTAACAATGACACAATATTCACAATGCCTATGGTGACTATAAATATGCTGGTATGGTTATTAATCACAAAATGTAACAGGCTCTCTACATGGAGAACATAGCCAGAACATGTATTCGAATGCCAGAAAGTTGAGTCCCAAAAGCAGAAAGTCAAAGCCATCACAGTAGCCACGGAGTTGGCACAGAGAGTTAATGCAGAAAACACCCACGTTCTCAAGCCCTCAAAACAAAACAGGTTCCCCCAGGCAAAGATCCTCCTCTCCTCATTCATGGTAACTGCTCAGCCTTCAATGCAACTTTCTCCCAGCAGCTCCAGCTCCCCTCAGTTCCCATACCCAGTAGTCCTCAGCAGGAGTCCTCAGTAGAAGTTCTGGCTGGCTCAAAGAAGAAGTTCAGGCTGCCACCTGCTTCCAGTCACAGTGCTGCTTCCAGCCCAGGACCCTACCCAGCTCCTTCCTGCCCCACTCCTTTCTGCTATGTCAGCAAGTTCAAGGGGCATAGAAGATCTTCAAATCCCATTACCAATGCATATCTCATATAGAAGTAAGTAACAGAGGCAGACTAGTGTTGTAGAAAGACCCCCTGGATTTGGGCATATGGGTTGAAACTAGGTTTGAATCCTGGCTCTGCTAAATCCTGATTAATGTGAATAAGGAATCCCCTGAAGTGGTCACATGTATTCAAATTTGTATTGCATGTTTCCATTGGGCTGGAAGCAATGACCATGTTTTACATAATTATAACTCTGGACAGTACAAATTCAAATACATGCAACCACTTGATGAGAATTTATTATTCACACTAATCAGGACCTAGCTGTACTCACCAACTCTAAGAGCTTAAGTAAGTCACAGAACCTTCTAGTTATTAGGTCCCTCAGAGGTCATCTAGTCCAAGGATTCTTAAACTTTTTCCTCTCAGATTTTGGCAGCATTGCATGACCTGAGGGCACGTGCAGTGCAAAGTGCATGTGCTTTGTGTTCAGAACCAAGGCTACAGTGAGGTTGGGGAATGCAACATGAAACATGAGCAATGGCTGCTAGAAATGTCTCAGATTCATTATAAATTTTATTTTGACTAATTTTTGGTCATTGCACTTTCAGGAACCTTTTACTGTTGCCAAATTTTTTGCAATCCCATATGGGGGTCATGATCCACAGACTGACTCTAATCCAATTCTTACCTGAGTGAGATGCAACACATTGGAAAAGGGATTATCCAGATTTTGCATCAAGACCTATAGTGAAGGAGAATCAAGTTTTCCCTGAGGCAGACCATTCCACTTTTGAATAGCTCTGTGAAGAAAGTTTTTCTTATAACTAACCATTAGTCCTATTTCTGTCCTCTGGGGCTGAGCAGGACAAGTCAAATCCTTCTTTCATGGAGAGCCCTTCAAATGCTTGACAACAGCTATCATTTCCACACACCACCTCAGGTTCCCAGTCCAAGCATCTCTAACTTCTTCAACAAATATCCACAGAGTTTAATCTGTAACTCCCTAAAATTTTCAGTCACCTGCCCCTATATATCAGCTCCTTCAGCATCTTGTCCTCATGGAAAATAGGACTTTTCTTCCCTTTTTTGCATGGATGAGGGATTTCGCATGTGTAACATTGAGTACACTGACAGACATGGTTGATGTGTTAGTTGTCACTGAACTGCTTTTTTCCCATTCTTGCCAAAGTTTTTGTTATAAGGAATTGCACAGAATTCTGTGCATAGAATTTAATATAGCACTCACAGTGTGGTCTAACCAAGGTAAAGTACTCTCAAAAAATAGTCACCTCCCTTGTTCTGGAGGTCTTGCCTCTCAATGCAACCAAAAATTTCATTAGCTGCTTTTTTAATGATGTATTATTAACTCAAAATTGGAAGTCAATTTACATAATTAAACTTACTGAATCAGGAAAGCCTAGAATCAAAACCTGCCTGTGATACTTATGTGACCAAATGCAAGTCACTTAGTCTC
Organism: Petaurus breviceps papuanus; assembly: GCF_028583685.1. Taxonomy (NCBI): domain Eukaryota; kingdom Metazoa; phylum Chordata; class Mammalia; order Diprotodontia; family Petauridae; genus Petaurus; species Petaurus breviceps. Next base: position 51,697,726 of record NW_027185698.1, read on the forward strand.
TTTGGGACTCAACTTCCTCATCTGGAAATTGGGGCTAATGTTTCCTGTAGTACCTATCCCTGTGAAATTTTTTTAAGGCATGACTGAAATGATCTTTGTAAAATGCTTTGCAAACCTTAATGCATTACACAGGGTATCCTAAATGTCTTAGTGTGGTTTTAAGCTTTAATAGCTTAAAAGTTTTGAACTTTAGCAGCTTAAACTGCACTGACATTAGGAACACCCTGTGGGGTGGCTAGGTGGCATAGTGAATAGAGCACTGGCCTAATAGAGTCAGGAGGACCTGAGTTCAAAATCCAGCCTCAAACACTTAACCCGTACTAGCTGTGTGACCTTGGGCAAGTCACTTAACCCTAATTGCTCTCCAAAAAGCAAAGAAAACAACACCCTGCATAAATTAAAGTTATTATTATTAGTAAAATTAATTCCCATGCATAAAATACAGGAATTTTTCCTTTGTTTCCCCTAAGTCTGCATCAGGATTCTTTTTTTTTTTTGTATCTACATTTCTCATTCCTTTTTCCTCTTTATGAACACAGTAAGTGCTCTTACTCTCTTCTTCAGTTCTGCTTTTTTTCGTTTTGCATTATTCCATAAAACTCATTCCAGATTTCTCCATATTGCTCACACTCAGTCTTAATTGCATCATAGTATTCTATTACATTAAGGTACTGCAATTTTTTTAACCATTCCCCTATTTTTAGACCTTTAGATTGCTTCTGGTCTATTTCTTTGTTTTGCAATTACAAATAATGTTGCTATGAAAGTCTTTGACCAGAAAGCTATTTCTTGTTTTTAATAACTTTCTTTTAAAATAGATTTTCATTGATATCTTTTTTTTTGCATCCCTGGATTTCCCATTGTATTCTCATCCCCTCCCCTCTCAAAGAGCCATCCCTTTCTAATGAAAATTTTTTCAAAAAGAAAAAAAATCAGTAAAATTAATTGATCTATCCAAAAAAAATATCTGGCATTATATGCACTGTTCCACACCTATGGATCTGACCTCTGCCAAAGTAAATGGAGAAGTGTCTTCTCTTTTCTCCTTTATGAGTAAGGCCAAGCTTCTTTTTTATAATTTTACAACTTTGGTTTTAAGTATTTGATGATGGTTTTGGATTTTTTTCCCTATTCATATTCTTAGATAAGAAAGAGACAGAGACAGATGGGGGGAGGGGGTATAGTTTTCCTGCTTCTTCTTACCTCTTTTTGTATCAATTGATGTAATTATTTCTACACTTCTCTCTATTCATCATGGTGAAAATTTCTTACAACACAATGATATTCTATTACATTCATGTGCTATAATTTATTTAGTCATTCTCCAATCAATGGGTATCTATCTGTTTTGTTTCCAATTCTTTGCTACCTAAAAGAGGATTGCTATTAATACTTCGGGGCATAAAAAGGCTATTTTTTGTCAATAATAGCCATGGTTTATGTGCCTAGCAGTGAAATCTCTGGATAGAAAAGTATGAACATTTTAGTCACTGTCTCTGCATAATTCCAGATTAGTTGTACAAATGTCACAACTCTACCAACAATTCATTCGGATGCCTGTCTCTCCGCAACCCCTACAACACTACTTACATCTTTAGTCATCCTTGCCAATTTCCTGGGTATGAAGTGAAACCTCAGCGTGTTTATGATTTTCCTTTCTTTCCCATTATTAATGATTTGGAGCATTTTTCTAATGATTATCAATTATGTATAATTCTTTTAAGACTTCTTTGTTCATAACCTTTGGCCTCCTCTCTACAGGGGAATGGCTTTTGGACTTAGATATTTCTATTAGTTATCTATTTATCTTGTGTATCAAAACCTCATCAGAAAGATTTTATACAAAGATGGGGGGTTCCCCCCCAATTGATTGGTTTCTTTCTTGTCCTAAATACATTTATTTCATTTATGCAAAACTTTTTCAATTTCATATAATCACAATTCTTTTACATTTTGTAATTGTTTTATCCTTTATTTGGTTAAAAATTTATCCTCTACCCATACCTGTGAAAGATATATGATCTACTTCTCTTCTAATTTTTTTGTGGCATGCTTTTTAATATTCATGTCACTTATCCACTTTGAATTTATTGTGGTAGAAGATGTTGGTCTAAGCCTAATTTATGCCAGACTGCTTTCAGGTTTTCCCAGTAGTTCTTCATCAAATAGGAAATTCTTTCTTGGGTAATTTGTGGTTTTGGATTTATCAAGCACTAGGTTATAGAATTCCATTATTTCTTCTTCTTACTTGTCTATTTTATTCCTTTGATCTACTTTTTTATTGTTTAACTGGTGCCAAATATTTTTGATGATTGTAATAGCTAATTTTTATATCATACTTTAAGGTCTGCAAAATTCTATATGGACATTATTTCATTCAATTCTCATAACAAACCTGTGAGGAAGATGCTTTTATTATACCATTTTATAGATGAGAAAAAAATGGGACTCACAGACATTAAGTGAACCGCCTCAGCTCATACAGTTAACAAATGAAGAAGGATTTGAACTCAAGTCTCTCTGACTCCAAACCCAATAATCTCTCTACTATACTGCTTAATTGGTTTCTATTTTTGTTCTTTGAGACTGTGTCTCCCTATCTCATCCAGGTTGAAAGTGCAATGACAATTCACTGTCCCTATCCCAGTATTGACTGGGATGAAAATTTTTTATCATTCCATTTCCAACCTGGGATGATCAGAACAGAGCTTGGTTACTTCCCAACTCCCAATGATTCACCATATTGGTATAGGATTTAGTAAGGATACCCAAATAGCTTTAAAGTCAAGGCAGGTCAGAACTCCTGAGCTCAAAGAATTCATCAAGCCTCAACCTCCAAAAGAGCATATTCGTAGGAATAAGCCACTATACCTGGCTGCCTCTTGTTTTTGGTAACTTTCAAGGTATAATCCCCAAAAAGAATCATTAGGTCAAATAGTTTGGTTTATTTTTGTAATATTTTACTATGTACTATCTGATTGCCCACCCACCAAGAAATCCTCTAGGCCTGAAATTCCATCATTAGTGTATTCTTAAACTACCATACTTCTTTCTTCTTACAACTTTCATATGCCCCTCCTTTGAAATAGCTTTTCTGGGTCTAAGTTTTGTTATCTATAAGAGGAGTAGTTTACTTTCTTCATCTCTGAGATGAGGATTAATCTTTATGGCTCTTTCCTTATGATCCTAAAATCCTTCATCATCAATAATTGGATTATCAGATTAGTTTGCACAAGAGATACTGATCTGATAGGAAGACAAATAAAGTAGGACAGTTTAGCCTGACAGAAACTAGTTCAGGATGACTAGAGAGCAGCATGGAGAACAAACTTATTAGTATGGTAAATGAGGATAAGGAACTCCAAGGTAAAAAGGAGAAAGGGGTGCAGAAATGGGGAGATAAGGGAGGGCATAACAAAAACAATTATATTTTGTAAACCTTAAGCTTGAATTTCGTGTAAGAATGAATCATTCTTTCCATGTGATTAGAAGCATTTTAAGGGTATGTGTGATACCTAAGCACTTCCCTAAGATTATGGATAGTGCATGAAAACTACACGAGAAATCAGGAGGCTTTCTGATAGAGTAGGGGTGAGTTTGGGGTTATAAAACAGATGAGTTCTATCTTGATCATAGATGTTCATTGATAGGGCCATGCACAGGAAAACAACATACTCTTGATCCAACCTTTGGGCCAAGCTAGGTCTCAGAAACTTTTGTTGAAGATTTAATTAACTAACAATTTTAGATGTTATTGGTTCTAGTCTCATCAAGTATTTTATATGCACTTCCAAATACCTAAAGCCTTATGCTTGTTATTTCTGATCACTATTCTTTTCCCTTTCAAATGCTTGAATATATGAATAACTGCATAAAAAGAATTGTGTTTTCATCAATTAGGATAATTACCAATGTGAGAGCTCCCTCCAGGAATATAGAGTCCAAGGTTTAGTCTTAATAGATCATAGGATCTCAGACTGAGAGTTGGAAGGGCCTAGACAGATCATCTGGTCTACCCCCTAATTCATAGATGAAGAAACTGAGGCCATATAATGGCAGGGGTGCATGGGATCCCAGAGGATCAGAGAAGTGCCAGACATAACTAAATCAATTAACCTGCCCCACCTCAGTTAATGTACATAACAAGATGCTCTAAACCTGATACCATGCCTGCCTTTTGATTGAGTGCAAACAATTCCTATACACCTCTATTCAATCAATCAAAGGCATAAACTAGGTGCAGAGAAAGTCCTTAGTCCATACAGATAGAACGAAAAGTTGCAAGCCATTGGATGATGTGACCTGATGCTGTATAGAAAGAATGTAGAGATCAGTTGAAGAATAGTAATGGCATATGGGAGCTGAATGAAAGAACAGACCAATTCCAAATCTGGTTGAGTAAGTCAGTCTAGTGGTAGAACAGTTTCAGCTATGTCCTTGAGAGGGCATTGTTTAGTGAGGGAAGGGGAAGCTTTTATCTCCTACAAACACACCTTGACCAGAGGATGATTTTGTGAACCGAAAGGTCAAAGGATCTGGACCTCCCTTCTGTGTCATAGCAGCATTACTGGAATAGCTTCAGCATCCAGCATCAGTAGCTAAGGACAAATGAAGCACATTTAGGAAAGGCAGCTTCAGGACAACTAAATTCTCAGGGGGGAAGGAATAAGCATATATTAGACACCTGCTATGTGCCAGACTTTGTGCTAAGAGCTTTACAGATATCATCATAATTATCTCCACTTTACAGTAAAGGAACTGAGGCAAACAAAGGTTAAGTGACTTGTTCAGGGTCACTTAGCTAGTAAGTCATCTGAAGTTGTATTTGAGCTCAGGCTTCCTGACTCTGTCCACAGTGCCTCTGATGGAATTTCATGAAGTCTCCAGGAGGGGAAAAAGGATTGCCACCCAACTGGGAGCTATGACTTAGCCTCTTGGAATATGTGCTCTTCAGACATTTTCCCTCTGTATTCTGTATGTACTGGTGGGAAAACATGACAGTCTTTGGGAATGAAATCTTGTCATACTTCAGCATTTGATGCACTTTCTCAGTAAACAGCCCTTTGCAAAAAGCTGATGAAAGTTAGTATATTAACTGATATTGGGGAAATGTCAACTGGAAAACTGATATTAGAACATGTCAAATGGGGGATCATGAGCACCCACACCAAAAGAAACCAGTCCCTCACAGTTACCACTATCATCTTGAGTATAGGAGTAGTAATAAAGGTAAAATTCTCCACCTGCATTCAAGTCATTTTCACAAGTACAGGATAAAGGAGAGAGGATTATATCATAGTTCACATGAGAAAGACCAGGGGATTTTGATGGGGCTGCAAGCTATGAGTCAATCTTGGACAATGGCAGGAAAAACTATTATCCTGGGTTCCATTAAGGAAAGCATAATGTCCAGAATAAAGGAGGTCATGTCCTCTCTGATCTTCTCCCTATTCCAACTCTTATCTAGAATGTTGTATTTAATTCTGAGTTCCACATTTTAGCAAAGATATTGACAATCTGTAACATGGCCAGGGGAAGGTAATAAAGGTCATTAAAAGACTGGAGATCTTCAATTATAAAGACAGATGGAAGGATTTGGAGATATTTAGTTTGAAGAAAAGAGACTTAGAGGAATCTAAGAGCCATATCCTTGTATTTAGGGGTTTCCATGTTAAAGAGAAGGCTAGACTTGTTAGGCTTGGCCCAGAGGACAGAAAGGAGGAATAAATGAGCAGAAGTGTCAGAGGAGATTTTGGCTTGATGTAAGAGTAGTGATGGCAGTCTCTAGCTTACTTGATGGTATACTGACATATTATAAAGGCTTTATTCTTCCTTGTGGCCTCCCTAGCTTACATGGGTGATAAACAGAGGGCAGTAATTTCAGACATAAGATTTCACTTGAAAACAAATAAGACCCTGCAAGGTCACAAGAGTTCCTAGGGCCATAGCTAGTTCATTGTTACTGATTTTGGGGAAATGTCAACTGGAAAACTGATAGATTTTATGACAGTCAGTGATAGATTTATGACAGTCACTCCATGAGCTTCACATGATTATTCCCACTGGGACACATTATCAAGAGGTGGGGTAGGGAAAGGGAAGGAGAAGAAGACATGGTATCAGAATCCAATAATCTACCACAAAGCAGAAAAGACTTCCCTAGAATTCCCTGCTTGCTGTTCATCCTTCATTACTGAAGAAGACCATTGACATCATGGGGTGATGTCTTCACTTGCTTGTGAATTAGAATTAAGTGAGGCAGAGTTGTACAAAGTTGCCATCCTCCCTTTCTCTTCCACAGTCATCAAAGTCCAGCGGCAAAACAAAAGTCTGAATGATTGGCAATGGCCTGGGATGTAGTGGATGACCTTGGTATCTTTGATGTCTGACCAAAATCTAAGCTCGCCACAGTGCCAGCTTCAGCCGTCTTCATGGCAATTGGAGCAACTTGTTCTCATCCATCCATTCCACTGGGTTAATCCCCACATGCTTGTCTCAAATTACTCATTGAGTGAGGGGGATGTTTACCCCATGCATGTGAAGACTATCTTGTTTGTACATAGTTGTTTGTGTGTTGTCTTCCCCATTATTTGAGTGCAGAGATTATTAATTTTTTTTTTAGCCTTTCTATGTATCCTCAACACTTGAATTTGCCTTGGGATCCGAGAGGCCAGCCACCATATCTAATACCGACAGCACCTCCTGGTGGTTACATAAAGAAAAGCTCCCTTAAAATTAGAGCTATGCAAAAGTGGTTGTCTCCAGAGATAGGGGTTCACTTTCACTGGAGAAAAATTTTAGGTGACATTTGAAAGACTACATGTTCCAGAGTTATAGAAAGAATCCTTATCGTTGTAGGTGATACTAGCTGGCCTCCTAGGTCTCTTCCAATTTTGAAATTCTTGGATTCCAGCTGAGAGGAATATTAATGGCCTTCAGTTGCCTGCTAAGTAGCCAGGGAGAAACTACCAGGAAAGAATTATCAGGCATGCATTATGTCTAAACCTGAATGCATAGACTGCTGAATAGTGCTAAGTGTATCTAGATTCCAGAGTAGCTTCTCAACCCAAATGAACATGGCAGTAGAAGACCTGCTTCTCCCTGCTTCAGTGTGGGTGACTGAAGGCACCTTCAGTGTGAAGCTAATGGTTATTCTGCTCCTGAGCCCCAGGTGTTTCCTTTCTGCCCTAATAGACCATGTGCATCATTTTCCCTACTGTGCTAACACATCGAGTTCCCTGTGTATTTTATTTGCCTCTGGATAAACATCAAGAAATTTGCACCAGCCTTATTAAGTTCAGAGAAACTGTGTTACAAAGAACCAACAAAGAAATATATGATAACCTAGTGCATACTGTAGCTGACTAGACAACATCCAATGGGAACCTCCATAAATATGCCCTAGTCTAGAGGGGCTCTGCTGACACTCCTCTGAGATGCATTTCTCAGACTAACATCTCTGGCTGCCCAATAACCTGTTGCCATTGGAGACAAGGGAACTTATTGTAATGAGTCAAGTCACACTGACCAAGGACTGCTGTGAATGTTTGTCATTTTGACCCTGGAAAAGAAACCAGCTTCCTCTAGGTTACTTAGAACCTGTTGCCCTTGTTCAAAATTTTCTTTTTCCCCAGTCATCAGTCTTGCCCTGATGGCGGCCATCAGTCTCTTTCCTTTTGCTGAACTCACAAATGCCATGTGGTCAATACCTCTAAAGCCTAAATGAGAAAAGCAGGCACCAGGACTCATTGACTTGTGTTGATGCTCCTAATTGTCAGCCACAACATCCCAAACTCTCTAAAAGCCTAAGCCTTTCATAACCCATTTCCTGGGGAGCCAATAGACACGGTCTGAATACAAATCACTCTCCTGATGAGGCACTAACATAGAGAAAATGAAGTAGAAAAAGACAAGCTACAAAAACATGTTTAATGACTCCAGTTGTTTGTGTCATGAAAGAGCATTTGGGTGAAAGAAAGAAAACAGTCCTAATGGCACATTTCTGTTTCTTCAGCTCTACTTCATTTTCTCTCATTAGAGGCAATATTACAATATTCCATCACGTTTCTAAAACATTCTGGGAGACTCGATGTGCTGGAAGAAGATGTATTTGGGTGAAGCACAAGTATATCTCCAAATCAGAATGCAGTGATTTGCACAGCCTACTGTTGTCTCCATGGTCTACATCCTACCATAGAAAATGGAAATCCAAGGTAGGTTTAGTCCTATGGCAAATGTAGCAGTAGGCTGACTGCCCCTTGAGTAACTCTCTTTGGGTCTCCAGCTATCCTTCTGGACTGCCCAGCCCCATTCCAAAACTAGCCCTTATCAGAAGACATATGAGCACGTGAAACCCTTAACTGACTCTGCTACTTCAAAGGGAATCAAAAGACTCCACAGGTCTTGAAGCATGCTCTATTGATTTTTTTCATAAGCAATTGGGGTTAAGTAACTTGCTAAAGGTTACATGGCCAGTTATTTCTGGGTGTGGTGCTAAGTATCTGAGCCCAGATTTGATCCCCAGGTCATCCGGACACTGGAGCCAGTGTTGCTTGCTTGAGTCACCTGGCCTCCCCTATGCTTTATTGCATTATTTGACTCATCACCTACTTCACATTTTAAATAGAAAAACTACCTGTATTATTACACTCCCACTATTTTTACCATGTTATTTCAAACACCTACTGGGGTGGGAAGCCTACTGCCTTGAAGCCACATGTGACCTTCTTGGTCCTTGGGTGCAGCCTTTTGACGGAGTCCAAGTTTAACAGAACAAATCCTTTTTTAAGGGGATTTATTCTGTGAAGTTTGTAGTCAAAGGGCCACACTTGAGGACCTAGAGGGTCACATGTGGCCTTGAGGCTGAAAGATTCCCCACCCCTGACCTAAACCAAGAGCAGAATTTCAGTGAAAAAAAAGCATTCTTTGTTCTCGGAAGGGCTTAAAAAGAATTAAAATAAAGTAGCAGCTTTAAGAAATAATCCCTGATGGGAGATGCAGTGCAGACCTAAGTCAACAGTCCTGTTCTTATTTCTGTCTCTCTATTAGTTTCTATGGGCTTAGCTGTTGAGTATCCCAGTATATTACACACCTCACAGGATTGTGTGAAGGACAGTATTTGTAAATCTTACAGCACTATAGAAAAGTGAATCACTGCCATTATTATAATTTCAAACTATTATGTATAATGATTTGGAAGGAAGGCAGCTGCCTAGTTTTGTTTTCCCAGAATCAAAAGCCCTGACCATGAAACTTGAAAATAAATAATAAATTAGCTCCCTTTTTCAGTCCTCTCAGGGGAAAAAAATAGCCCAAACCATATTACCATGCAGGGTCCCGAGAAGAATGCCATAGACATAATATACCTAGATTTCAGAGAGAATCACCAGATCTTCATGGACAAAATAATGAGATATGTGCTGGTCCATAGGTGAGTTTGGAAAAGCTGATTACATGGAATGATTACATTCACAATTACATTATGATTGCATTACATAAATGATTATATTCCAAAAATGCTGGTGATTCATAAGTGTATGTCAGTCTGGATGGATGTTTCTGGCGGAACCCTGTAGTGTTCCAACCTTGGTTTCTTTTTGATCAGTGCATTATATGAAGATAGCATATTTCTCACAGTTGTAGGTGATAGGAAGCTAAGAGGGATAGATAATATGTTGGGTGACAGAATTAGGATCCAGAAATGGCCTATATAGGTCAACCATGAGACAAGATAGCATTTAAAAATAATAAATGTAAAGTACTTCATTATATCCAAAAATGAAATCCTCAGATTAAGAGAGTGGCCATGTGGATAGACAACAATTCACATGAAAAGAGCTGGGGTATTTTTTTAGTGCATTTTATTTAAGTTTGGGCATCAAAAAAGACATTGTCAAATTAATTGATGAAAGTACAATGTTCAGAACAAGAGTGGTTATACTCCTTCTGTATTTTGTACATCTGGATTATTGCATTCAGTTTTAGGTACTTTCTTCTGGAAAGGACATTAATAACTGGGAGCTTTGCCAGAGTCAGGCAAACCATGCTACATAAGGAGTGTTTCTAGGAATTGATGATGTTTAGCCTGCAAAAGAGAAAACTAAAGAGAGGATATGATTTCTTTCTTCAAGTATTTAAAGGCTTATCTTATTGTTGGATGATTAGGCTTGTTTTATTTGTCCTTAGAGGGGAGAACTAAAAGCAAATGAGTGGAAGTTACAGAGCAGCAGATTTAGTTTTGAAATAAGGGAAAACTTCCTAATTAGGAAGCTAGGTGGTGAAGTAGATACAGCCTTACATGTGGAGTAAGGAAGGACTGAGTTCAAATATGACTTCACATATGTTCCAACCCTGGGTAGGTCATTTAACTGCTGTTTGCCTCAGTTTCCTCGTCTGTAAAATGGAGATGATAATAGTACTTATCTTCCAGGGTTGTTGTGAGGATCAAATGAGATAGTAATTGGAAAATACTTAATACAATGAATAGTACATAGTAAACACTATATGTGTGTATATATATATATATATGTTAACTATCATTATTAATGATTACAGCTGCCCCAAAATGGAATGGGCTGCTCTGATAGGTAGTTAAATTCCCAATGACTAGAGGTCTTTAAGTGAGAACTTCATGACCACATGACAGTGATTCTTTTTTTTTTTGGAGGGAGGAAGGTAGGGCAACTGGGGTTAAGCGACTTGCCCAAGGTCACACAGTCTTTTTTCTTTTTAAGAATGGGTAATGCTAGATGACTTATCAAGTCCCATTCAGTTCTAAAGGCTATAATTTTTTTTATAAGCCTAGGAGATTATAAGCCTAGGAGATTTGCTTAAATTCTTTGTGCTAAATGATAGTTCTCAGAAATGTGAAGGATTGTGATGGGGGTAGAGATAAATGATCCACATTTCCATGATCTTTATATTATTTGGCAAATTTGCCATTATTTCAAAAGTTGAATATAAACACATTTGTGTGGATACCCTTTCTACTGGTATGAACTGAAAATCATCTGTGACCTTCCTTCCCTTATGATTTTTTTTCTGTGTTCTTCTGAAAACCATCCATTGAACTGCATACTTCCTTCTAGGGTAGGGCAGCTAGGTGCTCAGTGGGTACAACACCAGACTCACCTTCCTGAGTTAAATCTGTACTAGTTGTGTGACCCTGGACAAGTTGCTTAATACTGTTTGTCTCAGTTTCTTTATCTCTAAAATGAGCTAGAAAAGGGAATGGCAAACCACTCCAGTATCTTTGCCAAGAAAACGGCAAATGGGGTCATGAAGAGTTGGACACAACTGAACATAATTTCTTCCTGAAACTTTTAGATTTCATGAATACTGGTACTGAAGAGGGTCATCATAAAATTATGAGGTATAGGGTTAGGGGTGCTCCAGACCCCAAAATACCAACATGCTGGGTCCTGCAGAATGAATTTGACTCAAGTCTTCTCTCAGCCAAAGAAAAGCAAAGTTTATTAAAAGTTTGACATATTAGGTAGACTCTTAAGGAGCCTCAGTATCTGTAAAGCTTGTATTGGACACAGAACAAGTCTGTGCTAGAAAATTCTATGGCGCTCTCACACTACATGGAGGCAAGATGGGGTCTTATATACAGAAAGATTGTGAGAGGAATCTAGGGGTGGTCTAGAGGAGGAGTTTGGGGAGGGTCTTCAGGAGGAGTCAATGAGGTCAGACCCCAGTAATGAGTTTGGGGAGGGTCTTCAGGAGGAGTCAAAGAAGTCAGACTCCAGTAAATAAATGAAGTTGCTGGAGTCTACCTGGAGATGGCAGACAATGGTGGGCTAGGCCAGTTCAAGGGTGTAACAGTGGAGGATCAAGGGTGGGGGCTAGCTGGATAATGGAGGGTCAAGCTCAAACAAAGGTTTGGGCAGAGCCACAGTGAAAGGCTTATGGCCTCATGCAAATACCTCACCAAATGGGGAGATTCAATCAGAGTTCAAGGGGGTTCCCAGAGCCTGTACCTCATCAGTGCAACCCTCATTGTTGTGGTTGTTGTTGTTTGTGCTTTGTTCTCAAAGAGGACCATGGCCTCAGGAAGGTGATGCCATGATTTGCAGTTGAATTAGATTTAAGTGAGGAAGGGCTGTGCAAAGTCACCAGCCTCACTTTCTCCTCCAACATTCATACATCTTTTATCCCCTGTTCTTGTTATATGGCTTCTTCTCCTCCTTTGGGGATCATATACATCTTTAATGAGGAGGTTTGAAGCGGGGATCCTGAACACATCATCATTAATAATATGCCACAATGTACTCATACATAACATGCATCTCCCCATTACTCTTCTGGTCACTGGCAACTTGGACTCTTTGAATATCATTGTGTCCCATGATTTATAGTCACAGAATGTGACAGAGAATACACGTGTCAAAAAGATGGGCTTTTGTATCAAGGATCACTGAAAATTTTGTGAGGCTTCCCAAATGAAATCCAGCCCCCTCTCTTCTTCTTATTCGGTTGTCAGGTCAGGTCACTGTCCATCTACAGTATCTGTATGAAATATGTATGTATCCTGATGCACCAACTCAATCGACTGCCAGTCTGACTGAATGTCTTAATTTAGATAATTTGTGCTCCTTATCCAATAGTTATTTTTAGTCTCCATGTGGATTGCTAGTCAGTCCTCAGGTATAACTATATTGAGGGATGATCGCAAAATTTGACTAGAACTCACTCACCCTAATATTTTACCCTTTTTTCCTGCATCATCATGGAAGAGGGAAAGCTTTCTCAGAAAAGGAACTTTGGTTCTGGACACAAGATAACCAACATGCAGTCTCAGGGGAGACTGAACTGCAAAAGAGGGGATCAGGCTTTAAAAAAAAACAAAACACTCTTTGGCTCCTTGCCTCTATGCTGGATTTTGAGGTAAAATCTCCTAATCAAAGTTTACATGGGCCTCATGTCTAGGATCTGCCTTAAAAGGGGTCCCTTCTAGAAAGATTATATACAAAATAGAAATCAGATATAACTATTTATTTCCCTTACCACCACAGAAATGCTTAAAACATAAAAGACTTATAAATATTCATTGACAAATTTTGAAACATCAAACTAGTTACTCCTATTATGTTCTCCCAAGAGGGAAAGACCACTTTATATGACTGTTCAAAAAATATTTCACATTCACCTCAGAGCTGTTATTTGAGTGTTTTATAAGATCCAGACATGCTAGCAAGGCAAGGCTTGGTTTTCATGGCCCTTTCAGCAAAAGCATCTCAACTCAGGAACTCTCAAATTTATACAGTAGCTACCAGGTCTAGAAATGTCCATTTCTCAGGATTGCTGTTTATGGCCTGGGTTCTCAGGAAGCAAGCACAAAACAGAAGAGACAACCAGGGGCTGGAAGTATGATCTCAGGCTTACTTGGGCAAGTATCTGTTCTTTCTGAAATATGTGTATAGACACTATAACTGATAGGCATAGGTCGGAAAGAAACATCTTTCCTGTTTTGCTGGAAGTTCAAGGGAGAGGTGGCATTGACTAGGTCCCAAATGGTCTCATAAGTGGCCAGATGCAATTTCACCTTGCTCCTTAAAAATTGCTCCTTTTTTAAAGTGAATTTTATTGGTAGGTATTTGTATTGCCTAAATTTTCTTGTATCCCTCCTCACCCCTGAGAGATGCAACCCATATAACAAAGAACATTTTTAAAGGAAAAACAATCAGCAAAACCAATCAATACATTATGAAATCTGAAAATATATTCAGCATTCCATGCCTGTAAACCACCCACTTCCATAAAGGAGGAGGCAGAAGTGCCTTCTCCTAGCTCTTTATTCTTTATATCTGTGATTGTTCTTTGTAAATTTTCAACATTGATGGGGCGGCCAGGCAGCACAGTGAGTAAGAGCACTGGCTCCAGTGTTGGGATGACCTGGGGATCGAATCCCGGGCTCAGACACTTAGCACCCACCCAGAAACACCTGGCCGTGTAACCTTGAGCAAGTTACTTAACCCTGATTACTTAAAAAAATTTTTTTCAACATAGATTTTTTATTGTTTTGTGGTTATTATTCTTTCCATTTAGATTCTTTTAGTCATTATATGTATTGTTTTCTTTATTATGCTTTCTTTACTCAGAATTGGTTCATGTAAATCTTTCCATGCTTTTCTAAATTTGTCTGATTCTTCGTTTTTTATAGCACAATAATATTCCATTACTAAAGTATGCCACAATTTGTTTAGCCATCCCCTAATTAATGATCATCTACTTTGTTTTTTTGTTTCCTGAGTTTCCTCTACCAAAACGATGAATCTTTCTCAATCCTTAAAACTCATCTGCCAATCTCTCTGGCACAGCTTCCAGTCCCAGGATACATGAAAACCAACAGGCAGATGTTGGTTCAGAAGTTTTTAGCAAGAGCCTAGAGCAAGGGTGGGGAACCTGTGGCCTTGAGGCCACATGTGGCCATGTTCTAAAAAGTGGCCCTTTGACTGAATTCAAACTTCACATATCAAATCCCCTTAGTAAAAGGATTTGTCCTGTGAAACTTGGACTAAGTCAAAGGAAATAATCCAAGTTTACCCTCATTATACAATAAAAATAATGTGAAAAAAAGATGTTGCATGTGAATTGAGTCTTATGTGAAAATTCTGCATGAATTATAATATAAAATTAGTGAACCAAGTGGTAGAAAGTGATCTCTTTAAGAGGAGGGACTGTTTTAATTGTGTGGTGTTTTTTTTTTAAATCTCCCACACAGTACTAATAGGACTGAAGTGAAATTTAATTTCTATTACTGAAAAATCATGCTCCCCATTCTTCTGCTCTCCTTGAGGCCAGAAATCAGGCATGTACGATGGGGAAACCTCAATTAGTTTGAAAGATGAAAATTCATGTTTCCTAATTCTTCTTCCAAGCATGAATCACTAAAATATTGTATATGAATTAAATAAAAATACACTATTGGAGGAATTGTGTAAATTTACAGATATTTCCATTATTCAGTCAAAAAGTGTTTCTTAAAAACCTACTATGTACTAACCCATTGAGAATGCAAACTCACAAATAATGTTCAATTTTGCTAAGTGCTAGCAATTGCATTGAAAGCTATTAGTTAAACTCTTTATTTTTCTAATTTGAAGGACTAAAATTATTAGGACATTTTGAAGAATCACATTACATAAATGGCCTTTGAATTATTCACAGAATAATAGTGCTCTATTAGAATAATAATCTAATAAAGAGAAAGAGTAGAGATTAAATGTGTTTAAATGTTTTAACATTCATTTAAAAACATTTTAGCTATGGTCTATGTCTCCTTGAAGATATGGAAAAATCTGACTGGGTAAGGTCTATGATAGTCATATAGTCAATAGTCATAATCCAATTACTGCCAAATGCCACAGGTAATCGGGCACAGAATATAAACTACGTTCTTTTTTTCTTCTTTCAGTAATCATGCCTAAAGTCAAATATCAGGAAATAGATGCTTCTGCAGAAATGGAAGTTACCCAGAATACACTCAAGGGGCTATTTTCAGAGAAGAAAAGATCTAGCCATCACCTCTAATGGTTAATTAGGCTCAGAAACACATACAAACTCAAAGCTGAAAGTAGTCAGTGTAAGTCTCACTGCTCCCCTCTTGGCATCTACTAAAGCCTGCAGATGTAACCCTTCAACATTAACGAGCAAATCTATTCAACAGCAAACATAGAATTGGCAGATTAATTCACTGAACTTTATGCAGCCTCCAAATTACAAATAGGTTTGTTTCCAACTGTTCTTTGGGTAAGTCAGTTGTTCAGAACTCGGAGAACATTTTGCTGCAGACACATTCGTATAGGTTCTGTTAATTGTCCCCCAATCACCAGCATCTATTGTTTTTACCCTCATAGGGGAAGCAAATTGACAATTTTGTCTCACACCCAAAGAAACAAGCCCTGACCAGACTCAGGCAATGACAAAACTACTGTAGATCCTCTGGTAATGGGTTTCTCTGGATGGGGACTCATCAATAATTAGATCAGACTAGGGAGAAACTGACCAGGGAGGCTTCAAGGTTTTGTGGGAAACAAACAATTGACTCTGAAGTTGTGTAGTCAGCTGCTATGCCTACCATCAACACAGTGAGGACCCGTCCGATTCTTTCTCTTTCATCAGAGTGGAGAGACTTCTGGGATTTGGGGCCTGATGAAAACTATTTATGGGCCTCCATCTCTGGATATTTTTTTCCTATAACTTATATTAAGTTGGACTTCATAATATCCCTTTTGATGGGACATGCTACTTGCTGGGCTATCCCACTCCCTCATGATAAAGAGCCCCTACTAGATAATGTGGAAGGTTTCACTCAGCATCTCAGAGAGACTTATGACTTCCCTCTTTGACTTGAAATTGCCAGTTTCTAGATTCATGAGCCAATGACATGTTATAATAGGTTATATCTATGAGACTTTGGACAAGCAACTTAACCATTCTGGGCCTCCAAAAAATGTGGGTTAGACTAGATGGCCTCTGAGGTCTCCTCCAACTTTATATGTATGATATGTAGGAATTCAATAAGCCCAGAAGAGTAAAAGAGAGCATTCTAGGAATAGCAAATGAAATAATGATATGCACAGAGATGGAAAAGATCATGTGCTAGGAAGGACAAAAAGGAAACAAGCATTTATATGGCACTTACTGTGTCCTAGGTACTATGCTAAGTATTTTACTCATTTTATCATCATAAAAGGCATAGAAAGTAGGTTCTATTTCTATTATTATTATTTCCATTTTATACTTGAAGAAACAGAGGCAAACAGATTAAGTGACTTGCCTAGGATCACATAGCTAATAAGTATTTGAGGTCAAATTTGAATTCAGATCTTTCTGACTCCAGGCTCGATGCTCCATTCATTGCACTGCCTCACTGTAGAAGGGGAAGAGGAAGAGGATAGCATATATGGCCACCATCTTGAATTTTGGCCTGCCACTGGACTTTGATGACACAGAAAGATGGAGGGAGGCTAACAACTCTGCCTCACTTAAGCCCAATTCATGCACAAGTCAAGATATCACTCATAATGTCATTTGTCCTCTTCTAAAATGAAGGATGTGGAGGGAAGCGATGAGATAAGGCTCAAGGGGTAGGGTGATGCCAGATTATGGAGGCTCCTGAGTTGCAGGCAAAGTTCATACATCACTTCGTAGGCAATATGGAACCACTAAGGATTTTTGAGCAGGAGAATGATGTGAACAAACAAGAATAAAGAAAATTAGTCTGGCAGCTATATACAGAATTGCTTGGAAGGAGAGAGTGGAAGTGGATGACTTACGAAGAGGCTGGTGGGCTAGTCTGAAGGAAGAAGCCATAATGAGGGTCTGTAGGAGGGTTGTGGTAGTAAGGATAGACAGGGATGAACAGATGCAGTCATGGGAGTAACTGGTAATTGATTGGATATTAGAAGCAAAGAGAAGCATCAAAGATGCTAAGGTTTCAAATATAGATTCAAATAGGTAGAGCAGGAAGGGAAATGGGAGATCACATAGGCCCCAACTTTCATGTAAATGAGAAGGAAACTAAGGGCAAACTAAATCCAATGACCCATCCAAGTTCCCACAGGTTGTAAGCTGCAGAGGAGGAATCTGAAGCCTAGAGTCCTCTGACTCTGACTCCTGTGTCAAAGATATTAGGAGACCCCCTGTTTTCCAGAGCTAAGGCCCAGCATGTAAACTGTGCCATGAGCTTGGCATAACAACAATCTTTTGTGCTCACCTTCTGGAACTGATGGTCCCTGAGCCTGACAAGCACCAACAGGCCCAGACATGAAGCCCTGCTAGGAAAGGACTTTTTTGTTGCTAGACAACCTTGCCTCACTATTGCTTTTATGCCACACTACATTAGACTGTTTGACTCTTTGTCTAGTCATAGATACATAAATCAAGGTTCAGCCACACTAACATGGGTCCCTCCACTAGGGACGGGGCGCCAGCACATTTGTCTAATCTGCCTCCTTGTTTGCAAGCCATTTCCCTCTCTTTGAAATTAAACTTCTGAATGGTTTTTGACTCCCCTGTCTCTAGCCTGCTCTGCTCAGCTACAGCCATTCACAGGTGAGAGACTGGTCTGGTCTGGCTGACACCTATACACTGTCTTCATCTCTCATCAGACATGATCTAATTTCTCTGTGCTGTAAATGGGCAAGAATGACCTCTAGAGAAGTTAGTTCCATTTCTGGCATTTGAAATGGTGTATTTAGAGAACAGTCAATGCTACAATAAACATTTGGGCATACCATCAGCCAGCATTTTTAACAGAAAAAAATGAAATCATCTTTCTCCTGGAATATGAGAGAAGTAATTTCTTTCTGCATTAGCAAATAGTAAAATGATAAGCTTTGAACATGATTATTGGAAATTTAGTAGACAGGTTTCTCATGGGAAGCATGGGGAGGTGAATGCTATGGCCCATGAAACTGGAAGTATTGTATTTAATATGTAGTGCTACACCTTCAGAGCTTCAAAATCACATGACAAGGAGACCAGGGCCTTTTCGAAGACCCTTTGAACCTAGGTAAGTCTCCAACTCCTTTACTAAGCTTGTATTCTTCATCATGTCAAGAGATGTTCCTGGTTTGTGAAAGAACAGACAAGTGGAATGCAAGGTCTGGCAGTTCCTACAAAACCAGAAAGAGTTCCATGATAATTTCTGCATTCAGCTCAATCCTCACTTCTGCTGGAGGCCCATCCCAAGCCCCCAGCAGCTAGTGCCTCCCACTCTGAGATCACTGTCCATCTACTCTTTCCAAATCGGCTATGTATGTATATTTACTCATTAGATGTGCTTTTGGGGGCAGAGACAATTTTTGTCTTTCTTTGTACCCCTAGAGCTTAGCACACCACTTCGAACATAGTAAGTACTTAATAAATGCCTGGTAAGTTGATGAAAAAGAAATCTATGAAGAAATAAGATATTTTTTTACAACAGTAACTCATGAATATTTTCTAATAATGCATAAAGCAGTTACAAAATGAGAACACACAGCAATGAAAACATAGATCTAAGTATTTCTAAGAAAATCTCCTAAAAATTGCTTGTGTACCTATAAGGTCAACCCTACATACAAAGGACAAGCAGCTACTTACATGATGAGAGTTGAGAATCCATAAAAGATTTATCTGATCAAAAGCATCTCCCACTAATACCTGCCATTTTCTATTCAAGAATCCCACCATTAAGGAGATCATCTTGTAAGGGGCATCTAAAGGGAATATGGATTGCACCTGGGAGGAATTAAGACATAAGTAAAGATAAATTCCTTAGATTAAGGAAGAGAGAAGTCATTCATAGCAGACTTAATGTAGATTGATTCTTATACTTTCCATGTAGTTTGGAAGTTCAAAGGCAGTAAGAATTTCTTTTTGTTTTAGAAAATAGTAATCTCTTCTGGACCAAAGGCACAGATGCAATTACCTTGGTCATGAGGATGCATATTTTCTATGAGTACTCATAGCTCATATCAAGGATGATGTCCCCCAGTAATCAGATCTACCTAGAAACAAGACGTTGCTATAATTTTAATACTTCAATATTTTAAAGATTTATAATTTTGCCAATGTAGGTACTTTGATCCAGATTGGCAACTTTTCTATAACATGGTATCTGGTCTTTCTGAGTCACTGTGATAAAAAAAAGTCATCTTTCTATAGCTGTTCTTCTGATGAGTCTCCCCCCTTTAATACAGTCCAGTCCTTGGAAAACAGTCCATCATCACCAGGTCCTTATAGCTTCACAAGGCCTGCAAAAGCTTGAGGCTCTGCTAGCATAACCTTCTTTTGCACCTCAGGGTCACTTCCATGCCATGACAATACATGAGAGAAGGACCAGAAAACTAATTTTAAATAAGTTAATTAAATTTGGATATCTTGATCAAGCACTGAGTTTATAAACATATTAAACAAAATTGTGTAGTTTATTTAAAAAAACTTCACTCTTTAATAATCTGTGATTTACATTTAACCTCTGTAACCCTGAGTTTCTTTAATGATAATGTGAGCAGATTGGCCTGGATAGTTTCTTTTTTTCCTCTCTTTTTTATTTTTTAGTTTACATCATTCATTTCCACAAGATTTTGAATTTTTTTCCCTACCCACCACCCCAAAATAGCGATCCCACTGGATATCCCCTCCCCCAATCTGTTCTCTCCCATATCTTCCCCCATTCCCCGTCCAACTTCCCAGTAGGGCACGGTGGATCTCTATGCCCCAGTGCCTGTATATCTCATTTCCCAGTTACACGTAAAATAATATATATATATATATATATATATATATATATATATTAAACATTTTATTTTAAAACTTTGAATTCCAGATTCTTTCCCTTCCTCCCTCATCACCCACCCTCACTGGGAAGATAAGTAATTCAATATAGATTGTATGTGTGTAGCTATGCAAAACATTTCCATAGTGGATATACTGTAAAACACTGACTATATTTCACTCCATCCTATCCCACCCCCCACTTGTTCTATTCTCTACTTTGATCCTGTCCCTTTTCAAAAGTGTGTACTTCTAATTTCCCTCCCCCTAGCCTGCCCTCCCTTCCATCATCACCCCTCTCATCCCCTTCCCCCCTACTCACCTGTAGGGTGAGATCCCCTATTTAGTGTGTATGTCACTCCCTCCCTAAGCCAAATTCAATGAGAATAAGGTTGATTCATTCCCTTTTCCCTTCCTGTTCTTCCCCTCCATTGTAACAATTTTCCCTTGCCTCTTCTATATGAGATAATTTACCCCATTCTGTCTCTCCCCAACTCCTCTCATTATATTCCTCTCTCACCTCGTAATTTCACCTTTTAAGTATCATCCCTTCCAATTCAATTGGTCCTGTGCCCTCTGTCTATGTATACCTGTAGACATATATACACACACTCACATATGTATTCATATGCCCATATACCCTCCTTTATATACATATACATATATACACACACACACACACACACATTTCTATTCCCTTCAACTATTCTCATACCAAGAAAAGTTTAATAAGTTACAATTATCATTTTTCCATGTAGGAATATAAGTAGTTAAACTTTGAAAAGTTGCTTATGATTTCTTTTCCCTGTTTACCTTCTCATGCTTCTCTTGTTTCTTGTATCTGAATGTCAAATGTTCTATTCAACTCTGTTTTTTTCATTAAGAATGCTTGAAAGTCAACAAAGCCAATGTAACCAAGATGAAGAGGGAGGTGGGAAATTGGGAAAGAACTTTTACAACCTATGTCTCTGACAAATGACTCATTTCTAAAATATACAGAGAATTGAGTCAAATTTATAAGAATACAAGTCATTCCCCAATTGATAAATGGTCAAAGGATATGAACAGGCAATTTTCAGAGAAAGAAATTAAAGATATCTATAAGCACATGAAAAAATGCTCTAAATCACTATTGATTAGTGAAATGCAAATCAAAACAACTGAGGTACCACATCTCACCAGTCAAATTGGCTAAGATGACAAAACAGGAGAATGACAAATGCTGGAGAGGATGTGGGCAAATTGGAACACTAATGCATTGCTGGTGGAGTTGTGAACTGATCCAGCCTTTCTGGAGAACAATTTGGAATTATGCCCAAAGGGCTATAAACAATTTCATATCCTTTGACCCAGCAATACCATTCCTAGGGTTATATCCCAAAGAGATCATAGAAGTGGGAGGAAGACCCATATGTACAAAAATGTTTATAGCAGCTTTTTTGTGGTGGCAAAGAATTGGAAATTAAGGGGGTGCCCATCAATTGGGGAATGGCTGAACAAGTTGTGGTATGTGCATGTTATGGAATACTATTGTGCTATAAGAAATGAGGAGCAGATGGACTTCATATTTACTTGGAGAGGCTTATACAAACTGCTGCTAAGTGAGAAGAGTAGAACCAGGAGAAATTTGTACACAATTACAGATACAATGTATGTGTGATGACCAACTTTGATAGACTGGACTCTTCTCAGCAATGCAGTGATATAAGTCAATCCCAAAAGACTCATGATGGAGAGAAATGTGTGCACCCAGAGAAAGAACTAGAAAGAACTGAGTTTATATCCAGATGGAAGCAAACTACCTGTTCTTTTTCCTTTTCTTGTTTGGTTTTATGTCCTCTTTACCATTTTTCATTCCATCTGATACAATCCATCCTTATAACCTGACTAATGTATAATGTGAAAGTATTTACAGATCCTATACTTGACTGGATGTCATCATGGAGGGGAGGGGAGGTAGGGGGACAAAATGTGAAACTCAGGGAATTGTGGAATTGAATTTTGTAAACTAAAAATAAACAAATTAATAATAATAAAAAAAGAATTCTTGAAAGTCCTCTATTCTGCTGAATGACCATATTTTCCCCTGAAACATGATACTCAGTTTTTGCTGGGTAGGTGATTCTTGGTTTTAATCCTAGCTCCTTTGTCCTCGGGAATATCATATTCCAAGCCCTTCAATTCCTCAGTGTAGAAGCTGCCAGGTCTTGAGTTATCCTGATTGTGTTTCCACAATATTGAAATTGTTTCTTCCTGGATGCTTGTAATATTTTCTCCTTGATCTGGGAATTCCAGAACCTGGCTATAATATTCCTAGGAGTTTTTTTTTCTGGAATTTTTTTCAGGAGGTGATCAGTAGACTCTTTCAATCTCTATTTTGCCCTCTTGTTCTAAAACATTTAGGCCAATTTTCCTTGAGAATTTCTTGAAGGATGATTTCTAGGTTCTTTTTTTGATCACAGCTTTCAAGTAGTTCAATAATTTTTAAATTATCTCTCCTGGATCTATTTTCCAGGTCAGTGGTTTTCCCGATGAGATATTTCACATTGCCTTCTATTTTTTCATTTATTTGGATCTGTTTGATAGTATCTTAATTTCTCATAAAGTCACCAGCTTCCATTTGCTCCAATCTAATTCTGAAGGAATGATTCTCTTCAGTGAGTTTTTGAGATTCTTTTTCCATCTGGCAAATTCAACTTTTTAAGGCATTCTTCTCCTCATTGCCTTTTTGACCCTTTTTTCCAACTGGGTTAGTCTATTTTTTAAGGTGCTATTTTCTTCAGTCAGGTTGTAGACTCTCATTTCATAATTTTCTTGCATTGTTCTCATTTCTTTTCCCAATATTTCCTCCACTTCTCTTATTTGGTTTTCAAAATCCTTTTTAAGCTCCTCTATGGCCTGTAATATTTTTATATTTTACTCATATTTTTCTTGGAAGCTTTTGGTGCAGGAGTTCTGACTTTGCTGTCTTCCTCCTGTTACATGCTTTGATCCTTTTTGTCCCCAAAATAAGAATCTAATGTCAGATTGTTCTGTTTGCTTTGCTTCTTTGCTTGCTCATGTTGCCACTCAATTACTTGATTTTTGAACCTTTTGCACAGTAGAACTCTGCTACCAGAAATGGGAGCTTTATCCTAAATGCTCAGGGCTTCGCAGCTACGGGGGGCATTAGTTGTGTGCCCTCTCCGAAGCCTCCACACACTCTGGCAGAGTGCTCACGCACCCCAAGAACTCCACCCTAAACAACAATCCAGATCCAAGTAGGTTAAAGCAAGAGCGGTCAGCCCTCAGACTGGTCACTTGGTCCCCCTACACTCTGCAAACCAGGAACTCTGAAGCAGCCATGAGGGGGGAGGCTGCATGGCCAGGCTGCCTCAGTCACTTCTCACCCTGGGTGCAAAGGCCAGACCACACTCCCAAATTCACAGGTCCAAAAGTCCACACTGCACCGACCTCTCACTTTGTTCTTAGCATCTATGTGTTGATGATTCTGGAAACCATCACAGCTGCTGGTGATCTGAAGTCCCTCCAGCCAACAGTGTTCAGGCCTACTCTGAGGCTAAAACCTCTGACTCCAGAGGGGCTGGGCTCAGCTCCCAGAGTGCTGCACTGGCCACTTCCTGCCAGCCTGCCAGGCTGTCCTCAGTGGGAGGTTAGCCTCTCTGTGTCATGTTGTGGGTTCTGTAGCTCCAAAGTTTGTCTAGAGTAATTTTTTTTAAAGCAATCGGGGTTAAGTAACTTGCTCAAGGTTACATGGCCAGTTATTTCTGCATGTGGTGCTAAGTATATGAGCCCAGACTTGATCCCCAGGTCATCCTGACACTGGAGCCAGTGCTCTTACTCACTGAGCCACCTGGCCACCCCTTCTAGAGTAATTTTTTACATGATTTGGAGGAGGTGGGAGCTGGAGCTGTGCAAAAGTCACATTTTTACTGCACTATCTTGACCTATTTTATGAGATCCCTTCCAGATCTAGTGTCCTGTGATGGTAGGCAGGGCAAGACTTATTGTTAGACACAGAGATGGAGACCCAGAGTCACTGGGCATTCAGTGAGGATGTCACAGAGCTTGTACCAGAATCCAAATGTCCTCCCTGCTGACTTATATGTCCTCCCATCCGAAAAGGCTAGCTTCTCTCCTAGTCAATCAAGCAAGGATTCTTCTGGAGCCAAGTTGTGAAGTGTGCTAGAGAAGGGATTGTGGGCAACAATGAGGTGAAGAGATTCTCTTCTCCTTTAAGAAGGCAATACCATAGCGTGAAGGCAGTCTTGATTGTACAACTAACTCTCGGTTTAACTTGTCACCACCATCAAAACTGTGATTGTGTCTGTTTTCCATGTGTCTGTATAGAAACTTTTCCATTTATATTTATGAAATTAAAAACTTTAATTAAAAATGGTTAAAAGTCATTGCTTACTAAACACACACAAGTATTTCAATGTAAAGGCATATCATTTTTCAGCATTTGTTGGACATTGTTACTGTAAAACACTGATTCAAGTGTCAAAGACTACTGATATATTTCTTTTTAAATCCTTTACTAGTCAAAACAAGCCCAACCCCCCCCCCAAAAAATGATAAGATTTTGGAGGAAAAAAAAGAATCTGATTTCATTGGTATTTCCTGCATTTCCCCAGTGCAGGCTACAATCTTTTTCTCTCTTACCTGATAGTTCATGAATTTGTGCTACTGAAAAACTTATCTCCTTGAGACTCACCTAGTAATGAGTCTTTCCACTGGTGCTCAGCAGTAGTATCAATACTTCAGACTAAAGTATAAATCCTGGCTCTGCCACTTACTACCTTTGTGACCTTGGGCAAGTCACTTAAACTCTCTGTATCTCCATTTCCTCACCTTATAAATGAATAGGGGTGGATGAGATGAGATCTCAGGTTTTTTTCCAATTCTAGAACTATGATCTCATGAACTTTGCAAGTCTAGTCCTCAGATGACAAACTGGATCAATAGTTGAAACCTTTGTAGACTGATAGGATTTGCTAGAGCTTGTAGTCTTCTGGCATAGCCTTTGAAATCAGTCACTTCCACCCCACAGTAAGTATCACAAGAGAACTTTTATTACAAAAAGGAATTTCAACCTTCACTTATTTAGAAAGAGAAGAGGGTGATTTTAATTCTCTCCAACTAGTCAAAATGTATCTGTGTCAAAAATATATAACCCCTGAGAAGAGCCTAGTTGATCACCTCACACCTTCTTTAGGGTACTCTTATCATGACAGAGATAAATTAGTGCTTTGCACAATTTTTTCCCCCTCACATTGATAGGCCAATAATGGGAAGAGAGAGTATACCAGGGGTCAGAAACCTGAAGCCTCAAGGTCACATGTGACCCTCTAGGTCTTCAAACATGGCCCTTCCACTGAATCCAAATTTCACAGAACAACCCCCTTAATAAAAGGATTTGTTCTATAAAACTTGGAGTCAGTCAAAAGGCTTCACCAAAGGCCATATGTGGCCTTGAGGCCGCAGGTTCCCCATCCCTGGATAACCCATAATAGGCACAGTGAGATTCCCATGCTAGGTAACTCAAGAAAGGAAAATAAAAAATAATGATGCTTTGTCAAACAAACAGTAATTATTTCCCATGCAGGGAATGGGGAGAGAAGGATCCTCAGAACTGCTTTTTCCTGGTGCCACTTTTTTCTGTTTCTGGAATGGCTGAATTTAATGCTCACTCCTGAACTCATTTCCTCTTGCCAGCGTCCTTGGAGAGTGACGTTCCCTGTGATTTGTCCTACTTACTTAACTTGAGGACCCCTGGGCTTTGCCAAATGCCCACCTGAAGCACCCTTCCGGCTTCAAGGCTTTCCATCTGTCCTACATTTGAATTTTTGTATTGTGTTTCCTCCAATTAGAGGTTCATCTCCTGTAGATCAGGGGTTGATTTCATTTATTTTCCATTTTGTATCCCCAGTACTTATCACATTACAGATGTGAATGAAATGCCTTTTTGTTCAATTTTTAAAAATTCATTAATAGAGATAGCATGGCTAACCCAGTTTCCAAGTGGTAGATTTTGCAAGAACTACCTTTAAATTAAGTAACAACTTGGGAAAACTGACTTCCCATGGAACTCAATTCATTTTTCAATAGGTGAATAAAAAAAGCTGACATATCCTAAAATTCCCTTTAAATGTAGCAACAAAATTGTCCCTTTTAAAAATGTCTGATGGTATGCACAGGATATATTGATTATTGTGGTCTTGAAATATTCACAATACAACAAAAGTTCCAAAGCAACTATTTTTGTAGAAAGCACTGTGCTAGTCACTGAGGATATATATGGTTAGAAATCAAAGAGCTTAAAATGTAGTAAGAACAGGATATGGAAGGAACAAGAGACCAGGCCATATGAAGATCTATGTTTGGGGAGGAATACTGAAATCTCCTTATGCCTTCCTTTACAAAGAGTAGAAACTGGATTCTCAGCTCACTCCACTTTTCATCTGCTACTCTGCCTAGTTTCAGTACCATGGAGCAAGATGCCCCTGTGCCAGGTACCTCCTGGTGTCCCACTGTCTACCCCCACTTTCCTACCTCTTTTGTACATTGTCTTCCTCTTAAGAATGAATGGTACTTGAAGATAGAGTTTGTTTTTCTTTTAGCTGTGTCCTCAGTGCTTAACCCTGTACCTGGTACATATTAATAAATGTTTATTGGATTGAATTTATTGGATTGGGGATGTTTGGCCTAGAGGCAAAAAAGAGTCACAATAGGGAATTGAAGAATGAGGCACCATATGCAGTCCAATGAGGTTGATAGATATGAAAACCTTTGTCTTTAGCTCTTGATAAGGCACCAAGATACAAAGGATCTGAACTCAGAAGACCTGATTTTGAATCTTGACTTTATTGTTCATGATCTGTATGACTATAGGCAAGTCACTTTTGCCTTAAGTAAGTCCCCTCTGGGATTCAGTTCACTCATGTGTAAAATGAAGGATTTGTATTATATGACCTCTAAGATACCTTCCAGCTCTAACTCTATGGTACGATGATTCTCCCCATTGTGTATTTTTTGCCAATCATCCATTAAATGAAGACTCTTTTAAGGTTCAAAGTGGATTATTCTTTTAATTGAGTTTTTTAAAGAACAATCTTGTCTATTAGGTAACATCCTTCCTTAAGTGGGAACATACATAATGAGAAATTCAGTCTTCCTGAAGAGTCTGAGTTAATTAGTAAGTTTCTCTGCTTTATTTTCCAATTAATAAGTCTGTCATATTCAATGACAAAAACAAAAGACAGGTCTTGCCTGACCCTCAGGCTAAACATAGACTGACCTGAAGCCATTATTTTCTCTCTCAGGTCTGCTGTCTATGAAGAGCTTTAAATGATATTTCAGTAAAACTTTATAATTCATAAAAGATTTCCTTCACAACAACTCTGTTAGGTGACTAGAATAAGTACTTTTATGTCCATTTAATAGTTATTATGTACAAATGGTACAGTGGCATTTAGGCCAGAGAGCAAATGATCCTCCTAGGGCCACATGTCTCCAAGACTTGAATCCAGGTTTTCTGACTTCAAGTACCCTATGCTATGATGCCTCTACAGAGAAGTTCTCTTACAGTACAGTGCTTGACATCATGCACTGCTTTAAAAACTCACTAGGTGTTCCATGTTTTCTTATTAACCTTAATTGGATGGTAATGAATTCTAGGAGTGCCAGTGGAGTATGAAATTGAAAGGAGCCAAAGGAACAAGCATAGTTTTCTGCATTGAAGAGTTTAAGAGAATTTGTGCCTTCCAAGCCTATGCAGCAGAGTTGCTTGATGCCACATTTGAGTTTTGGCCACTCCTCTAAAAATTGTCCTGAGATCAATTTGATCTAGCAATGGGGCTGAAGAGCTCATGGGAAAAGAGATGGGAATTAGAGATCCAAAGACTCCTGGCATTTTCCTGGCATCCTTTTAAAAAATGCCCTGATGCATTGGGTTCTTCTGTGGGCAGACCTGGAAGTCCAGCCAGGAAGAGTAGAGAAATAGCACATTCTCAAGAGAAAAGGCCAGTACTTCCAGTCCTCCAAGAAGGATCAAAATCACTTCACTGTCAGGAAAAAGGTCAGGACTTCATTTGAGCCTTCTCTCTCTCTCTCTCTCTCTCTCTCTCTCTCTCTCTCTCTCTCTCCCTGTTTCAAAGATCTATTATTTTATTTTAGCTGTACTGCTGTTTAAAAAAATCTGTACTGGGGTGGCTAGGTGGCACAGTGAATACAGCACCTGCCCTGGAATCAGGAGGACCTGAGTTCAAATCTGGCTTTAGGCACTTACCACAAAAACTAGCCATGTGACCTTGGGCAAGTCACTTAACCCCAAATGCCCTCCAAAAAGCAAAAAAATAATCTGTACCAATGACAATAGCAGTAACTCACATTTAGAAATCACTTTAAAATTTACTAAATGTTTTAATTGTAACAATCTTCTAAGTATTTACACTGTTCAAAGGTAGAGAAATTCAGTCCAAAGGATGTTATGTGGCTTGATTATGGTCACTTCATTTTATACTAAAAACCTATGTCTCCCAGTCTTTGTCAGGTGTTCCTAACAATCTCCATTCTCCGTCTCATCAATAAAATTGTGGCATTACTCTGAGGTCAGTATGGTAGTTCTAACAGCTAAAGAAGAACCAGACTACAATAAGATGGCCTTAAACTATCTCAATTGATCCTTTCTGGATGATCCTGCTGCCTGTGAATAAGGTTCACAACTTCTTTGAATCAAGAAACACATTCAAGTGTTTGAGAATGGAAGGAATAAAATAATGGAAAGATTTGGGGCCTTTGGGGGAAAGGGTCAGGATTAGAGCTAGTGCTGATTATTGCTGTAAGCCTGTAGGAAATGCAGCTCTGGTTTCCACATGCTGAAATCTATTACATGACTTGGATTTAAGATAGGAATTGTCCCTTCCTCTATAGATGATAAAAATGCCACCCTGATTTAGCAAAGCTTTATGTTACATCATGTGGTACTTTGGAAATAGTGCTTTCTTTGTAGACAGAGGACCTGGGTTCAAATCCTGACCTGTCACTAAACTACCTGTGTGACCTTAGGCAGGTCACTTAACCTCTCTGCCTCAGTTTCCTCATCCATAAAATAAAAGGATTGAACTAGATGGATTTCTAAGATCTCTTTCATCTCTGATTCTGTGTTCCTGTGTATGGATTACTGCTACTGGAGAGGGATAGAGGAGAGAAATCCCTTTCCTATCCCTCCAGAAGTCTAAGAAAGAGCTGCCATTATCTGTGTCCCAATAAAGAGGCTTCCTGAAAAGGAGAACCTAGAAACCTGTTCTCCTTAGTTCCTATGTCCCCCAGAGTAAGCTACTCTTTGTGTCCAGTCTTCCTTGATATAGGCCAGCACTTATCCCATTCCACCATGCTGTTTCTTTAAATGATCTCTGAGCTCCCTTTTCTCTCTGAGATGCTATGATCCCATCACCTCTCATGTGCATATGTAAGGCATATCTTGACCTCTGAAGACAATAATCTTCAAAAATTAGGGCAAGAAGCCTGCAAACAAATGAAGATGAACCCATCCTTTTCCTTATTCCTGAAACATCTGGTTGACTTTGCTTCCAAATCACTGATATCTGGTTTTTTAATGTAGAAGTGCATGTGATTCAGAAATATACAAATGCATCTGTTTCTGATTCCTTTGCCCAGCTTACCATATGGCTGCTGACTGATTCTCACTTTGGTGGATGAATCAACAGAAGGCATCACTGTCCAATACTAAATCTCATTGACCTTCCGTTTATTTTTGTTACTTCTTTATAAATCTCTCCTTTAGCCTGATTTTACATAGAACAACTTTGATCCTTGCTATGAGACATTTGTCTAATGGCTGTATTTAAAAGAGTTACAACTACTCAAAATTCAGAAGAGAACTGCTTTCTTCCTGGTGATTTGAGGAAAATCTACAAACCTTTAACATTTCAGAACAAATGATTCCTATTTCCATTCCATCTGCTCATTTTCTTCTTTTCCTCACTCTTCAATTTCTATCTCTCTCTGTAGACTTCTATAAATTTCTTTTTTGTTGATGTCACAGGGCACTGACCAATGAGGACTCAGTTCTGGGGCCATACATGTATGGCGAGACCATCTCTGGAAATGTGTGATGATCCAGAATAAAGGGACCCAGTTCTCCATTTTGAATGAGCAGCTATGGCTGCTTCTGGCCCACTAATCACGTGGTGAAGAAACAGACTTTTCTTAGCTGAAATTTAGTGGCATTCAAAAGGCACTAAGCAGCCAAAATGAGCTTCCCTCTCTTGTGTTGCTTCCTGGCTCCATTAAAGTGAGAAGTCAAGAACTACCATAAATCTCGATAGGCTTTAATGACCCATCGTAGAAAAATCATTTTGAAAAAGATGATTAAAGGTCAAGAAATGAAAAAGGCTAAAAAGGCTTGTAGATTACATAGGGGAAGGGAATAAGCATTTACTAAGCAGCATTGTGCTAAGCATTTTATATATAAATCTCATTTGATCCTTACAGCAAGCCAGGAGGTAGGTCCTGTTATTATGAGCATTTTACACTTGAGGAAACTAGGGCAAACTGGGTTAAGTGACTTGCCCAGGGTCACACAGTAAGTGTCTAAGGGTGGATTTGAACTCAGGTCTTCCTGACTCCAGGCCTGGTGCTCTATCCATTATGCCATCTAACTGCCCCTGAGCCTTAAGGGCTGGATTCACTGGTCTATAAGGTCACTTCCAGCTCCAAATCTATGATACTATAATGATTATTAACTCACAGGAGGAAAACTGATAATATTTTGAAAGAAAATACTTAATTACTAATGTCATAGATACTTCAGCATCTTTTTGCTGTCAGAGAATTTACAGGTTAGTACAAAGGCCAAAATTAACACCAAATTAGAATAAAGATTGAATATGAAAAGGTACAATTCTAGCGTATCTGACCCAATCTGTCTAAAAGAAAAACTGTTGGCTCTGAAAAAACAGGACGTAAACAAAAGAAAGGATATTGACTTTGACTGAGTAATTCATTCCTTAAAGAATTTTAATCAGTACGGAACAGTCCTAACTTGGAGTAGGTATGCACCAAATTTTCTTGCCAGGTACAGAAATATGACACATCCAAGACCAACACAGATTTGTGGTACAATATTATTTGCAAATTGTTACAGGAGAAGATAATAAGCAGTATTACCTTAAAAATAGGGGCTAGAGGGAAGTCATGGAAATGAAAATTAATCTGCAAAGAGATTGACATCAGACCAGCCAAATCAGATAATATGGATAAAACTGGCATATGAAAACTAGAAGAAAGAAAACAAAGTGATATGAAATGGAAGAGTTCTGCTATCATTTCTATAGTGATTTATTCTCATTGGTGATATCAGAGGAAGCTTCGAATTTGTATGATGCCCTATGTGCTGCGTGAAGCAATGGCCATGGCTCTTGAAAAGATAAAATCCAGAACAGCTGGACCTAACTAAATATATACCCCCCAAAAAAATATGCTGGTTATAATCCAATTGTAAAGAAATTTACTGTTTGATTTTAAAGAGGGAAAGAGTCCAACAAAATGGGAAAATATCACAGATGATATTTTAAACAAAAATAGTCCATTAAGAAGACATCAGCAGTTTCTGAACCAGATGACTACTTCTTCTATTCAATATTTCTTAGCATTATTTATGCAAGAAGTGAGGGAATACTTGGTGAAATGAAGAGAAAGAAAAGCCTTTGACAGATGATTTTATACAATGGAACACATCTCTGTGTTCACACAAGTGCTCAAGATTCAGAGACTAAAGATCCTACTGTGCCCAGTTATTTTTTTATTGTTGTTTTTTAAGGAATTGATTTGGTAGACCAAATACAGCTTTAAAGCTCCTTCTCCAATAAAGTATTTTACATTATCTCATTGAGGAGACCAATAATTTTCTGTGACTTAACTGTAAACAGAAATATGTGGAGAATCTTAGTATCTATAGGGAACCTGTTCCCCATATAGTTCACCTTTCATGACAGATGGGCATATATTTCCCTATTTTATGCTCTGTGTAACATGTCCTCTAGTGTGGGTTTTTCTTCCTCCTAGGATGCAAGAAGTGGGATGGACCTTAGCAAAGTTCTCTGGGACTTAAAGAGTTTTGCTCAGCTTCCTAGCCAAGACTCTAAGACCATAGCGGAATTACTCTGCCTAGCATGAAGTTTGGAGAAAACAGAAGTCCGAAAGGAGATGGACCCAGGCTGAGTAAGTATGCCATCTAAGCTTTTCTCCAAGGCCTTAATAAAAAGGCTAAATAGCCCAGGGCTATTTAGATCCCTGATATCTGTTTCACTTCCCTTCACAATTTCATTTAATCTTAATATCCTCATTACCCAGTACAATGCCTATTACCAGTAGGTGCTTAATGAATGCTTCTTGATTCATTGATTGATTTGTTAATTCACACTAAGTATAGTTATCTGGTATCTCCAAGTCCAGGTCTCCTAAACTACTTGTATTGGGTTTGGTGTTTGCTGTTTGTTGTTGCTGTTGTTTTCTTTTATTTTTGCTACCTCTTCTCCTTCAGGATAATTGTGTAGATGAGGCATTAGGTTTGCTCTGTTTGGCCTCTGAGGGAAAAAAAAAAACTAGAGCCAATGGATGAAAGAGAAGGACAAATCTCAGGTCAATATAAGTAATAATTTCCTCACAACCAGGGCTGATCTTGTAGGGGAAGTGAACTTCTTGTCACTAGATATGTTCCCAGAAAGTTTAGATGAGCCTAGAAGTAAGGGCTTTCACATATATTTTAGAGCAGACTCTTTACTACAGGACTTTAGATTGGACAAGATCTAAGGTCCTTCTGGACTTTGAGATTCTATGACTTGGTAACCAACCCTCACCTTTTTTTGTCTTTAACCTAAATCCAGTTCTGCAAAAGTGCAGAGGGAACACTAATATTTGTGCTGATGCTGCCCTGAAGACACCAGAGAATCCAAGTAGTGCACAAGCAAAGACCAAGTGCAGAAAAAGATCTTTACATCCATTATCTCCAAATCTCACCCTTCTTAGATCATGCCCATTTGCAGCACCTACCTTCTTTTATTTACCAACATAGGCAGGTTAGGGGAGTATTGAATGAATTTAAAACATTTCCTAAGCCCTGGCTGTGACTTTTGCTTAGAGCTGCTTAAATTATCCTTCACTACTTCTGTGCAGATACAAGCTATTTCCTAGTGTCCCTCTCTTTGGGCTCTCCTTTTCTGCTCCCTCCCAATTAAGGGCTGGCGCTAGGGGTAAGTGTGATCCATTAAAGCCAATTCTCTTGCACGCTTATGATGTTTCCCATTTTTCACTTTAAAATTCTTGCTTGGGTAGATGTATTTGGACTATCCTGAAATGGGCTAGCTGCATACTCAGTAGTTGAGTGACATGCCCAGTCCCATAAGTAAGACCATAAGACAATAGCAGCATTGACTTTCTGGGAGGGTGGGACGGACTGAAGGTTTGGAGGACAGCTCTTAGGCCATGGCCCCTTCTCTAACACAATTGCTCAGTTGTTTCCCATGTTGAGAAAGTGATGGGATGTACATTCCTGGCAAAGGGGATATTTGTTTTCCCACAGAAGGTGACACAGAGCATGGAAAGGTCAAGCCTAGTCCCAGACCATGTTGACTGGGTTAAGCCTCCCCTTTTCCCACAGGGCTGGGATTGCAATGAGAACGTTCCCAGCTGTTTTCCCCTGGGAATTGGAATGTTTCCTCAACTGCTCTAAACAAACACCCTTACTGGCAGCTGAGCCTCTGGGTTTATTTAAAAACAGCAGTCCAGGAATGATCAGGACCCCCAAAGGGGTTATATCCTAGTGGACCAGAGTAAGACACCCAAACTCTTTTTTACTGACACATTTTATCATTCATTCAGAATCTAAAGAGTCCTTAAATCTCTATTCCATTTTTATAAAAACACATAAAGTATGGCCATGGCTTCACTAGATAAGCATTGGCCAGAAACAACCCTAAGGGTCTCCCTCTTCCAGTTTGATTCTTTTTTCATTAAAGGGGCCATCTCTTGGCTCCCTTCTCAAGCAGGCTTAATCATTGAATGGGCCTTGCCTCCGTCAAAGCAAGAACCCAGAAAGACCTTAGCTTAAAAAGGCCAAGGTTTCCCACTAGTCCATTTCTAATTGTCCTGATCTATATATAGACACTGGACCTAGTTGTCTCTGGAGGAGAAGGTGAAGGTGGTAAGTGTGCACACCCTTCCCTCACTGTAATCCAATTCACTTGCAAGTCATGGCATCATCTTCCTGATGTGATGATCCTCTTCAAGAACAAAGGACAAATCACACACACACACACACACACACACACACGAAGAAAGACAACATCTTTTGTTTCTGGCTTTTTTTCCTATTGAACTGCTCACCTGAACTCCAAATATCTTCTCAAAGAGGTGAATATTTCCCCAAGACAATGAGGTAACTACTGAGAGTAAGAGGAATTACCATGGTGATCATTTATTAAGCACCTGCTATGCACAAAAGTTATGCAATCTAGCATAATGAATACAAGGGAAGACCCTTGGAATCAGGAAAAATTGGGTGGAAGTCTTGTCTCTGATACATACTGTGTGACTGTGTACAAGTCACTTAACTTCTTAGTGCCCCTAGAACACTCACAAAATCTAAGTTGATGATTTGCACTGGAGAAGGGAGTATCCCCAGTAGAAATTCCCCACACTGAAGGAATCACAAATCTGGACCAAAAATAAAACAAGTAGAAAGCACAGTACAAGATAGTCGGAAAGATTAAACCATCTGTAAGATATGGTTCCTGAATCAAACTTTGACTAATTGAAAAACCAATTGAAGTCCAGGAGCACAGATAACAGAGTATACTTCCCTACTCACAACAGAGAGTCAGGGGACTGCTAGGGAAAATGTCTTACACATTGTCAGATGCAGACTCTGAATCAGATGTTTTTCCCTGAATTATTTTTCTTTGTCACAAAGAAGAAAGCAATCCCAAGAATAAAATGATGGTGATTTAAAGGTATCAATAAAAGATTTTTTTAAAATATATGGCTCCTTGAAGGAAGTTTCTTGTCTGGTAAAGTATATGCAGCCCACACCCAAATACCCAGCTAACTCTGCAGAGAGAAGAGATACTTTCTTGTCTCACAGAGAACTAAGAAGTTCTAAGAACTGAGCAGTTACTTCTTGAAACAATTTACCTATTTTAATGAGAATAACAACAATGGCAATAATGACAACTCCCATTTGTATACATTATCTCATTTGAGAGTAGACTCTACATCCAGGATGCAGTAAAATCCAGAAATCACACTCAGTATCTAAAACCTAATTTTGTGAATCAAACCCTGAAGACAACTGTACCCTTGTCTTGAACTGGTTTCAAGAGACAGAAGAACTACTGGTACTGATATGTTAGGAAAGCACTTATGAACAAGTCTGAATCTGGGGGGTTTCTTGCAGTTTAAAGAGTACAGGGCAATCAGTCTAAAAGCATCTCAGGGACAATCCCCAGTCACTGAGATGCAACTGAATCCCTTTGCTTTTGAAAGATTCTTCAATCAGGAAGGTGAGTGGATGATGCTTTTAACAAAATGGATTTTTGTAAATTACAAGTCTCTTTGCCAATGAAATAGCCAGGACATTTACCCTTCCTTGTGATCATGTTACTTGGACCAGCCAGAATGCAGTAACAAGGGGAGGTGTTTCCCTCACATGCTGACCAAGGCAGGAATTAAGTTCAAATTATGCCGTCTTTGTTCTTTGAATATATTTTAAAAAATAGAAAGGGAAAAAGTGGGAAATTATACGGTTTCAGTAACAAGGAAAAAAAATTGTTGCTATGGGCATGAAAGGTGGTATTGCATAGCAGATAGAGAACTAGCCTTGAAGTCACAAAGACCTCATTTCAAGGTCTGTCTTTGACAGATAATGGATGTAAGACCCTGTGCAAGTCATTTAACTTCCCAGTGCTCTAGGTAATTCACTAAGACTATCAACAAAGTGCTGGTGTAGATTGGGGAGTTTCTTACATCAATAAAATCGCAGGTCTAGTCTTTGCAACTATTATTTAAACAACATTTTGTCAAATATTTACAATATTTTATTTAAAACGCATCATCCTCTTACCTTCCTGATTAAAGAATCTTTCTAAAGCAAAAAGATGCACATATTGCCTCTCAGTGATTGGGGATTATTCCTGAGATGCTTTTAGATTGACTGTCTTTACCAAATGTACTCTTCAGGCCACAAGAAGCTCTTACTTTCAAGAACAGTCACAGTTACTTTCTTAACCTATTGATACCATTGGTTCTCCTATCCCTTGACAAGAGAAGGATAAAGTTGTCATTTCTTCCTCTTAAAAACATATACTAATAGGGGCGGCCAGGTAGCACAGTGAGTAAGAGCACCGGCCTCAGTGTTGGGATGACCTGGGATCGAATCTGGGCTCAGACACTTAGCACCCACCCAGAAACACCTGGCCGTGTAACCTTGAGCAAGTTACTTAACCCCAATTGCTTAGGGGTGGCCAGGTAGCACAGCGAGTAAGAGCACCGGCTCCAGTGTTGGGATGACTTGGGATCGAATCCGGGCTCAGACACTTAGCACCCACCCAGAAACACCTGGCCGTGTAACCTTGAGCAAGTTACTTAACCCCAATTGCTTAGGGGAGGCCAGGTGGCTCAGCGAGTAAGAACACTGGCTCCAGTGTTGGGATGACCTGGGATTGAATCCAGGCTCAGACACTTAGCACCCACCCAGAAATAACTGGCCGTGTAACCTTGAGCAAGTTACTTAACCCCGATTCCTTTAAAAAAAAAACATATACTAATTGCAATACAATAATTGGAATTAATATATCCAGTCATACCCCTATCTGATGATTGAATCTCTACCACCGCAGCCCCTACAGGTTAGCTGGGTTCAGAGATGTGCTAGTACCACTTAGGATAGGTTAGGGAAAAACAACTATTAAATTTTCAGTATGAGCATTTACACCTTGCAAATCTACAAACACTATAAATCAAGGTTTGATTTATTGTTTTGTTGATTGTGTAGACCAGGAGTGGGGAACCTGTGGCCTTGAGGTCACATGTGGCCTTCTAGGTCCTTGGGTGCAGTCTTTTGATTGAGTCCAAGTTTTACAGAAGAAATCCTTTTATTAAGGGGCTTTGTTTTGTGAGGTTTGGATTGATTCAGTCAAAGGGATGAACTTGGGACCAAGAGGACCACATGTGACCTTGAAGTCACATCCTGGGACTCTAGATTTAAGAAATTAATTAATAAAATGGTAATAAAAGTATATCATGAATTTTTGGAGACCCAGTCATTAAACTTGTACCATCATATCCCTGCCTGGGCTCAAACAATTCAACAAACATTTAGTAGGTGCCTATTATTTGCAAATCATCATGTTAAGGGCTGGATGTATCAATATAGATATGAACATAAAATCTACTCTCAAGAAACAGATTAAATTAGAGGGGAGACCTAAGTTTGCACATGTCCAATCAAAAGATCTTATGAAGAATAATCTTCAAATCTTATGAAGAGTACATCCATCTGATGGATGTAGACAGGGAGACAAAAGAGGAAACAGGTGAGAAACTCTGGGGCCTGGAGGAGGCTGGGGATCCTCAGAGGAAGTAACTGAAAATATTGCCTAGGAATTGTACACGGCAGAGTTTAAATTGTGGCAAAGATGGCCTTGGAATCCTGTGGGAGTTGGAGAAAATAAGAAAAAAAAAAAGGAAAAGCGAGAGTTTGGGGCTACCAGAGGAACAAAGCCTTGAATTTCATTTGTCAATGTGCCGACTACAGATGTTAAAGGCCTCATTAACAAGAGACGGTATGTTGTGTCACTTGTCTAGGTCCATATTGGACTGAGGAGCTGGCTATATCAGTTAGGCAGAAGGCAAATTGGGTTATGAAATAACCCAAAGTAAAACGTACTGCACAAGTCCTTGTTTTTGTTCAACCATTTCAGTCCAAATCTCCGTGACTACATCTGGGGTTTTCTTGGCAATGATTGTGGACTGGTTTGCCATTTCCTTCTCCAGCTCATTTTACAGATAAGGAAATGAAAGCAAACAGGGTGAAGGGACTTGGCCAGGGTCACATGGTTAAGTGTCTGAGGCCAGATTTGAACTCAGGAAAATGAACCTACCTGCCTCAAGGTATGGTATTCTATCCACAGAGCTACCCAGCACAATTACTATGGGACAGAAATTGTTTTCAGCAGTGATCTAAAAACTGGATATGCCCAGGTTTCAAAGCTTTAAACTTTTAATTAAAAAAAGTACTCCAGGTGCTACTCCTCAGTAAAAAAAAAAAAAACCTTCTTCAAAGAGGTGAACCTTTGATGATATATGGAGGATTGGTGAAGATTGAGATGTAGGAAATCTGATTAAATCTGTTATGCTAAGACATGTTGACATGCTATTTACAGGAATGTTCATGATAGACATATAGAAGCTATAATAATGACCCTGAATGGACAACCATCTTTGTAATTGTCCTAGGTAACCTCCTAGGACATCTAGGATATATTCTAGGTACCCAGTTATGAGTTTTAGAAAGGATTGACTAAGTAATCTCACAAAGGCGGTATCTGTGGTGCCTGGTGGTGACTTTTCTGAAGACCCTGCTATTTTTCTTTCTTGAAAAAGGCTAGCCACCTCCCTGTCTCTAGACTGACCACAAGCCTTTAAAATACCATCTGGACAATATGAAGACGCACTACATGAATCCGAATTTCTGGTATCTAACTCTACCTAGGGTCAAAGCAGGATGAAGAAAAACTTGGCTTAATAAATATAATGCAGGATCAGGTAGAACACAGTTCACAAAGTATCTCTATGAGACTTTCTCTCTCTGTCTCTGTCTCT
The DNA here is from genome assembly GCF_028583685.1 of Petaurus breviceps papuanus. Classification (NCBI taxonomy): domain Eukaryota; kingdom Metazoa; phylum Chordata; class Mammalia; order Diprotodontia; family Petauridae; genus Petaurus; species Petaurus breviceps. Next base: position 51,736,897 of record NW_027185698.1, read on the forward strand.
CTCTAATTTATGTATCTGTCCAGACACATGTGCTGGTGTAAATCTACTGTTTAAATGTGCCTGCTGGTATATCAGAAGTTAATTCAATTGAAAGAAGTTCTATGTCTTTCTTTAACAGGAGCAAAGTGGGCATGAAATTGGGTGGTTAGAAATCTTATCTGCCTCTGCATATGTAAAGGAGATAGTAAATGCTGGTGCATTCAGTGAGGGAGAATTGAAGAAAGGAAGCTTTCATGGATTTCTAGAAGCAAAGGGCTAAAATGTGTGTGTGTGTGTGTGTGTGTGTATTTGCACTGGGAATTCATTGATTCTCTCAATTTTTGCAATTAGGGAATTGTTCTTTGGATTATAATAATTAGCCTGATTTATATCCTTCTACTTGGTCAATGTGGAACAGTAACTTTTAACTCTAAACTAATTTTGGTGAAGGGCTACGTGGATCTGGTAAGCTTTTGTCTCAGAATACGAGTTTGTCTAATGGAAGAATTTATCTCTACAGGAGATGAAGGAGTCCATACATTAAGTCTATTATCAGATGGGAGACTGCATAACAAACAGCATCATATTTTCTAAAAACTTCCTATGTTTTGCAATTTGTTTTTGTAAATTGCCATTCTCAGAAACATAATTTCATCAGATATGGAACTAATAGATTGCAAGTTTCAATGGAATGGAACTTTGGCTTTGACATGATTCTAATTGGAATCACCAAATATTAGAGTTGGAAGAGACCTTTGAGATGAATGAATGTGTGAACAAATGAAAAATGAATGAATGGAGAATGTGTTTATTAGTGCTTACAGTGCACAAAGTACTCAAGATAAGCTAGAAAAGCAACATAGTACCTGCTCTCAAGGAATTCCTTATCCAGTAGAAGAAACAACACATAAGGAAGGTTTCATTACAAGCAGGAGTGAGCTAATAAATGCTGGAGAACTGACTCCCTAAAGACTGTCCAATACACTTTTAAGTTTAATCTGAGTTATTAACATTTTCTTCATCATTTCTTAAGTCTAGACAATCAAGAAAAGAATAAATCTCTTCCTGATGTGTAGCATTTGCCAATTTCTTTTTTATTCTGAGAACCATTTTTTTAATTTTATTTTTAATTTATGGAATAAAATAAACATTTCCATAACCTAGTATAATAAAAAGATGATTGCACATGAATAGGCACAACTTGCTATTCCTTTCAAGTATACAACAAAATTTATCATGTAAATTTCTTTTTTGCTTCCCTCTCCCCCCCACCATGCCCTAGAGATGGCTACCATTAGACACAAATAAGTGTGTGTATATACATAAGTGTGTATGTGTGTGTATCAGCAATGCCATATTCACAATGTCTATGGAAATTGCAGATATGCTGATATAATTATCCATCACAAAATACATCAGACTTGCCATATGGGGGAATAAGCTAGAAAATGTATTAAAATACCAAAAGACTGAGTCCCAAAACCAGAAAGTAAAAGCCATCAGAGTAGTTATGAAATTGGCACAGGTAGATAAAGTAGAAAGCACCCACATTCTCAAGCCTTTAAAACAGAACAGGCTACCTCAGGCAAAGGTCCTCCTCTCCCCACTCACAGCAACCAAGCAGCATCCAGGAAGCGTGCTCCCAGCAGCTCCGGCCCCTGGCAGTCCTCAGCAGGAGTCCTTAGCAGAAATTCTGGCTGACTCCAAAAGGGGTTCATGCTGCCTCTGCTGCTGCGGCCACTGCTAGCCACCGCAGGAACTCTAGTTTGGCTTCCGCTTCCTCTTGCTCCACCCCTTCCTGCTACGTCAGCAAGTCCAATGGGGCATGGAAGATCTTTAAATCCCATAACCCTTACGGTGTGTAAAATTATTCTATACATGCTTCTATTTATTAGTTCTTGTCCTTTCCAAACTGTAGATGTTCACACTAAAAGTTTAATAATGGGCTTTTATAAGTTGGTACAAGCTCCACAGGGCTGGCTTGCTAGGGTGATGGTTTGGAGCACTATGCTAACTTTAAGCACGATTCAGGGTCATGTGCTCTCCAGTGAGATCTGAGGTGAGATGATGATTAAGGTGATAGTGATCATTTGGCTTGCCTGGGGCATGCTGCCTCCTGTTTCTCTGTCAGGGTGTGTCTTCTGGTTCTAAAATCAGTGTTCATTATACTTTACCAAATGCCCACCATTGTACCTGCTTGATCATTTAAGGATAGTACTGATTTTTATGGAGCACTGAAGTGGATAGATATAGAAGGTCCTATGTATATAGAATTGAACTTGATGCCAATCTCTAAAGTGGGTTTCTGGAAGTATCCACTATTGACTGTGTAATTGGTTATTGCATATGAATAACATAGACGTATATATCCAAAGAAATGCTATGAGAAAGTGAATTGGGATGCCCTGGGCTGACTCTGAACATGTGAGGTAACATAAAGGGAACAGGATACCCTCTTATTACTGATGGATTTTGAATCAACCATCAATATAATCTACTGGACAACTCAGGAATAGGTGGGAAGGACTATCAAGTGTAATAAAAAGAAGAAGCAATATTTCAAATAACTTGTCTACACAAGACATTTTTAAGTGTCAAATAGAAGTCACCTTTCAGACTAACTAGAACTTGAGAAGTTCAAGCCTAACATGAAATATTCATTATATACGATCATGAGACTTCTCTATTGTCTGAAAGTCTTTTGTTTACTTTGTTTCTAGATCCTGAGGCATATTTTCAAACATTTTTCCCTTCTCCCCATATCCACCTTTGAATTTAAGTCATTTTGAATATGAAAGCATATATTGATGTAATTGATTTAACATTGAATTCTTAATGGAATTTCTGTAATATTTCTTCACTCTCACCTTTAAAAATTTATTGTCTCTCTGATCTGAGGCAAGTCACTTAACCTCTCTGATCCTCAATTTCCTCATCTGTAAAATGAAGGTATTAAACTAGATGGTTACTGAGGTCCCTTCTTAGCTCTATTTATTATTCTATGATCCCCTCCATTCTTGGTTAGGTAGGTCCCTAAAAAGTAGGTAGTCTATGACTGGGAGCATGATCAAAATCTTTTCAGCATGTTAGAATCTTTTTCAATTGGTAAAGGCTTCAATAATCCTAAACCATAAATCAGGCATCAAAGTAGGAACTGGGCATAATATCAAATCATATTGTTTAAAAAAAAATCTTTCACCCAACTTCATCATTGACCTTATTCAGTAAATTTTCTTTCCCAGTAATTCTTTACTTAAAAAAAAAATCAAATCTACCTCTAAAAGAATTAAAGTTTGCTACCACCCAAAGAATAAATCCCAGACTCAGGTAGCAATTCCTAGGATTGATTTTTTTTAATGGCTCAAACAATGATAATACTATGGCAATAAATAAATAGACCCCACCGGAGTTTCTATGACCAAATTAGACATTTGGCCTTCAAAATTAATCTCTTTGAAAGTGTATTGTCCTCCATTGTTCTGTTGTCACTGCCTTCAAGTTTATGAAGCACCACATGCTCTCTGTCTCTGTCTCTGTCTTTCTTTCTCACCTATTCTTCTTTCTCCCTCTCCCCCTTTCACTCTTCCCTTCTCTTTCCCGGTCTTCTTATATATTTACAGATAAAGAAATTGAATTGCGTACAAATTAAGCGATTGATCAAACAGCTAGGATTCAGTCCTGCAGTCTGCTGACTGCAAATCCAGGACCATTACAATTGTGTCACACTCCTCTTACTCTATTGTAAAATCCTGTCTGATAAAAAGTATATCTTAGTCTTTTTTTTCTCTCTATGATAGCTCTAACATAATTAACATTTGATAAATGCGTATTAAATAAAGGAATAACTGTGTGAATGGGAAGAAAAGTTACATGGATAAACTATGCAACTACTGCCTATTAGACAGATTTTCACATTTTTAGTAAATGTCTACTGATTGACACTAAATGTGGGCTGGCCTATCTGTTCCCATCATCTTCAATAGTGACACCGTTGATAAGATCAGAATTGTCTGATTTGCTCAGTATTAACTGTCATTTTCCTTAGACAAGGTAATATCTAGTCTATGTCTAGAGACACACATTCATGTATGGATCAAAAACTTGGCAAGGTGGGGGGAGGCAGGGAGGACCAAAGGGCTTGAGGTGG